>NC_140184.1:29221482-29426482 GCF_963971535.1 Notolepis coatsorum
AATGCAGCAACAAGAAAGGTCCTGTCTGACTGTGTCTTCTGCAAACGCCATAGAGGAAAGTTGGGTGAGCAGAAGATGTCAGACTTGCCTCTAGAGCGAATCGTTGCTGATCTTCTCCATTTACCAATGTTGGAGTTGATTATTTTGGCCCGATTGAGGTCAAGAGGGGACGTTCCTTTGAAACGCGCTATGGAATCATTTTCACCTGTATGGCATGTAGAGCAGTCCATTTGGAAGTCGCTTATTCATTGGATACGGACTCCTGTATAAATGCTTTATGCAGGTTTGTTTGTAGAAGAGGACCCATCTCTCATTTAAGACCGGACAATGGAACCAATTTTGTTGGTGCTAAAAGAGAGTTGAGGGGAAGCTCTCGCTGCTTTAAACCACAGCAAAATACAATCAGCTTTTCTGGAGGAAGGAATTCAGTGGAGCTTCAACCCACCAACAGCCTCTCATCATGGAGGTGCATGGGAGCGGATCATACGGATTATTAGACGAATACTAACATCAGTTCTACAGCTGACTTGGTAGTATCAGTGAGTGTGTTTGTGTGTCTCAGTTGTCAATTGTTTTGTTCTCTCTCTCTCTCTCTCTCTCTCTCTCTCTCTCTCTCTCTCTCTCTCTCTCTCTCTCTCTCTCTCTCTCTCTCTCTCTCTCTCTCTCTCTCTCTCTCTCTCTCTCTCTCTCTCTCTCTCTCTCTCTCTCTCTCTCTCTCTCTCTCTCTCTCTCTCTCTCTCTCTCTCTCTCTCTCTCTCTCTCTCTCTGTAGACATACAGTACTTTCACTTGTGAGTGGCCAGGTCCTGTGGTTGATCCTGCAAGTACTCCATCTCATTTGTCATTGCTGTGGGGCTGAGACAATACTTTAACTTACATAATCTCTTTAAGGACACATATCAAGTAGGTCCTGGAGACCTATCCCAACAGGAAAGGACTGGTGCGTTCTGCACGGGTGAAGACAAAAACGAGCACACTGGATAGACCAGTAACTAAACTTTGCTTGCTTCAAGAAGCTGCAATTTAAAGCTTCTAATTCAGATAATAGTTTTTTGAGTTCTTTTTTATGAATGTATTGGCTCCATTACGTAATTATTATTTTGAATTGTTCCTGGCCTCCTGCCATTCTCAATTAGGGGCTGGTGTGTTGGAGCCAAAAAGCCTTTCTGTTTATTTCGTTTTATTTGTACTCACGGTGCAGAGGTGTGGCATTTTTAGTCACCATGGCAACCACCACAGGGGTTGGTTACCCATTTATACTGATCAGTGGGTGACGAGGCCGAGGTGTGCAAGGGGAATAGCCAAACCGTTTTTGACCGTGTTCGTGTTGATGTGCCGTATAGGTCAGCGTTCAGTGTAATTAGTTAAAGAGTTTTTTGTATTATATCACTTGGTGGAAAAAAGGTCAATAAAAGGATTGGCATATCGAAAATGATACGAGCACTCTGGACATTGAATTCTTCAAGCACAGCAGAAGCCAGCCCACTTGCCCCTCGCAGTAGGCTTATAGGTAAATGCTCTACGCAAGGGACTAAACACGTTTCGCAATTATGCCACATCAATGTGGAACGCCCTACCCAAAGCTGTAAAGCTGTGAATCACTACCCACTTTCAAAACCACTATTTTTTTTTATCTACTTTTTCTCCCCATTTTTCTATTTTTTCTCCTGTCCCCAATTTCGTCCAATTCTACCCTCCCCTGTCTCGAACGTTGTTAGGCCATGCCTCCCACAAGCCGGCTGCAATGTGGACGAAGCCTTGCATCACGTGTCCCCTCTGGTACTCGAGGAGGCAGCCGTCGCATCTTTTCACCTGCACAGCGCAATCTCTCAGCGGCGAGGGTCTGCGTGGGAGGGACACGCCACCCTCGTCGCTTCCTGATTCTACTGCGCAGGCGCACCAACCGACCTGTAGGAGTCGCTGTCGACAACGTCCGATCCCCACCCACCAGCTTCCCACTCCCTAATACTGCCAATTTGTATTAGTATGAACGACCAGCCAAGCTGGTAGCAACGCAGAGAGCTGGGCTCGAACCCTGCATCTCCTGCGTTGGTGACGAGCGCCTTGCCCACTGCGCCACCTAGCCGCCCTTTCAAAACCACTCTCGAAAAACACCTACGGGAGACTGCAATTTGAAACTGGCCCCTGTAAATGTCCTAACCCAACCCCCTACAATGTACAGTAAATGACCAAGTATGGTTGTCAATATTCCAATGTACAGTTTTGCTTGTACAGTTGTACAGTGTCCCCCACCCACCCCTCCTACCCAACCTACCCAACCCCCCCACCCACCTCCAATGTACAGTTTATTTTTTATAAATCAACTCAGTAGATCATCCTCCATGTGTGTGTGGTCTTACAAAGTTTAAACAATTGGAAAGCATTAAACCGATCATCTGTCTAAACTAGGGGTGCACGATATAGATGTTTTGACCCCGATACCGATAACTTTATGCTCCTCAAGCCCGATACCGATACCGATAACCGATATTTATTGTATTATACATATTATAATTTTTTAAAATATATTATATTATTGGAGCTATTAATAACGTTATCGGGTTTATCGGGATGACGTCATAATTGCTGATATCGGCCCGATAATTATCGTGCATCCCTAGTCTAAACCTCGTAACTCTATTCGCCCGCAAATCTGTGTTTGTTTCTTTCATCTCCTGAAAAGTTAGTATAAAAGCAGGTATATTCAGACAGATATGGATAGGCCTATATATATATGCGGTATATAATAAATGTATACGGTAGGGATGGGCGTGAGTAATCGATTCGTAGCTATGAGAAAAATCGAAAAAAATTGAAAAATTAAAATTATATCTATATTTTTTTACATATCTTTTCACATGTATGTGTAAGATTATAACTGTTTGTTGGTTTCCTTAAACATATATACGTGAATGAAAAAAAAAATAAAAAAAAATAAAAAATTTATTTTTTTAAGTTTGTTTTCCCTTTTCGAGTAATACACGATCAATCGAGTATATGTAGCACTTGTGTCACTAACAGTAACAGCTGTTCGCCACGGGCACAGTTCTAGGTTCGAATGAGGAGAGGAGTAATATGTAAGGGATAATGTATAGCTACGAGGTCATTGTCGCAAAATAATTGACCGACACGTAGTTTAAAATACCGAGCCGCCTCGGCGAGGTGTTTTAAACGTCAGTGAAGGTCAATTATTTTGCGATGATGACCGAGTAAAGCTATACATTATCCCGCTTATTACATGGCTAACTTACTAACAATATACCTAATTCATTTGACAAATCGCAGTTCTGTGGCTCTGTCAGCCCAAATAAAGTGATTATTATTATCGCGGGCAGCCTCTGTTCTGGCTCCGCTGTAATCGTCACACACACTCCGCTGTCAGTGCAGCCGCGGCAGGTGTGTCTGATTTGCTGCACTGATGTGGGCTTGATTGCGAACAGCTGCGCACATCGGTCATTATTGTCCCACAGCGGTCATTATTGTGTAATAATGACTGCTGTCGGGGGGCTATTGACCAATCACAAGCAAGCATTTCGACGAATGTGAAAACGCCATGTAATAAGCACAATTAACAGAATAGTAGACCAGAGGCAGAGTTATAACAATAACCGGTGTTTTAATTAAAAGCGCGCTAGCTAAACAGTAATAATACATGCAGACGTAAAGTACAAGTAATGCTTTGAAGTATCCCTTTTAGGTTCTTTCAGTAACCTCTCCTTTCGGGAGGGTTAGTTCGATATCAAGGCCTAGGTCGATTGGATCAACACATTGGGGTTCATTCAGACGTCTCTGAGGTTATCATCGGTAAATCTATATCAGTTTATCAGGGAATGCAAATACCTTATTAGGTGAATTGGCCCTTTAAACCCTCTTTCTTTACAGGAAAACGATCAGGGATTCAGCTATAATCAATATGTCATCTAGAATGGTCTATTATGACATCACCACAAACGTTCTAGAAGTTTCAATGTTCTAGAATGGTCTATTATGACCGCACCCCAACCGTTCTTGAAGGTTCTATGTTCTAGAAGGTTCTATTATGACATCATATGGTGGTTAAGCATTTACCCTCTAATTCCCCCTTCGTATAGGAGAATATCCTTACACGTGGTGATGGGTGGTCTGGACTGCTCCAGGATGCTGGTTGAGACTTGCGGGTTTCAGTCGGTTGGTTAGTCCTGTCCGTCTGGTCGATGTTGCTGGTTCGGATGTCGAGGAGAAAAAAGCTGGCTGTGGGACCCGCCTGTTTTTATAGGAATCCAAGATGTTCCGGAACGTTCTATATGACATCATACGATGACATCACAAAGGTTCCAGAATCTTCTATCATGACATCATACGCTGGTTCTAGAATGTTTTACGTTCTAGAAAGTTCTTACCTAATAGCATTAACTATTTATGTCCCTATGATAGTTATGAATCTGAACCCTGGGTTACATATAGCATGCAATCAATCGATCTGGATTTTTCTTTAAAATGCCCATCCCTAGTATACGGTATACAGCACAGCACTATTGTACATGCTATCATACAGAGTTAGGCTATTATCGCGGGCAGCCTCTGTTCTGGCTCCGCTGTAATCGTCACACACACTCCGCTGTCAGTGCAGCCGCGGCAGGTGATGAGGTAGGTTGTTATGATTATTATGTGTCATGGTTTCGGCCTGTCAGTGCTCCTTCCTCTCTGTTCTCTTCCCACTTCTCCCGCTCTCATTATGGTCAAGTAGATGCAGCTGGTGTGTCAACGAGGCAGCTGATCTGAGGTCTGTGGGCAGAGTATATCAGGGTATATAGACCCGCCCCAGACGTGGAGAAGCTGTCAGATCGTAAACTCTCGTACCATGTTAGTCACGTTCTTATGCTCTTGTTCACTACTCTGATGCTTTAGTTGTTTGCCTGGATCTCTTGTTCATTGACCTTATCCTAACCTGTTTTCTCATCCTCTCTCCTAGCCTGCACGGCGAAGACCTGGAGACACTGACCTGCCGGCTAAGACCTGGAGACACTGGCCTGGCTGCGTGTAGTCTTTTACCAACCCACTTTCAGTTCCGCGTTCGGGTTCGCAATCTGATTGGCCACTGACGTTTCTCTCCGCGCCAATCGCGTTACGCCTAGTTCTGCCTCTAACAGCCTGCTAGCTAGCTAACGCCTAGTTCTATCACTGGTTAAGCTTGGCGACTCTTTCGAAGTTGGTTAAGGTTAGAGTTTGGAATCAGGGCTGGTGGTCTATCGCCAGGGAGCGAAATTAACTTTTTGACTCACCGGCCAGTGGCGGGTAGATGGGAAGAATCTACCCGCCAAGCATATTTCTTACCTGCCAACTTTTTTTTGATTAAAAAAAATAATTATTATTTTATATATTTTTTTTAATAAAATATATATATTATATAATCATACTTGTAGTTGTATTATCTGCGAGACATTGCCGCCTCGCTGTCTGCAAACAGCTCCACTGTCTGTGTGTATACTCGAGTGGCCTCCAGCTCCAGCAAGGATTCTCCGGCGCTGCAGCTGGACCCTAAACTCTACATTCAGCATGAAAGGATTCTCCTGCGCTGCAGCTGGACCCTATTCAGCAGCCCTCATGCGATGTAAGCCAGGGGCTCGAATACACATGTTGTAGGACATTGATGTCAGGAGCTATCTATAGCTACTGCTGGATGGCGTTGGGACAACGCCTCTGAACTATTTAGTTTACTGGGACATTTCGTAGTGACTAGTGAGCTAACGTGGGCTAACATGAGCTACCTAGCCAACGGAGGTATTATGCACTGGACACTTGCTGGAGCAGTTGTTGATGTCGGGAGCTATCAGTAGCTAGCCGGCTGGATAACGTTACACAATGCCTCATGTATTAAACTAAAAGTGAATAGTTGACTGGGTCATTTTGTAACAGTAGCTAACATTAGCTCACGGAGGTCCCTCTGACTAGACTAACGTAACGGTGACTGTCCGAGGTAGGCCTGCCGCGATAAGCAATAAATCGATTAATTGCCGCGATAATTAAAATTAATGCAATGATTTTGACGGGCGCGATTAATTGCTATTTGCGCATTTGTTTTAATGAGGCGGAACCAGTGCCCCTTGTCAGTCACTGTCCGTGTTGGGAGGCGGGCCGCTGGCTTTACTACAGAGCACAGCACAGGAGCTCCGTGGGGCAACGCCACATAGCTTAACTACATTTCTCAATAGTGTTGCTCCTTTTAACCAAGTAGCGTTATTTATAGTGTAACGTTAGCTATTTTTAGACCCAAGTAGTTACTCGCTACTGCCCGGAGAAACTGGACTGCTAAATAAAGATGAAAAATCGAGTGTTGATTCTCATTCAATGCTAACAACATTAGCTAAATAGCTAACAAACGAAATACAACGTATAGCATAGCTACAACACAGAATAACGTTAATACAATTACATGCATCATTGTTTACAATGAACGGGTGGGGCTAGTCAAAGGACTGGACACGGGGACAAGTTAAACATGAATTAATTTATTATAACGTAGTAGGTAGTTTCGAGTCGTGCTGCAGTGCCTACGCACCACAGCTATTCTATTATATACTGCTTTGACGCTTCCTCCTCATCGTTGATTGCCTGTAGTAGCTGCATCTAACGTTAGTAGCTAACGTTAAAACTAACCTAAAGTTAGTTGTTCACCAACAATCTCAATATTTGTTTTATCATTAGCTCAAAAACACAGAACCGGACGAGACAAGTTGTCGGCTCATAGGTTCTGCTAGGATAATCACAACAATACTTCCGGTCCGGTCGGTGGGCTTCAAAATAAAAGTCTAAAACACCGGAAAAGACAGAGCGGTGGGCTTCAAAATAAAAGTTTTGGGAAATAAATTTTTTTTTAAAAATTCTCTAACCGGTCGCAATAATATCGCTTATCGCAATATTTTCGGGGGCAATTAATCGCCCAGCAAAATGTGTTATCGTGGCAGGCCTAGTCCGAGGCAATAGCCTCTGTTTACATGCAGCATACAGAAACAGGTGCGGGAGGGGTAGGAGGAGAAGTGCGCGGTGCGCTGCATGTCTGTGCTGGATCATGATTTTCGGTTTTCACATGACTATTTGATTGCCCGCCACACGGCGGGCAGACCTCTCAGTGGGAGTCGCCAAACGTAAAAACTGACCGCCAATGGCGCTTGGCGGGCTCTAGTTTCGCCCCCTGTCTATCGCCCTGCTCTAAGACAAACTCTAACCATAACCAACTTCAAAAGAGTCACCAAGCTTAACCAGTGATAGAACTAGGCGTAACGCGATTGCCGCTGAGAGAAACGTCAGTGGCCAATCAGATCGCGGAAAACTGAAAGTGGGTTGGTAAAAGACTACACACGGCCTGGCTCACAAAGAACTGCTCTGACCTATGCCCGGTTGACGACACCTGCCCCTGCTCTGACCCCGTCTGTCTGACTCTCCTGCCCCCGTAGATACCCTGGACATTACGAGAAACAACCCTGTGTACAGACCCATGCCTGGACTTTGACCATCCCATTAAATACACCCATATTGGGTTTTATCCAATTCTGCCTACCGTCACTCCTTGTCTGCATTATGGGTTCAATTACACAACCGTGATATTATGATTACTATGATTACAGTGTAGGGCAGTTGTAGACAGTGAAAGCAGTAGGTACCGGTAGGTATAAATTAGGGATGCACGATAATTATCGGGCCGATAATTATCGGGCCGATATCAGCAATTATGACGTCATCCCGATAAACCCGATAACGTTATTGATAGCTCCGATAATATATAATACATTTTTTGGTTAAAAGAAATCCGTTGTGGGTGGATTGGGTTGAAGGGCGCTTGTTTTTATTATAGCCTCCTCCCGTTTTGCCAGTACTGTATTACGACTGATAGCGTGTGGTTTAGGAAGAGGGAGTTTTTCACAAATCCAGCGCTCCCTTTCTTGGCTGTGACGTAGTCAGGTGACATTCAGACTGACTGAGCCGGCAAGATAGTAAAAAAAGATGGCGGCGTCGTCGGACTTTTTCAAAGTTTCAGAGGAAAACAGTTTGCTTGCTATTTTATTTTTAATTTTTTTTATCTTTTTCCCCCTCCATTTTCCTCAGATTTTCTCCCATCCCAATGTTAGTTGTATGCCAATTCCCAAACCCCTTCCTGGTCGCTGCGCACTTACCCCCCCACAGTCAAATCATCTGGGAGAGTGGAGGCTATCACGTGCTTCCTCCGACACACGTCCAGCCAATCAACCGCTTCTTTTCACCTGGCAGCGCGGATCCTCCCCGAGAGGGCGTAGCGTGTGGAAGGATCACACTATCCCACTCAGGTCCTATCCGCGCTTAGCAGGCGCCCCGACCGAACTGTAGGAGTCGCTGTTTACAACGACCCAGACCCACCCCGCCAGCTTCTCCCACCCTCTAATACAGCCAATTGTATTAGTGTGAACGGCCAGCCAAGCTGGTGATAACCCCGGAGCTGTGAGCTGGATTCGAACAGGCGAATCCAGCTCACAGCTCCGGGGTTGGTGACGAACGCAATCTCCGCTACGCCACCTAACCGCTTTGCTTGCCATTTGTAACAAATGCAGAAGTTCCACGAGGAGGAAAAGGGGCAACAAGCGATAACACATCCAACATAATAAGTCACCTGAAACATCACCACCGCTACGATGGTGTATTAAAATCCGACAACGCCGAGCAGCTAAAGGCTAATGCAACGCGGCATAAGCTAATCCAAAACCAGCTGCTGGCGGGAGGTGGGACATTTACCGAGGACCAGCACAAAGTGTGGATATTATGATTTAAAAAGTCTATCTGTCCAGGACGATGACAACATTATTGCAGGTAAGCAGGCAGCCTAGCCGTTTCTAACTACTAACGTTATCACGCTAGCTTGGATGCTAACTAACGTAATTACGCTTGTCATGGTTCATGGTGAGCTGTTTGTGTTATAACGAGACAGCAAATGAATGAATGAAAACTTTATTTAACAGATTGCAGAATGGGTACAGTACAGTACAGCTCAATACATACAATTGTTAAGGGGATGCAGACCAGAGAAAGACTTTCGTCTTGTTTACATCAGGGTCCCCCATTTACAATTCATCATAACATAATGACATACAGATAGACAGTACTGCCTACATCTATACATGACATACCAGATTTGCAAATACAGTACTGTTTGTGATACGAAAAGAGTCCAGAAAAGAGGGTATATACATTTGACGTATTATTATTGTATTGTGATATGTTTTGTTTCATGTTGAATTTTTTTTTTTCTTTTTTTTTTAATGTGATCAAAATATTTTTTTAATAATACAATAAATATCGGTTATCGATATCGGTTATCGGCTTGAGGAGCATAAAGTTATCGGTATCGGTGTCAAAAAATCAATATCGTGCATCCCTAGTATAAATTGAGTATAGGCAACAGAGTTCAATGTTTACAGTATAGGTAACAGAGCCTACTGTACCTAGGGTAGGCCAGGGGTTCTCAAACTTTTTTATACCACGGCACGACCTCATTTTATTTAGGATTTTTTTTTTTACTTGATCATGCATATTTATTAGAAGATTTTATTACAGCACTATGTTATCAATACACATTTATAAAATGAGGCATATTTTGCCAAAATATGTTGCCAGAACATTAAAAAGTTTTTATAAACAAATTGATTATTATTTTAATTATTATTACTAAGCCAATGCGCTGTTACCTACCCACGACCCCACTTTGGGTCATGACCTGTAGTTTGAGAACCGCTGGTATAGGCAATGGAGTTCAGAGTTTATATGGTATTGGGGGGGGGGGGGGGGGGGAGGGGTTGTCATCGTGATACAGAGTTCAGGGAGATGAAAGCTGAGGGAAAGAAGATCGTTTTTGATGAGGGCCCGGCCACAACCGTTGTGTTGTCTGCAAACTTTATAATGGGGACACCGGTTTTCAGGGTGAGGGTGGGGTCTCACCCTGGGGTCTGTTAGTTAGGAAGTCATGTATCCAGTTGCAGACAGAGGGGTTAATGTTGAGGTCCCTGGTTTCCACAAGGTCACCAAGTTTGGAAGTTTGGAGATGAGTTTGAAGGGGATGATGGTGTTGAACGCTGAGCTGAAGTCGATGAATAGCATTGTCACATGGGTGTTGCTCTCATCCAGGTGGGAGAGGACGGAATGTAGCGCTGAGGAGATTAGCGTCCTCTGTGCTCCTGTTCTCACGGTAGGCGATTTTGGTGTCAGTCCAGTGAGGGTGAAAGGTCAGATCTGAGGTGAGCCAGGACCAGCCTCTCAAAGCACTTCATAATGATGAGGGTAAGTGCAACAGGGTGGAAGTCATTGAGGCTCGTGGCAGAGGAGTGTTTCAGAACTGGCACGATGGAGGTGGTTTTAAAGCACACTGGGACAACTGCCTGGGCTAGTGACAGGTTGAAGATGTCAGTTAAGACCTCGGTCAGCTGCTCAGTGCAGTTCCTGAACACTCTGCCGGGGATGCCATCAGGGCCAGCTGCCTTATGTGCATTAGTCTTGCTCAGTGTGCGGTACACAGTACACATTGGTGGGGGAGAGAGTGAGGGGTTGGAGGTTAGCAGGGAGAGCGAGGGCAGTTGTTGGTGGGTTGAGATGTTGGTGGGTTTATAGTCTGTGATGGCCTGGATTCCCTGACACATGTGTTTGGGGTTGGAGTTGAGTTTTTGTGCATTAATGCAATAAACTGCCACATGATAGACCTATCTACTATGACTATGAGAAGTTATTTGTTACCAATTACCATGCCAAATTTATTAACTTAATTTAAGCTGCTGGAGGAGGAAGCACGGCCTATGATGTGAACAAATAACATGAGAAAACAAAACATAATTACTGGCTATAAAGCTCTTACCTCCAGGCCATATTGTGTCATAAAACGTTATTTAAATCTATCATTTCTAGGACATAGATTTCTTTGCAGCACATTAGGCAGTAGGCAATGTTTTGGGGACAAGGACCACTATCTAAGCGTGCCCTGGCTGGTTCCCAGCTATACGCTATGCTTTGCTTGCTTCATATCACAGCCAGACAAATTAACACACAAATGTATTTTTGATTTCTCGGGCAACGGTATGTCATGTCACTCAGAAGCATTTAATATTACCTAAACATAAAATCTGGGCCACTTATTTGTCAAACGCTTACCCTGAAGTTGTCGAAATGGTCCAACTTCTCAAAATGTTAATGGCGAGTCTGTCTGCTTACTGGGCACTGCCACGATGAATAGAAAGCGATTTGGAGTGAAGATAACACATTTACATTCTAATCAAGATGTCAGCCCGAAGTAAACAGACAGACAATGACATTTTGAGATGTCGGACCATTTCAACAACTTCAGAGAGACTGGACCAAAAGATTAAAGGTTTTACTAAAAGATGTGTATGAATTGCGACTGTCGAGGGGAGGGGGGCCCAAAGACATAATAAGAGAGAGAGAAACTACCAATGACAACAGAGACACTCCAATGTACAGTTTCTACGTCAAATGTATATACTCTCTTTTCTGGACTCTTTTCGTATCACAAACAGTACTGTATTTGCAAATCTGGTATGTCATAAATGTATAGATGTAGCAGTACTGTCTATCTGTATGTCATGTATGTCATATATGTTATGATGAATTGAAAATGGGGGACCCTGATGTAAACAAGACGAAAGTCTTTCTCTGGTCTGCATCCCCTTAACAATTGTATGTATTGTGAGCTGTACTGTACTGTACCCATTCTGCAATCTGTTAATAAAGTTTTCAATCAATCAATCAATCAATCAAACACACTCACTGGCAATAACAATACCACTGACTTGGTGGTGCAGTATCTTGCCAACGCACACGCACACACACCTCTAAGAAACAGAGCGTTATATACTTTATCAAGAGATCTAGCTAGATAAGGCACAAACTAGGGCTGGGCAATATGGTAATAAATATTGCATCACAATATTTTTCAGTTTGACATGTTCCTCCTCATAGGATTTATGTGCAGACACTGGCACTGGTGTGTTAAGAGTCGTAATGGCTGACATTGCTGAAACTAGCCTATAGGTAGACAGATTAAAGTAGTGATATAAAAAAAAAAGCACTGAAAGAGGATTTGCTCCAATCATATCTCTAAATAGTAACCATACCTGGGAATATTATTTGTCTGTATTTATTTATGTATCTATGTTGTATGTATGTAAGTAGGTAGGTATGTAAGCCTATCAATGTTATATGTATTGTTTTGTTGTTTGTAGGGCTGTCTTAAATGCTTCGAAGCTTCGAACGTTCGATTCGATGGCACAAGCTTCGAACATAAAAAAAAATCGAAGTTTAAAAAAAAAAAAAAAAAAACATTAATTTTTTTTTCAATTTTTTTTTTTCAAATTTTTTTTTTTACTTTGATTTGTGTGTGTGTAGGTGTGTGTGTGTGTGTGTGTGTGTGTGTGTGTGTGTGTGTGTGTGTGTGTGTGTGTGTGTGTGTGTGTGTGTGTGTGTGTGTGTGTGTGTGTGTGAACTACCCATCCCAGTTAGGACAGCCGAATCCCGTCCAATCTTTCGCCGTCGACTAAAGACTCACTTCTTCAACCATTATCTGAAATGATAAAAAAAAAATAAAAAAATCTAACCGTGACTAACCTTACTGTCATGCACTTGTCCTAATAAACTAACCTACACTGTAACACGCAACACTTTGATGAACATTGTTACTCAGCTGATAGAGTTGTACCCTTCTTGCTGTCTTGTCGTACAGAACTTGTAAGTCGCTTTGGATAAAAGCATCAGCTAAATGACTAAATGTAAGTGTGTGTGTGTGTGTGTGTGTGTGTGTGTGTGTGTGTGTGTGTGTGTGTGTGTGTGTGTGTGTGTGTGTGTGTGTGTGTGTGTGTGTGTGTGTAGGTGTGTGTGTGTGTGTGTGTGTGTGTGTGTGTGTGTGTGTGTGTGTGTAGGTGTGTGTGTGTGTGTGTGCGCGCACCTTGTAGAATTCCACACATAAGAAAGAAAGATACTGGGATGAATAAACAAAATAGGAAATAAAATGTAGAAATGCATGCAATACATAAATAAATATGAATCTCCATATATGAAATATAACATTTAGATAAGGTGCTACTGAGATGTTTTGGTGAGTTCTTTGTTTTTTTGTGGAAGTTGCCCTTCTTAAAAATGCATGAACATTCACTGATAATTGGTCTGTAGTGGAGTCTACAAGGTCTACATTGCCGGACCATGTAGAATCCGGACCTTGTAGACTGACATAATTCTGTGCATAGTTTAGTCTACACAGGCCATATTTCAAATAATCAAAATCTTACTTCATTCATCTTAAACATTCTTGATTTGGGGGATTGGTAGTACTAGTTCCCATGAAATCTGAAGTTGTTCAAACGACAACAGCGATCCACCTTGAATTAAATCACACAGCCGAGTGAAACCTTGTTGGATGCGTCAGTCACGAAAGGGGCTACTTAATTAATTAATCCAACCCATTTTATTTATAGAGCACATTTAAAAACAACAACGTTTACGAAAAAATATAAAAAAAAATATATAAAAAATATATTTTTTTTTTTATTTTTTTTTTGAAGCTTCGAATTAAAATCGAAGCTCGGCCCCGAAGCTTCGATTGCCAAAAACAGCTTCGAAGGTCAGCCCTAGTTGTTTGCCTCTGTTTGTGTTGTGATCAGGCTCCCTCCAAAAGCTTTAAATAGCTTCTTGGGAGACCTGGCACTTGGCACACTACATAATTCCGATGATGATGGTATTCATTGTATTGTATCGCGTGTGTGTGCGTGTGCGTGTGCGTGTGCGTGTGTGTGTGTGTGTGTGTGTGTGTGTGAATAAATTAAAATTAAAATGCAAATATCTGGCATTTTGAGATAATCTGCAACGGCCAATGACCACACCCCGCATGGCCGATTTAAACAAAATGCATGTATGGAGGGTATCATTTGATTAATTCCAGTCTTTCAGTGAAAATGTTTGATTACTAGTTGGCAAATGTAGGCTAATATTTGCAAGTGCAAACCTAGCTGTTATCAACCAGCTAAGCTATAGCTAGCAAATATAGCTAACATTTGACAACTTTATGTCGCAGCAATGTTGTGTCTCATTTGTTATTATTAAATTGTTGTATTTTATCAGATGAAAAAAAAAATTATATCTGCCATCAGCTGCCCTGTTCTCTAAATATCGGTATGGGCATCCAGTCCACCATTGAAAAACCCATATTGGTCGACCACTACTCAAAAGCAAACATCTTCCAGTACTTCCTGGCATCATAATGCAGGCTATCGAATCATTTATAATGACTGTAAATGGTTTAGCTGCCTGCAACTGAAAGCAGGGCTGGGTTTTGATAGTCTATCAGTGAGCTGGATGCAATCCTACCTTGAGGGGAGGGAACAGATGGTGGAGGTAAACGGTACCCTATCCCCCCCCCTCACAGTGAGCTGTGGTGTTCCACAAGGAAGCATACTAGGACCGCTACTGTTCTTAATTTATGCAAATGACATGTCGTCAGCTTGTGACTGCAACTTGTTCCTGTTTGCGGACGACTCAGCCCTGCTGGTCTCTGACAAGAACAAGTTACAGGTTGAAAAAACCCTCAGCTCGGAACTAGGCAGAATCTGCATATGGCTCGCTGATAACAAACTATCATTACACATGGGCAAAACAGAGTCCATTCTCTTCGGTTCAAATAACAAACTCAGCAAGACCGACGGCTTCTCAGTTACAGTGGGTGACAATATTGTCACAAGGAAAGATGAAATTACCTACCTGGGTTCCATCCTAGAGGCTAATCTCTCCTGTGACAAAATGGCATCCAATGTAATAAAAAAAGTCAACCAACGAACTCGATTCTTGTATTGGATCTCCTCTCTGGTAAACAAGAATACCCTGAAGACTCTGGCAGGAGCACTCATTCAGGGGTACTACGACTATGCTTGCACCTCATGGTACCAAAGCACCTCAAAGGCGCTAAAAACAAAATTACAAACATCTCAAAACAAACTGGTCAGACTACTGCTTGACCTTACTCCTAGAACCCACCTCACCCCTGCCCACTTTGACAACCTAGGATGGCTTAGAGTAGACGACAGAGTACAGCAACTTGCAATGGGCCTGGTCTACAAGATACACTACACGACCAAGGTACCCATGTACATGTCAAAATACTTCCCAAAGGTCAGTGAATACCACGATCACAACACCAGAGGGAGCTCCACAAATCATGTTAAACCCAGATTCGGCTCAAATAAGGGACTAAACACGTTTCGCAATTATGCCACATCAATGTGGAACGCCCTACCCAAAGCTGTAAAGGAATGTGGATCACTACCCACTTTCAAAACCTCTCTCAAGGGACACCTACGGGAGACTGCAATTCAAAACTGGCCCCTGTAAATATCCTAAACCAACCCCCTCCAATGTACAGTCATTTTCCTAGTATGGTTTTGTCAATAGTCCAATGTACAATTTTGCTTGTTTGTACAGTGTCTCCCCCCCCCCCCCCCTCAATTGTACAGTTTTGCTTGTTTATACAGTGTTTCTCTCCCCCCCCCCCAACCACCTCCAATGTAAATTACCCAGTATGGTTGTCAATATCCCAATGTACCCCACCCCCCCCCACCCAACCTCCTCCAATGTACAGTTTCTATGTCAAATGTATATACTCCCTTTTCTTGACTCCTTCTGTATCACAAACAGTACTGTATTTGCAAATCTGGTATGTCATAAATGTATAGATGTAGCAGTACTGACTATCTGTATGTCAAGTATGTCATATATGTCCTGATGAATTGAAAATGGGGGACCCTGATGTAAACAAGACGAAAGTCTTTCTCTGGTCTGCATCCCCTTAACAATTGTGTGTATTGAGCTGTACTGTATTGTACCCATTCTGCAATCTGTTAATAAAGTTTTCAATCAATTCAATCAATCAAGTAACATGTAGTAATCTGATTATTACAAACAACTGGTAGGCTAACTGTAATCTGACCACAACTTGTTGTATTACTATTAGAAGCAGGGGTGTAAAAAGCACCCAGAAATGATACTTAAGTGAAAGTATGGTTACCGTCTCAAAATCTTACTCAAGTAAAAGTCAGAGTATCTGGCTAAAAACACACTTGAGTAAAAATCAAAAAGTTTCTACTTTTAAATGTACTTAAGTACTAAATAGTAAAAAGTAAAACCTTTTTTTTTATTCCGGGGCAATGAAATGTTCCGTTTCGTCCTCTTCATCACTCGTACTATGTGGCCATCTTCTGTAGCTTGTCACTCTGACTGTCTATTCTTCTGATAGCAGGTGTTTAATCAAAGATCCCCGCTTTCTAGTCTTGCACAAGGACCAATCAGCATGGGTATGGGCGGGTTCATTTTCTATAGATGGGGATTTGTTTTTAAATAAAGAGCGGCCGCAGGATTAATAACGTTAACGTTAGTTCGGCCAGAGAAACAAATATACTAATTAAAATGGTTGGACCTGCGAGATTTGTACTTTGTAGGTCTGTATTTTAAATGTAAGGAGTAAAAAGTATGTTTTTTTTCTCTGAAATGTAATTGAGTGAAAGTACAAGTATACAAACCTAATAATACTTGAGTAAAGTACAAATCCCCCAAAAACAGTACTTAAGTATTGTAACAAAGTACACTTACTCAAGTACTTTACACCCCTACTAATAAGTATATTCGAAGGTAAAAAGGCAAGAAATATAATTTTATATTTAAAAGGAAATTGAACAGATAACATTATAGAAATTTCAATACATTTAGAATAACATCAAATTAGAATACATGTTCTGTATAGCTTCACATTTGGATGGGGAAATAATTCAAACGTAATCAGATTGTTGGTGTACTGCGGTGAATAACTGATTTGAAAACAAATTAGTAAATCATAAAGCACCTCCTAATCCTGCCTCCACAGCCTGAATTGAAAGAAAACAGAGAAACCTGCCGTTTGCCTAAAATGTCTGAGATGGCGGTAATCGAATAGGTATGAATAGGCTCAAACCAACATCTAAACGAGCCAAACAAAATAGTTATTATGGGCCAGTAAACAGAAATGACAAATAGTCTACCCAAATTCCACCACATAGAGGCGCCATTTACCAAGGCATTGGCTCTTATTTGTCAATACAATTAGATGTGTTTTGTGCCTTAATGCAATAAACTGCCACACATAAACCAGTGAGAGAAGTGTGAACGAACGAATAATTCTGAACGTCAATTTAGGTAACGTAATGCTAGCGAGCGAGTCATTAAGCAGCTGGAGGAGGGAGCTAGCTAGGTATATGAACACATTTACAGTGTAAAAACAAAAGATAATTGTGAGAAAAGAAAACTTACCTCCAGGCCACATTGCGTCATACAACTCTATTTAAATATATGTCTGGGGCATAGACCTTCTTGCAGCACACAGTGTAGCTTAACCCAACATGCACACAAAAGTGACATGTATCCCCCAGTAGGCAAGTTTTGGGGACAAGGACCCCTGTCTGGGCATGCCCCAACGTATTCCGTGGGATCTCCCACTACGCGTCACTACGCAGTTTGCTCTTCATAAATAAACAAACGTAATGACCTTCTCATGCAAAAAATAATAATAATTTGAAAAACATCAGTGTCACACTAAACACAAATGGTACCAAACAGTACCAAAAAGTGGTTATTTGGCTCACAGGGAATCATGGAGAACGCACCCTGGTTCTTTATGATGAGGGGACATATTATGAATGAATTTGTTTGACAGAATAAAATGTATTTTATTTTGACATAATTGTGTAGGCTACTCCTTGCTATGGGCCATGATTTGAAGAACAACATTTTAATTATATCTATATCCACTAGACCAGCAGTCCCGGCGCCATGGGCGGGCATTAGGGGGCCGGGCCCGCCCACTGAGTCAGCTGTGCCCACCCTGGTAAAAAAAAAAAAAAACGTTTTTTTTTTTTTTTTTTTTTAATCAAAGTCAACTATCCAAATCCTTAGTCGGGGACATCCCTAGTGGGCACTGATGTCAACAACAACACTACTGAAGCTAGCACGGCATTCTGTGAGAATTCGTTTTCTACCCTCAAGAACGTCTTTACAGAACATCGCCTTAGTATGCTTCATCGACGCAACTAAGGCCAATTTAATTCAGTTTTAGAAGGACTTAACAAAAAAGTTCAGGAATGAGTGGAGGGGCAGTGTTTTAAGAATATTTCACTCTGTCCCCAAACACCGCTTGCCGCTCTACTTATGATGGTGAGTAGCCTGTGGAGGAATTTTGTTTGCTTTATTATGCACCTTATTTTTGTCAGTTCAGTTCAGTTTGTCAGTGAATTCAGAAGTGTTGAATAAATGGAGACTTTTCAAAGATATAGAATAGAATAGAATAGAATAGAAATGTATTATCCTGACACTGCAAATCACTCAACATTAAACATTTAGACAGAACAAGTCACAAATAAGAATAACAAAACAAATGGCCTAAGAATAGAATAAAATGAAATAGAATAAACATAGAATAAAAGATACAGTAAATAAATACAGTAAAAATATACTGAAGTCTACAGTAGGTGTAATATTGCACAGTGCTGTTTAAAAAGTAAGAGTCCAGGAAGATGGTAATTGTCACTCTGTGCTCAGTGATGCAGTGAGGCACAGTGATGCATTGTATAGTCTGATGGCTGTCGGAATGAAGGACTTCCTGTGCCGTTCAGTGCTGCATTTAGGTAGTGTGAGCCTATAACATGCTCCTCCTGTCAGCCAAGTCTGTGGGAGGGGTTTTCCCTGATGGCCTGGAGCTTAGCAAGGCTCCTCCTCTCCGCCACCCTCGCTAGAGTCCAGCTCCACCCCAACCACGCTTCTGGCCTTCTTGACCATCTTATCCAGCCTGTTTGTGTCCCCTGCTCTCAGTCCGCTGCCCCAGCAGGTCTGTTATATATATCCGTTCAGTCTGTTTTTGTATAAGTGAAAGTTCTTAAGATAGAGAGAAATTAGATTTTTCAATTGCCTCTCTGCTGTTTAGTTCAGCACCGTGGGCAGCGCCAAGCAAGCCACAGCACCGCTGTCCCAGCTGAAACGTATAAAAGGGAACCTGTGTTGAAAAACCATTGTGCCCCCCCGAGAAAATTTTATGCCCCCCCACTCATTTGTTTCTGCAGCCTGGTCTGTAGACCAGTGTGGTTCTCAACTGGTCTAGCCTCGGGACCCAACATTTTCCTTCATTAAGTCGCGACCCAAAATTTTGAACCACTATGATTTATGTAGAAAAAATTAAAGTTTGCAGTAATACGCAATCTTTCAAAACATGAAGTAAACACAAAAAAGTGCAACAAAAGTGCAACTATTGCTAAAAAAAAACAATGAAATAAAATAATAATAAATAATATGCTTCTTAGCAGATTTCTTAGCTTAACATAACAGACCAAAATTTGGGGGAACTAATGGGATAACTGGGGTTGCAACAAAAGTGCAACTAGGGCTAAAAACCCAATGAAATAAAATAATAATAATAATAATAATAATAAATAATTATGCTTCTTAGCAGACTTCTTAGCTTAACATAACAGACCTACACTAAGTTTGGGGGAACTAATGGGATAACTGGGGTTGCAACAAAAGTGCAACTAAAGGCTAAAAACACAGTGAAATAAAATAATAATAATAATAATAATAATAATTTTAATAATAATAATAATAATAATAATAATAATAATAATAATAATAATAATAATAATAATAATAATAATAATAATAATAATAATAATAATAATAATAATAATAATAATAATAATAATAAATAATATATCCTTCTTAGCAGACTTCTTAGCTTAACATCCCAGGGAACTAATGGGATAACTGGGGATGTTGTTTGCTCCTGACAAGAGTCTCAAAGTCTGGGGTGATGGACAAAGCAACTCTGAGGTCATGCTCAATGTCCAATCTGTTCCTCCGCTTTGTCTTCATCTGGACCAGAGCTGAGAAGCCACTTTCACAAAGATAGGTAGTGCAAATTATTATTATTTTTTTCTCCACACACACATCCGCGACCCACTCAAAATGGCCCCGCGACCCACTTTTGGGTCGCGACCCACCAGTTGAGAAACACGGCACTAGACCTTAACCAGGGTATGTCATATCTTAATATTATAAAAAAAACTTTAAAAAAATACTATAGCATTAGTTAAATTGAGTGTTTATGTGTTATTGTTTACAAAAACACTCACCAAATAGGTTAAAAATAACTGGTTCTCTCATTTTCATCTGGTGGATGAATCCAACAGACCAGTTTGAGCTGGTTGTATTGGGAACCAGCCAGAGAACATCTAAAGAACCATACAGGGGCTTAAATGTTCTTTGTAGGCCAGTATAGGCTTTAAATAGTATTTCAAACCACTAAAGAACCAACCTTTTTTCTGTGTAGATTTCCAGAATGTTAGGCTGCTTTGTTTTAATTTCTTGAAAATACCCTATTTTCATGGATTTCTATGATTAACTTGAAAAGAAAAGAGAGTGGTTTGAGGCTATTCAGTTAGATCCCTGTGAGAGCTACATTCTCACATCAACTAAAAGGTTGGTACAAATAGGTGTAGGCTATGTTTATATTCCTTTTAATTAATCCCTCTATCCTGTGACCCCCATCCCTGAGGGCTTGTACCCAAGACTCGAGACTGCTGAAGTGGAATGACTGCATCTCGTGATCTCTCATTCTTGGTAGAGCGGACCTTAAAAGATGCCTTCCTCTCTAGTAATCCCTCTTGCAGCTCGTAGCCATAGTGTAGTGGTAGATGAAGATTTTACAGCCTTTAACCCGCAGGATATTGATGTTTTTAAGGCTTTTATAGAACCCGTCTCATGACTCCCTGTAATAAGTGATACATTTCAACGTTTTGGAACCAAATTACCATGCATACAGCTGCAATTACACACAAGAAGAAGAGAAAAGATTTTATACCTTATTTCCTGGGGCTGGTGTTGGTTTTGTATTGCACTGTTCACCTTGTGTCATTCACCGCAACGGCAGCACAAGAGGGCCGTCCTGCGAGAGTGCGTCGAGCTCTTGGTAAGTTATTATGATGTTGCTGTTACAAAGTGTGAATAATCAATTGCTTGTGGAAACCGTGACAGTGTTTGCACTACTAATGCTTGTGACTTATTGGCATGAATTACCAATAGCCAAACAATAGCCTTATTGATGTGATTCAGCAAGAGGCTGGATATTTGGTGTTTTTTCTCCCTCAATTTAGAAGTTATATGTTGTTATTTCAGAAAACGAGACAGAGTGCATCTCTCCACATTCATCTGAGTTTCCTGACGGCTTCTTCACTGAGCAAGAAAGGAAGGATGGAGGCCTGGTTATATATTTCATGATCATTTTCTACATGTTTTTGGCTGTTGCAATAATATGTGATGATTACTTTCTGCCATCCCTGGAAGTGATCAGCGAACGTAAGTCATTTATCAATATGATGTATATAATATTGTGTGTGTGTTGCTCATATTCATCATTACATATTATTCACACTTGTGTGACCTTCCATGTGTTTCACTCAGGACTGGAGTGGCCCAGCTCTCTCTCTACACATTCTCTCTATCTGATTTGTCACTGGTCGTTTCAGTCTCTGCAACTCACAACAGTGTTTCGTCTGTAAGATATTGGAAGCAGAAATTGTGAGCAAGTAGACGTTTATGGGGACAAACCCATATGTCTATATAAAATATCATATGCAAGTCCTTTTATGTGTAGTGAAAGAGTTCTTTCAGAACCGAAGCTGTTCATGTTCACAAATGCTGATTCTACCTATACCCAGTGTTTTTACAGTGCTTTATACCCAGTCTATGAATGTTTTTACATTTGCTGTTCTTGGTTGTCTAAACACTGATGTCTGGTAGGACATATCTGTTCTAAACACTGATGTCTGGTAGGGCATTCCTGTTCTAAACACTGATGTCTGGTAGGACATATCTGTTCTAAACACTGATGTCTGGTAGGACATATCTGTTCTAAACACTGATGTCTGGTAGGACATATCTGTTCTAAACACTGATGTCTGGTAGGACATTCCTGTTCTAAACACTGATGTCTGGTAGGACATTCCTGTTCTAAACACTGATGTCTGGTAGGACATATCTGTTCTAAACACTGATGTCTGGTATATTTTATATATTTATATTTAGTCATTTAGCTGACGCTTTTATCCAAAGCGACTTACAAGTTCTGTACGACAAGCCATCAGGAAGGGCACAACTCTATCAGCTGAGTAACAATGTTCATCAAAGTGTTGAGTGCTACAGTGTAGGTTAGTTTATTAGGACAAGTGCATGACAGTATGGTTAGTTAGGGTTAGATTTTTTATTTTTTATTTTTTTTATTCAGATAATGGTTGAAGAAGTGCGTCTTTAGTCGACGGCGAAAGATTGGACGTGTTTCGGCTGTCCTAACTGGGGTGGGTAGTTCATTCCACCATTGTGGGGCAAGGACTGAGAAGAGGCGACTTCTCTTTGATGACCCTCCCGGAGCTTGGATAGGAGTAGGTCTGAGGCGGCCAGAAGATGCAGAGCGTAGGGGTCTTGAGGGTGTGTAGTTAGAGACCATTGACCGGAGGTAGGCGGGAGCGGTTCCCTTTGCCGCACGGTATGCTAGGTCGAGGGCCTTGAAGCGGATTCGTGCAGCAATGGGGAGCCAGTGCAGGTCCCTAAGAACTGGGGTGACATGGGCCAACTTCGGTAGGTTTGAGATCAGGCGGGCTGCTGCGTTCTGAATGAGTTGAAGAGGCTTAGTGGCAGTGGCCGGGAGGCGTGTAGCTTTATGCCAAGCAAGCAGTGCAAAAATTTACCGTAGTGGCATGCAGTAATGCGCCTTTCATTTTCCGCCGCCCAGCGCCCAGGTCGCGCGGAAATAGGCTGTCTGCCATTCTCTTTGACAAACTCTAACCTTAACCAGCTCCTTAACAACGCCTAAACTTAACCGTTCTAACCTTAACCAACTCCGAAACAATGCCTAACCTTAACCTTAACCTTAACCATGCCTAACCTTAACCATAGAAATTATATTGCCATTCTCTTTGACAAACTCTAACCTTAACCAGCTCCTTAACAGCGCCTAAACTTAACCGTTCTAACCTTAACCAACTCCGAAACAATGCCTAACCTTAACCTTAACCTTAACCATGCCTAACCTTAACCGGCGAAATAATACACGTTAAAAAAAAATCACGTTAAAAAATATTTTCGATGGGATTCGAACTCGCCAGCAAACAAGCCATAGGATCCACAGCCATGTGTCCTTGCCAATTGAGCTATTGCTAGATACTGAATAAGGGGCGGTGACTTATATATATTGAGCTCCGCTCGTGTCGAACCAAGGCGCATGCGCGGGCACCTCGCGCGAGCACGCCGGCGCACGCACGCACCTGAGCGAGCACGCCGCCGCCGGTGCACGCACGGTAGCATTTGTCTGAAAAGAAGGGCGCTTTACCGCACTAGCGTGCGGTGACGAATGCGGAAGCATTTTTGCACTGCTTGCTTGGCATTAACGTACAGGCGGCCGGGAGGCCAGCGAGCAGTGCGTTGCAGTAGTTGAGGCGGGAGATGACTGTTGATTGGACGAGGAGTTGGGTGGCTTCTTTTGTCAGGAAGGGGCGGATCCTTCTGACGTTGCTCAGAGGAATCGGCAGGTTCTGGTTGTCGCTGCGATGTGAGCAGAGAAGTTCAACTGGTCGTCGAGGACAACACCAAGGTTCTTGGCGGTCGGGGACACGGTCACAGCTGCATTCTCGACTGTGATGGAAAGGTCAGGGGGGAGGATTTGGCCGGCAGGTGGAGCAATTCTGTTTTGCTTAGGTTCAGTTTGAGGTGGTTGGTCGTCATCCAGGCGGAGATGTCAGACAGACAGGCCGAGATCCGCTCAGAGACGTGGATATCTGAGGGAGGAAAGGAGAGGAAGAGTTGAGTATCGTCGGCATAACAATGGTAGGAGAAGCCATGAGACGTGATAATGTTACCCAGTGATTTAGTGTAGAGGGAGAAGAGAAGAGGTCCTAAAACCCAGCCCTGGGGGACACCCGTCCGCAGGGGGCGGGTGGCCGACAGGGTCCCTCTCCATGACACTTGGTAGGAGCGGTCATTGAGGTATGATGACAGCCATGTCAGCGCAGAGCCAGCCACTCCCATTCCTGCGAGGGCCGCGAGGAGGATCTGGTGGTTGACTGTGTCGAAGGCTGCAGATAGATCTAGGAGAATCAGGACAGAGCAGAGGCCTTTCGCTTTTCCTAAGTGAAGTGCCTCTGTGACCGCAATGAGGGCTGTCTCTGTGGAGTGACCAGTCCTGAAGCCTGACTGATTAGGGTCTAGGGCTAGGAGGTCATTCTGTAAGAGGAAGTTGGTTGGATACAGCACGTTCAAGTGTTTTAGAAAGGAAGGAGAGAAGAGACAGGACGGTAGTTGCCTATGACGGTAGGGTTCAGGGATGGTTTTTTTATGAGGGGCGTGACTCTGGCTTGTTTTAGGGAGGTGGGGACCACCCCCGAGTTGAGTGAGGAGTTGATGGTTGCAGTTAGGAATGGGAGGATGTCTGGTGCTATGGTCTGGAGGAGTGGGGAGGGTAGCCGGTCCAGCTGGCATGTAGTCGGACGGTTCGACGTTACCAGTGTCAGGGTCTCGGCTTCTGTAATGGGTGAGAAAGATGACAGAGTGAAGGATGAGGTTCTTGATTCAGCATTTGGAATGGGTGGGGGTTGGGAGAAGGAGATGCGGATGTTCTCCACTTTTTCTGGTAGGACATATCTGTTCTAAACACTGATGTCTGGTAGGACATATCTGTTCTAAACACTGATGTCTGGTAGGACACTGATGTCTGGTAGGACATATCTGTTCTAAACACTGATGTCTGGTAGGACATTCCTGTTCTAAACACTGATGTCTGGTAGGACACACTGTAGCACCCACTCCACACACTTTATAGCACACACCCACTTAAACAAACACACTGTAGCACCCACTCCCCACACTTTATATTTATGGATGAAGGATTGCACTACAACTCGTACACCTTACTGTAAATTGTACCTAAAATTGTACCTCATCCCATTTCTGCTTTGCACTAGATAGTACTGTACATTAGTACACTGCATAGTATTGTGTATTGTATATTATATGGTAACTCAGAACATTGTACATATGTCTATACCGAACACTGTGACCTCATTTTTCTTCTTCTAAATTCATGCTATATTATGTTATTATGTTATTTGATACTATCTTGTCTAGCACAGTCCCTGGAGCGTAACAGTAAGAAGCATTTTGTATGAAAGTATTCTGTACTTCTGTATGACAACTATTAAAGAACTTGACTAGGACATATCTGTTCTAAACACTGATGTCTGGTAGGACATTCCTGTTCTAAACACTGATGTCTGGTAGGACATATCTGTTCTAAACACTGATGTCTGGTAGGACATTCCTGTTCTAAACACTGATGTCTGGTAGGACATTCCTTGGAAAAGGACTGTCAGAGGACTGACTCAGTAGTTAGCATGGGTTTTCAAGATGGAAAGCAAGTCAATACAGTTCAACAAAAGTGCAACAGCACTGATCGCTTATCACCAATAGATGTTGCCAAAACAAACAAAAATGTGGATCTTGCAGATTAGAGAATGGGCTATGAATTCTTAAATTGAGTCATATTCCCCTTTAAGTAGAAGTTGTGCGTTGTACTTCCGCTATTAACTATTACGTCATGTCTGGTTTCTCCTGTCCGTCCTAGGCCTGGGACTGTCTCAAGATGTCGCTGGAGCAACGTTTATGGCTGCTGGGAGTTCTGCACCAGAACTGGTCACAGCCTTTCTGGGTAATAATGCGTTCATGTATTAGAATAACCATTTTTTATTTTCTTAAATCTTTTTAGAAGTTGATGTTTTTGAATTATGAAAAGACTGGAAGTTGTGCTGTTGTGTACATTCATAGTTAAAGATAACAGAGGTGGATCTCAGAAATGGTGTAGTGGGTAAGACCACACCTGGACTTGCGTTAAATCCCCTGGGATTGGACTGCCCTCTCTATAAAAGATAAGAGTTTTACTTTCAGGTGACATTCACACCTTTTATAACTGCAATTTCAGGGGCTGTTCAATGTTGTTGTTTTTTAAATAGCTTATATGGTTCTTCATAGTTACTATAAGAAGGTGTGCCGAACTATGATGGCACCAATCACCTTTGTTGTTATTGTCTTCATGCCCATGAAGATGAAGGTACTCACCGATACTGAGTAGGCCTACCGATACTTGACTTGATAATGACACTTTTTTTACAGCAACCAAACGCAGAGCCCCTATTTCATTTTATAATGTAACTGATTGATAATCCTTTCATTATTATTAATTACCACTGTGCTAGTATCAGTTCTTGTTAATGAACTGTCAATGCAGAGTATTTTAGCTTGGTATTGGGCCAGTATACCTGATACTGATATTGGTATCGGACTATCGGTACACTTCTACTCACTACCATGTGAAAACACAAAGAGACTGTTAATTTATTTTCTCTTTTTTTTTTTTACTAAGGTTTCTTCTTGTCAGCTCCTTGTTCAAATGTGTCTTGTCAGCCTTTACATATATATATATATTTTATGTAGTATCGTTACCTCAGAAACATCGTCTACATATCACTGCTGTTTTCATGCGAGCCGAGTCACATTGTGTTTGTCAGGTGTTTTTGTGACAAAAGGAGACATTGGGGTGAGCACCATAGTAGGATCAGCCGTGTACAACCTCCTGGGAATCTGTGGTGCATGTGGACTCTTGGCCTCTGCGGTATGTATAGGAACACACACACACACACACACATACACACACATACAATATTCTGAGAGATTATCCAACTTTCAGCCAACCATCCATTACAGCAGAGCCTTTTTTTTAGGTCAAGGCGGAAGGATCATTGTGGCTGTCGTATTATGTGAGCGATAAACCATAAAATGCCCCTCTCTTTAAGGCGGGTCGGCTGAGCTGTTGGCCCCTATTCAGGGATTGCCTGGCATATGCCATCAGCGTCTCTGCTGTTATTGCCATCATCGCTGATAGCAAAGTGTACTGGTGAGTGTGTGTGTGTGTGTGTGTGTGTGTGTGTGTGTGTGTGTGTGTGTCTGTGTGTGTGTGTGTGTGTGTGTCTGTGTGTGTGTGTGTGTGTGTGTGTGTGTGTGTGTGTGTGTGTGTGTGTGTGTGTGTGTGTGTGTGCGTGTGTGTGTGTGTGCGTGTGTGTGTGTGTGTGTGCACTGATTGCTCACAGGTATAATGTTTACATGACCTCGTACAGTGCATGGCTACTGTACTAAGCCAGGTGTAAAACAAAATAATATACTACACTTTGTAGTGTGCCTTTACTGTGAGGACAGAAGAGGAAACTAGAACATCATAAACAAAACACATCCTCAATGCAGTACAATAAAACAGTGCAATAGTCAAGTCATAAATGACAGTACAAAGGCTTCCACCATGATACGCTTTCAAGATTGAATTCCTTCCGTATTGGTCATTGCACTGCGAGTGAGGTGTACATGATGAGACGAGGTGTACATGATGAGGTGTACATGATGAGACGAGGTGTACATGATGAGGTGTACATGATGAGACGAGGTGTACATGATGAGGTGTACATGATGAGGTGAGGTGTACATGATGAGGTGTACATGATGAGGTGAGGTGTACATGATGAGGTGAGGTGTACATGATGAGGTGTACATGATGAGGTGAGGTGTACATGATGAGGTGAGGTGTACATGATGAGGTGAGGTGTACATGATGAGGTGAGGTGTACATGATGAGGTGAGGTGTACATGATGAGGTGAGGTGTACATGATGAGGTGAGGTGTACATGATGAGGTGAGGTGTACATGATGAGACTAGGTGTACATCATTACACTCTGATAATGTACACCTCCCAGGACATTACAACATCTTGAACTCTGATAATGTACACCTCCCAGGACATTACAACATGTTGAACTCTGATAATGTACACCTCCCAGGACATTACAACATGTTGAACTCTGATAATGTACACCTCCCAGGACATTACAACATGTTGAACTCTGATAATGTACACCTCCCAGGGCATTACAACATGTTGAACTCTGATAATGTACACCTCCCAGGACATTACAACATGTTGAACTCTGATAATGTACACCTCCCAGGGCATTACAACATGTTGAACTCTGATAATGTACACCTCCCAGGACATTACAACATGTTGAACTCTGATAATGTACACCTCCCAGGACATTACAACATGTTGAACTCTGATAATGTACACCTCCCAGGGCATTACAACATGTTGAACTCTGATAATGTACACCTCCCAGGGCATTATGCCACTCATACCATGGCCAGGTGTCAAAGATTCAAATTTAAAGGGGAATGCCACCCAACTTAGAGCTCCATTCACTGTCCCAACCGACATACCGACAGATCGACTTATACTAGCTGCTTGGTCACAGCTAATAAGCAGTGTTGCAAATTATTTTGCTCTAAATGTCCACCTAGACATACTTTGTCTTGTTTCTTGAGTCAGGATGTATGCCAAAAGCACCATATTTTTCTTAAGACACGTAGCACTTCTTTTGTTGACAGTTCATTTGATTTTCAGGTACGACTCGGCCTGTCTGCTGTTGGTGTACGGCGTCTACATATTGGTTCTATGTTTCGATCTGCAAATCAGTGAGTTTGTCCTGAGGAAGTTCAGCCCATGCTGCGCCTGCACCTGTCTGGGTAAGGGCGATGGGGAGCGCACTGAGACACAGGCTCTGATTGGCTGGAGCGATGGCACCGGTTTGAGAGTCCACAGAGGCTCCAGGACAGACAGTGGAATCTTCCAGGGTGACTCTGGCTACTCACACCTGTCCCTCAGCCTGCACAGCCTCAATGACACTCCTGAAGGTAGATATAAACAGTGACAATGGAGCTACGTTGCTAGGGAACAGCTTGGACTGCAGTTAATATCCTCTTGCCGTGTTCACTAACACCAGCCGCTGACAGGAAATCAAATGTAGTCCATTTAGAATGTTTATGTTGTCAATTTGTTGTCTATAGAGCTCATACATATTATGCAGTAGTGGTGTGCACAGTTCTTCACTATTTTGGACATGGATGTGTTCAGCTTGAGATGCTGTGCCCTGCTATGTACCCATTATAACTAATACACTGAGGTGACACTGAGAGGTCTATCAAGTACATGTCTGTCTGTCTGTCTGTCTGTCTGTCTGTCTGTCTGTCTCGCTGACCAATGTTCCCTCTAAGCCGCCCCTGGTATCATTCCAGATTGGACCCCTGCACACAAGACTTGCTTTTGCCACGCAGACTAGATGACATGCACAGAAATGAACACGAAACACACAATAATTATGTGAACTGTGAATTTGAAAATGTAGGTTTGTTTATAATGTATTCTATGAGTTGATCTCTGTTTTCTATGGCTCCAGTGATGGCAGGTTGTGCCATGTATAGCCTGTTAAAATGTCTTTGAATAAACAAATGTGCTCCTCTGCAATAGGTCTAATACTCTATGCAGAGGTGAATACAATCATCAAAGTTCAAAGTCAGCTTTATTGTCACTTCTCATAATGTGCAAGACAGAGAAATTAAATTACATTTCCCCCTTCCCACGGTGTATATATATATAAAAAATAAAAATAAAAGATCTAATATAAACATAAAGTAACATATAGGACACTATAAAAATAAGTAACATATGGAACACGATGTAGGCTACATACACTATACAGGATTATATATATACAGTATAAACAGTGGTTAAAAAATGAATGTATGATTGAAATAAATGTAGGAGGTAAAAGAGAACTTAGTGCAAATAATTTTTTTAGCAGCAGTGGTACATAGTAAGTATAACTGATAAATAATGGCAGTAGAATACAATAATGGCAGTAAAGTGGCAGTGAGATGAAAATCATAGATTTCAACAGAAATCCAACACATCGAAGCAACATGGACCGTCTCCCCACACTCGCTCTCTCCCTGTTCACACAGATAAGGCAGATACTTGTCAACTGATAATCTCAGTTCAACTAGATCAGTGGTTCTCAAACTACGAGTCGTGACCCAAATTGGGGTCGCGGGTAGGTGACTGCATTGGAAAGTAAAGAAAAAAAGAAAAAGAAATAAAAAAAATGTTCTGGCAACATATTTTGGCTAAATATGCCTAGTTTTATAAATGTGTATTGATAACATAGTGCTGTAATTACATTTTCTAATAAATATGCATGATCAAGTTCAACAACGTGTGCTTTTATTTTGATATTCCTTAATTACACTTTGAAATTACACGATACATTAATGTGGGGTCCCCAAAAAAAGTCCTAAATAAAATGGGGTCACGGTATGAAAAAGTTTGAGAACGCCTGAACTAGATCATGCATATGTGCTGCCTTGCACTAAGTCTAGTCTACTGAATAAAGCGGACTAATCGTTTTGCACATACCAGAAAACAAAAGCCCCTGAAGACATGCCTCCCTTCCCTATGCCCCTACCTCCCTGTCCCATGGAATTGTCTAACCCGCCAGATGGTCTGTCCTTTGAAACGGTTTGGAATAGGGCTGGCACTTAAAAAAAAATAAAAAAAAAAGGCACCTTTGCCCTTAGTTCCTCAAAGGACACTGGTTGGTCCGAACCACTGTGGTTTAGGCACGAGCGCATAACTTGAAGCCTGACAAGATGGATCCTCAAGTGGTCTCACAATGCCAGCTGCTGTGCAATGTTAGGAATTTCCTCCGTCTTCAAAACGGCCACTATGACCACAATCCTGAAAAATATTGGTGTGTGTGTGCGTACACATGCGTAATTACTAATTAGATATGTTTATGGAGAGAACTGTGGTATTGGCCATGATCATGATTTGCAATAGGCCTACTGATGTAGAAAAAGAAAAAAATAGTACAAAATATTGTGTGCTATACATGAAAACGTTCCACTGATGTCTGGAAGAGGGGTTTGTATGGTGAAGGCCCATGCTGCCCATGCTGCTCACACTGCCTAGCACAGCACAGACATTCAGAGTTTTCTCAACAGGTTGAGAAAGTAGAGGTAACATTGCTACCTGTCTTTCTGTCTCTGTCTTAGAGTGTAAAAGTGTGTTTGCAATGCCGGAGCACGACCTGAAGCGGATTATCTGGGTCCTGTCTCTCCCAGCCATCCTTCTGCTATTCTTGACCATCCCGGACTGCAGGAGAAGGTTCTGGAAGCGGTGGTTCATGATAACCTTCCTCATGTCAGCTGTCTGGATCTCAGCCTTCACATATGTGTTGGTGTGGATGGTCACCATAGTTGGTAAATACACCATTTGCTGTGGATGGTCACCATAGTTGGTAAATACACCATTTGCATGAAGAATTCTGGGATTATGTCAATCACATATTACTTTTTGAATGTATTGCCACTCTGGTTTTAAAGGTAATAGTGTAATGGGCCTCATATCTAAACCTGGCATGACCATGAAATGTGTAAGCTGTATGTTTTTCTTTCCCCATCATGAGCTCAACCTTTATCTGAAGCTTCCTCTGAAGAGGAACGCATAACATGTCTTTTATCTATAATTCAGTTGTGATTTGGTATAAATCAGTCAGACACAATGTTATGGAACTTCACTCACAGATTATGAGTTTGAAACTTGTGAGAAAATGTATGATGATGCAGAGCAAAATCACATGTTGGTCTGCTGGCTAATTCCTGACATGCCATTGTCCTGGAAAGAGAAGTGGGGGTCAGAAGGGGGTTAGTGTAGTGTAGATCTAGTGGACCATGTGCACATATCAGCCCTGCCAACCACCGTAGGATTAGCAGTGGTGGAAAGTCAAGAAGTATTTTTACTCAGGTACTGTACATAAGTACAAATTGGAGGTACCTGTACTTTACTTGAGTATTTCGATTTTAGGGAACTTTTTTACTTTTACTCCACTACATTTATCTGAAACCATCAGTTATTAAATACTTGAAGAAAATGATTTTGCAGGGGGAAACATGGCAAAGATGTATGAAAGATAAGATACTTTCAAACTTGAAGCCTGCCAACTTCAACAGGACGTAATCAGAGTAGCATAACTGGACCACATAACACTACCATAACCTTTTAGAGGTCAATCGGTTCTAGGATTAGGGCCTACTTCACCCCCAAGGCAACAGTCATGTGAGCCAAAGCACGTACTGAATAGCCAATAGGCAGTTCCCAGAACAGCTTACCTTCCAAACTGCATCAGAGGAGGAAGCCATGAATCAGAACTCAGCTCCATCATGTGATGGTAGTAGATCCTACTGCAGTATAATGGGATTTATTATCCCATAGTCGTCAGAAAGGCTCATGAGAGAACAGTGAAAGAGTGGGCCTTATGAAGGGGCAGGCACGGGACAGAGCAGGTCAATCCCAGCCCTTTGGGAGATAATGCTGAATAGTGTTGTAGTGTTCCCCAACATCTCTGGTGTACCATCAGCAACACAAGCATGATGCTCATGCAGAGAATAGATGAACAGCACGGGGCAAGAAGTGAAGGGTTCATTTAAAAACCTTTCTTTAATGGTGGGTAGATAACTAGGGCCTAATGATACAGAACTTATACTGAGATGCGGCAAGTGTATTAACTACCACACCAGAATGATGAAGAATTTCTGTTCTTCCCTACCCTCCTTGACTGCTATATTGTGTTTCTGGTCAAATCTGATATCTATGCTTTTAGATTAGTATTCATAAATTGTCTCATTTCATCTTCCTACCAACAGTGCCTACTATTTGAAGGTGGCACCACTGATCTGATTGTGTCCGTTGTGTCTATGCAGGGGAGACACTTGGCATCCCAGACACCGTGATGGGACTGACTCTGCTGGCCGCTGGGACCAGTATACCCGACACCATAGCCAGCGTGATGGTGGCCAGAGAAGGTAACACCCTTAGGGACTGAACAGATTAAAGGAGCCCTTTATGTAAAATCGGAGAATCCCGAAAATGGTAACCATACTTAATTTAAGTTAATGGAGCAGTCATAGATGAAGCAGTCATTTTGTTATTATGCTCATCAAGAAAATTAAGGTCCTTCTTTTGCCTTGTCAGATTTGACTGGGTGGAAGAACTGTTTATTATTTGAACCTTTTATAGGGTAGGTTGACTGAGATATACATACCTGGGAGCTGCCCTGCAGTCTTCAATGAAGCAGTAGGCTGCCAAGCGCCTTGCTCAATGGCACATGGTCAGAAGACAGCACTACTTCTTTGTGGATCTAGCCCAGGGCCGGATTAACGACCGGGCCGTCCGGGCCGCGGCCCGTGGGCCTCTAGTGACGAGGGGCCTGAAAAAAAAATAAAAATAAAAATAAAAGTTTAGAGGCCCCACATTTTTATTTATTTTCTTTTTACTTTAATTTTTTTTGAGGCCCCTCGTCACTAGAGGCCTTTTGGAGGCCCCTCGTCACAAGAGGCCCCAAATTATTATTATTATTATTTTTTTAACTTTTATTTTTTATTTCTTTGGAGGCCCCTCGTCACTCGAGGCCTTTTGGAGGCCCCTCGTCACTAGAGGCCCCAAATAATAATTATTATTTTTTTAACTTTTATTTTTAATATTTTGGAGATCGATGTCATACTGTGACACTGAAATGAAAACATATTTCATCAACTAAAATATTTAGTCAACAAAAATATTTCATCAACTAAAATATACAGTACGTATACAGTACACCCTGCCGTCTGCAAGTGGCTAATCTTGAGTATTTTTTCTCCTCTTCATAAGAGTGAGGTTTTCCATTTGAGGTAAAAACAGCAATAAAAAGTAAAAACTTGCATCTCCACATCCCAGCCCCGACGCCTGAATACTTTTACCAACGGATTTCCAGTTCCACGTTCGCGTTCTGCGCTCTGATTGGCCACTGACGTTTCTGGTAGCGCCAATCGTGTGACGCCTCTTTCTTTCACCGGTTAAGCTTAGGCACTCTTTAGAAGTTGGTTAAGGTTAGAGTTTGTCTTAGAGCAGGGCGATAGAACACCAGCCCTGATTCCATACTCTAACCTTAACCAACTTCGAAAAAGTCGCCTAAGAAACGTCAGTGGCCAATCAGATCGCAGAACGCGAACGCGGAACTGGAAATCCGTTGGTAAAATAATAGACACAGCCCCGACACGAATAAGGCAGATTGGGATCATTATTCATGACAGACAGCAGAGACCCGCCGGTGCTGATAGCGGATATCATCGAGCTCCCTATAGTGACTAGGGGGCATTATTTCTAAACCTAGCCGCATTTCTGGCAGACGCTCTCTGATTGGCCACTGACATGTTTGCCCAATCGCGTGACGAGCTGTGTCTTTGCCCATTACCGCGTCGAACAGCCTGCAAACTACCTGGCGTTCTATCGCCATGCTCTAAGACAAACTCTAACCAACTTCGAAAGAGTGCCTAAGCTTAACCGTCGAAAGAACTTGCCGTCACGCTCTAAGACAAACTCTAACCTTAACCAACTTCGAAAGAGTGCCTAAGCTTAACCAGTGTAGAAACAGGCGTCGGCCAATCCGAGAGCGTCTTGCCAGAAATGCGGCTAGGTTTAGAAATAACACGACTAGGGGCCTCCACTACACACTAGTAAAATAAATAAAAGAGATACGAAAAAATATATATATATAATCAGATCCTCATCCAGCGTTTACTTTCACAGTATCTATAGTGACTACTAGTATCATCTCATCTCTTCTCTGTCTATTTAAAAAAAAAATTGTATTGCAAATAAAAATATGATTGATTGTTTGATAATGAGGGGTGAGAGACGTTGAGTCTACGTGACACTGACGTCCAGGTCCAGGGGTCACTGTCAGGTCAGGTGACCACTGATCGCGAGAATTGCAAGTTGATCAAGTAGGCTAAGACTCGAGTAGTACTGTATGACCATATGACACTAAAAAAACATGGATAAAAAAGTTAAACGGTGGGAAAGCGGAGCTGCCAAGTTAAAATCTAAACAGGAAAGGGACAGAAAGAGCGCGTTACTTCGGCAAAGCATACCAACTATCTCTACTTTTTTCACCCCGTCAGGTGTTCTTTGAGAGTTTTTGAAAGTGGGTAGTGATTCACATTCCTTTACAGCTTTGGGTAGGGCGTTCCACATTGATGTGGCATAATTGCGAAACGTGTTTAGTCCCTTGTTAGAGCCGAATCTGGGTTTAACATGATTTGTGGAGCTCCCTCTGGTGTTGTGATCGTGGTATTCACTGACCTTTGGGAAGTATTTTGACATGTACATGGGTACCTTGGTCGCGTAGTGTATCTTGTAGACCAGGCCCATTGCAAGTTGCTGTACTCCGTCGTCTACTCTAAGCCATCCTAGGTTGTCAAAGTGGGCAGGGGTGATCAAAGTCCTTTTAGCTTGGCCCTCAGAGCCCACCACTTCTAAATATTCTATATATTTTTTAAAGTGACATATAAAACGCCACTGTGCATGCGTGCACGTGTATGTGTGTGTGGGGGGGCCTCCACAAGAATCTGGCCCAGGGGCCTCTGAAGTCTTAATCTGGCCTTGATCTAGCCCACAGTCTGCTAGAGGAGAGAGGTATATACACACAGTCTGATAGAGGAGGAGAGATGTATATACACTAGGGGTGTAATGGTACACAAAAACCACGGTACGGTACGTACCTCGGTTTTGAAGTCAAGGTTCGGTATGAGTTTCTTTTCGGTACAGTGGGGGAAAGTTTGGCTTTCCATGTTCCACTCAGGGGTGATGTAGTGTGCAGTAACTAATTGTCAATTGTCGGGGGCTGTCAACGAATATTCTATATTGAAATTAATAATCAACTTGTAATTATTATTATTATTATAATTATATTAGATCGTGAAAAAAACAGCCCCCGTGGGCGGTCGTTAGTGGTTAACATACCGTTGTATTCGTTCGGTACACTACACAGGCGTTCGGTACGGTACACACTGAAACGGTTCGGTACGGATACGTATAGCTTTACACCCCTAATATACACACAGTCTGCTAGAGGAGAGGTACACACACTAGGGCAGGGGTGTCAAACTCATTTTCACAGAGGGCCACATCAGCATTATGGTTGCCCTCAAAGGGCCAAAGACTGTATAAATGTTAATGTTATGTCAAATAAATGTAGCTACTCATTTACATATTGTTAAACATGTTGTTTCTGTATTTATTACTTATTAAAGTTATACATATTGCATATGCATAGATGTAAAAATATATGTTAGCTTATGTTATTTTAACAGATAATTTTAGTTTATCAGAACCCCATATTACTCCATCAATCAATGATCAAACCATTCAAGTAAATAACAAAGAAGAATATCATCAAATACAAGCTATGACATTAAGTTTGTTCAAAACCTTTTTGTCACAGTCAAGAGGGGCAGAACTAACAACTGTGAGCTGCAAAGAACATGTGGGACAGATGTAGCAGATGTTACAAAAACAAATGGCTGCACACAACCTTGCAGAGGCCATACATCCAACTAATGGAAGATAGTTTAATTAACTTTAATTAACAGATTGCAGAATGGGTACAGTACAGTACAGCTCAATACACACAATTGTTAAGGGGATGCAGACCAGAGAAAGACTTTCGACTTGTTTACATCAGGGTCCCCCATTTTCAATTCGTAATGAAATCGCTATTATGAGTCTGCATGAACACACAACTGTAACTGTACTCAAAAATAACAAAACAAGGGTTGTCTCAGTTCACAACTATATTGGTCAAGTTTTGGGTGGGACTTGTTTGCGTCCCTACAGATTCTTATTCAATTGAGCGAGATGCTCGGTTATGTCACACAGCCAGTTTGCATCCGACAGTTCAGACAATATTTCTTCAACCCTTTGTTACCTATTCCGCCTGGATCTTTTTTGTATTTTGGGCTGTAAAATTGTCAAAGAATGTCTGAGGAGTAAGTGCTTTTGGCTTTTTTCCTTTGTTACTTCATCCATACCTCAGATGTTCAACATACATGTATGTGTAAGAATGTGTAATAACTAAGGCTGTCAAAGTTAAAGCTTTAACGCATTAACCCACAATTATTTTAACGCCGCTATTTTTTAATCCAAGATTAATGTTTAAAAAAAAAATTTAAAAAAAAATTCCAGAGCTCTTGGGGGGCCACATCAAATGACGTGGCGGGCCGCATTTGGCCCACGGGCCATGAGTTTGACACCTATGCACTAGGGGATGTATAAGATATATGATTAGAGCTCTGTAATATGAAAAACTTTTAACACAAATCCCTAATGAATCCCATCATTACACCCCTAAATAACACAAAACGGATTCGAGAAGTGAGGGACTTTAACACTGAAATATGATTGTAACAAAACAAAACGCTAAACACAATAGCACTCAAGTCTTAAGACTTTGATGAACATCGTTACTCAGCTGATAAGAGTTGTACCCTTCCTACTGACTTGTCGTACAAAACTTGTAAGTCACGACTCACTTTGGATAAAAGCGTCAGCTAAATGACTAAATGTAAATGTGCCTTCTCCACTTGTTCTATTAAAAGTCTAACCTGCTGCAACAGAGCTGAACTTTGATCAATGTGGCAAATAAGATGTACTCTTTTAGTAAACCTGCTGTTCATCTATCCCCCTTAGGGAAAGCGGACATGGCCATGTCCAACATTGTGGGCTCCAATGTGTTTGACATGCTGTGTCTGGGCCTGCCCTGGTTCATCATGACCGTGTTCGTGGACACCAGCAAACCTGTAGAGGTCAACAGCACTGGGCTGGTCTTCATATCGGCCACGCTCCTCCTCTCCATCGTCTTCCTCTTTGTGGCCGTCCACGTCAATGGATGGAAGTTGGACTGGAAGCTGGGAATTGTATCGCTCTTCTGCTACATCCTCTTCGCCACCATGTCCATCCTGTATGAGCTGGGTATTATAGGGAACAACCCCATCCGACTGTGCAGTGACTGAGACCTGAATCACATGTATTTAAAATGACTAAACCATGTGTGCAAGAGTCGAAACAGTCATCGTCAAATGTTAGAAAAAGCGATTGTTCAGCTTCCAACTGCCATGTTAGATTCAGCGCCCTGGAAGAGGTGTGCTGGTCACATTATCTCTGAAGGAGGATAAGTCTTCTTTACCGATATATTTGAGCACAAGTGGAGAAAGTACCAAAGACATGCTCTTGTGTGAAACACAATATCCAGAAAACCTTTTATTTATCACAAAATAAGACTGCAGTTCTCAAATTCCTTCTGGACACTCGGCACTCATTTCTCCAAATCTTTAAAAAAGAAAAAGATGAGTGATGTGGGGAATGGAAATGAAACATGGCGCCGTCTACTTGCTGAATGACCCAGAACGTCAAACTAGCCAAACCCAGGAAATAAAGAATGGCATGTTACCTGTGTACAGCCTTGGTTTTTTTGTTGTTGTTTGTTGCAGTGAGTAGGTTAGTTAAAAGGGAGGGGTTTACATCTTAAGTAACTGATAAGCTTTTATGAGCAGTCATTACTTCGTAGGGGAAAGAAAGAGAGCAGACGCCATAAATAGAAACACTAAAAGCCTCAATTTGGCCTCCATTGTTCAACTGACAAAACGATATATTCAGCCCCGACTGGAAGACAGACGTGTATTGAACTGTGCTAAGATCCATTAGGAATATTTCAATACAAGATCTAAAGCTCTTATTGTAATAAAACCATTAGTTATGTTCATAGAGTGCTATAGAAATTATAATTAAACTTCAAGTTACATTGTGCAAACAGTTGGAAACCGATGCCTGATGGTTTTTATGTTCATTCAGGCCTCTCATTTATTATTCCTTTGTAATTTGGTACTGTACTAAAAGAGGGCCTTGCTGCAGCATAATGAGAAGTGATTGTGTTTAATAAGGAGTTACCGTGTGTTCAATGTAACATGGCGAGATGTTAAATAACCTAGACCTTCATGTCAGCAGAATTCAATTAAAACCACCAAATTTAAAAATTAACAAGTTTATTTGTTCGAATAAACTGACCCACAGATTAAAAAGGGTTTACAAAACAAAGTTTAAAAGAGAGAGGGGGGAAAAAATGAAGGGAAAAAAAAACAGGTATGATATAACAAAATGTTGCATGTATTCAGTTGTAAAACAATGAATAAGTGTGTTTTTAAAACAAAACAAAAAGCAAATCATTGGGGAGGGTGGACATTTGAGAGTTGAGTGGACATTGCGGCTAGAGGGGCTGAGGCTCTTAAGCGTTGCGGTCTATACGGACATCCACCTCTCGCCCGCTGATCTTGGTTCCATTCATCATCCTGCAGGCCTGCTCAGCACTCTCTGGAGAGTCGAACCTCACCGTACCACAGCCCTTAGACTTCCCGTTCTCCATCTTGATCTCCGCATACATCACCTGGCCTATAGTACACACACACGGTTAATAGTTAAAACGCTGACAAATCCAACCCTTTCAGATATCCATAGTCCATGTGCTAATGGCAGATGCAGAGGGGACTTTGAGTTAAGTTAAATGTATGGGCAGTAAAGATTGGGATCTTATTGACAAAGAGACTCACCACACTGGCCAAACTTTTCTTTCAGCTTCTGCCAAGTGAGGTCATAGGACAGCTGCAACATAATACAGGAAACTTCATTATATACACAGTACAGTCACTTGTTAAACACCCTGCATTTGAGGCGCAATAAGGTCCAAGCACTTAATGGGCTAGTTAGCCAGAAAGTTACACATCTCGTAACTGAACAAGGCGACTGAAGCACACTTTACTCCACGGTGCACTTCAAGTAGATCTCAGAGAGCTTCAGTCAGCTTTTCACAAACCGGAACCTTTGACTTTGCTTTCATTTGTGGCGACTAGCCGGAGACAATATGAAGGAACAGCATGGATTGTGCAGAGAAAGGACGCCATGTTTTTCTTTTCATTCTAATCTGTTTATTTATTTATTATTATTATGGCTATACACAAAATAGTATTATAAATGTATTATTATGGCTATACACAAATATAGTATTATAAAAGGTAATAATTGGGGATGGAAAGTGACTTCACAACGGTCATACTCAAATAGATCTTCAAATAATAGCTGAATAGTTCCCAGTGACTACCAAATAGCAAGTTTGTACGTTTCTCCCATCCCTGTTTAATCTTTTTTCAGAAGATCAGTCAAAATGTCTCCAGTCCAAGAAAATAAACAAAGCCAAAAGCAGGGGAAACCAGGCGATCACTGTCACTTCATGAAAGTAATTCAGGGGGGGATGTTGTATGTTAAGTACATTGAACTTACATTTCGCACAAAGATTTGACATCCTCCCTTGGCTCCTGAATTTCTGTCAGACATGCCACGCCCCATGTTTCCTCCTCCTCCATTACCGCCTCCTCCGTAGGCTCCAAAGCCCCGGCTCATCTCCATGCCGGCCATGCCCATACGGTCATAGCTGGAGCCCATACGGTCCATAGACATAGTGCCCATCCCACTACCTGGAATCCACACACGCACAGAGAATATAACATTTGTTTTCATTACTAAGCCGGTGAGTTCCTGAGCCGATAACTAGGGGTGATGAATGGGACTTTTAATACTAAGAGACGATGAGTTCAGCGAAGAGAATGAACCACTCTCCGGCCCTCGTGTCGTTCTTAACCAAATCGCACAAAGGCCATTTTCCTTTTCATCTCCTCCCTCTAATTATCCACTGTCAGTCCAGTCCCACATTTATAAACAGCCCCTCTACCTTTATGCAGGCACCCACAACCATCACTTTTACACATAGTCAATAATGGCAGATCAGCAACTGAAGGTGGTACAATGTTCCAGATATTTCAGTTTGACATCTATCTGGCTGAGCCAATGAAAATGCTACATGCATCCCCACCTCACTTAAATATGTAAATAAGGTACTATTCAACCACAGGAAAAAGGCCCTCTGGTTCAAAAGCTCCTATACTTTAGTATATTGTTGTTTTGCTATTTTGAACTAGGAAATATTGGATCAGCTTGAAATGCTTCCTGGCTTTGAAGTCCACATCAAAGTGAAACATAGCTGTAATGATCAGAGTAATCATGCATGACATGGCTGAAGAAATGAGACATAGCATGTTAAATGAAGCTTTGCACGAGATTGGGTTCAGTATGGTATTGGGGAGGGGGGGAAACAGTGATGTGATGTTGATGTACCTAATCCAGACCCCATGCCTCCTCCCATGCCCATGCCTGCTCCAAAACCTCCACCACCTCCTCCTACAGGAGAGAATGCAAGCCAGCACACATTAGACCACAACATCATATAGCTACTAGTGGGGTGTGTGCATGGGGTGATCTATTATATCAAGCATATAAATAATTTTCTGTGATATTCGATCGATACACTGGTGCACCAATATATCAATGCATGAGCACTGATATATCAATGCATGAGCACTGATATTTCAATGCATGAGCATACAATAAAAAGTGTTTTTCCCCTTACAGTTGTACAAAATTGCATTACTTCTAAAAATCCTCTTGGTGGTGCATGTTGACGTAAAAACAAATGACTAAGAACACACACACACACTGAGGCGTTGTTGACAATCTGGAATGAAATTGGTAAAGAAAAAGGAGTGTGAAAAATTGTTGCATTAAATAAATGTCACAGCAAGTGGAGGAGTGCTGTGCAACTCTTATTTTTACCGGTGGCACAGGCTATAATGTAATGCATACTTTTATGAATCCCCTTAGAGAAACCCATCCTCCGCATTAGACAGATCCCAACTAGTTTAGGAGCAGTGGGACAGCCGGGGACCAACTCCAGTTGTGATGCCAGTATGCAAGGACAACGGCAGGATATACTTGGCATGCATGTCTTTTGTGGTGCGGGGGAAACCAGAGTAACCAGAGGAAAACCACGCAAACTCCACACAGAAAGGCCTCCAGCTGGGGTTTGAACCCAGGACCTTCTTGCTGTGAGCAGGGGTGCGTTGGTCATGGGACGGGGTTGCACGCCGAGCAACCGGCTCTGTGAGCAGAAGCACACACATGCGTGCACACAGGAATGCGGTGCACTCTACTGATGCGCCAACTCACCAAGTACCCACCTGGCTACTTGTACCCACCTGGCTACTTTGCATAACAATAGCTCAGGTCGTCAGGTGTGTTCAAATATGTCCTCAGATACATTCACACAACTTGTGAATGAAATGTGTTACATTCCATTCCTAGAGGCAATTAGGCATCGTCTTTAGTCTGTGCACACACGAGGGAACACATGTGCACGTGGCGTCATTAAAACAGTGCAACCAGGTATGAAATAGAATAGCACAGTGATCTTTGGTTGTGGTTTAATAAAACAAATTTGGCCATTTTAACTCATTTCACTTTTGCGATATATCACAATATACAGACTTGCTATATTTATATCACCAAACTCCCTGTATCAGGATACTGTGGTTACCGTGGGGTATCTAGTGATTACCAGCGGAGTGCACTAACACGCTAGAGCAGATACAAACAAATAGTGCCCCCCAACCAAACGAACATGCATTGCGTTGTTATGGCTGATGGGTCATTAGTATGGATGAAACGACATGAAGACACTATTCACATCAACACAGTATACGTACCCATTGCAAATGAATCCCCGAACCCGCGGCTCATTGACATGTCCTGACTGCGGCCGAAGTCCCTGTCCATCCCACCCATCCCTGCCCGGTACATGTCTGCAGACAAGAGGAGATACAAAACGTACCAGACAATTTTATCTCTATATACAATTCATACAGGATACAGTCGACACAGGGTAACTTCTTGTAACGTAAACATGGTGCATGTGGGGGGAAATAATCACAAGGTTGATGTTGAGAAGTTATCTGCACACCATGGCATTGAGAGCGATTTCTTACCTCCCATCCTGTTCATTGGTGCCATGTCTCTACCTCCAAAGCCGCCCATGTTGGCCATGTTGTCCATCCCACCAAAACCTCCACCCATACCTGTAGAATAACCAGACACGGGCACAGATTAATACACATTTCTTTCTGGTGTGCAGGTAAAACATGGGAAGGTGTTGCTAGGTTACAAGGGCATTATCAGGACATGTTTGAACTCGTTAGAATCTAGCTAAGCCAATCATAATGGGATGGCTAAATCAACCGTGGGATATAATGTCACATGATGTGACACGTGACGAATGCTTTAATCCAAAGCACCTTGAAGTACAGCGATTGAATGACACTTTTCTATGTGGCCACAGTGAGAACTGGAGACCCTGGCAGTGTTTGTGCCACGGTGAGAACTGGAGACCCTGGCAGTGTTTGTGCCACGGTGAGAACTGGAGACCCTGGCAGTGTTTGTGCCACACTCAGAAAGCTCAAGGTGGTTCCACCGCTCCATTAATGCATAGAGAGAGAGAGAGGTCTACCTCCTCCTCCTGCTCGGTTCATTCCACCGTAACCTGGACCATCCATACCTCCAGCAGACACAGCAAAGCAGTTCATCTGCATCAACTATGAGGTCAGTGTGTCCAGGTCTGTCCACACAACCTGCTCGGTCCATCTATGATAATGGGTACATGGATGTTTACGTAACTAAGACACAGACAAGGCATATAACCTAAGAGGCCATTATGACAATCTGTCAGCCAGTCAATAAAAGGTACATCCATGTTAATAGGTACATACTCTGTGGATGTCTACATCACTAAAGACAAGGGATATAACCTATGAGATAACCCAGTCAGTATGTCAGTCTATAAAACCCATTGGTCATGCCGACATCATACTGTATATGGATGTTTATGTAACCAAGACACACAGACAACACAAGTTACTTGTGAGGTAACAATGTCAGCCAGTTGGTCATTGCATAAAACCCAGTGGTCCATCCATGCCAATAGCTACATATGGATATTTACATAACAAGACATAAAGACACGACTAATCTCTGGGGTATCTGTGTCAAGTCAGTTGGACAGTCCATAGGTGAGGGCCAGTAATTGTGCGTTGTTTTGCAACTTTGCTTTTCAAATCATTGTGATCTCATCACTGCAGTGGGGTCATGGAATGAGCCAGGTTAAGTGTGGCGGTGCCAAGAGCTGATGCAAAATTAAAAATGTATTTACTGGAGCGCCATTGGACGTTTTTTGATTGCAATGTACAGTACTGTGCAAAAGTCTTATGCCAACTGTTGAGGTCTATTGAGGTCACATTAAGGAAAAACTCCCTTTTCAGTGCTTGCAGTCCTCGTCCTTTTGCACAGTGCTGTATAATGAATGTTGATCTCATCTTTATGGTATGTGATGTTGTGCATTATGCCCTGGGAAGGTTAACAAACCTCCAGGCCCCATGGAGCCCATGCCGCCGCCGCCTCCTCCTCCTCCACCACCACCTCCTCCTCCTCCAATACGGTTAGTGTTGATGGGCTGTCCCCCTGGTCCCAAGCCCAAACCAATGCCCCCAAGGCCCCCTACACAAGAAAAAAAAAAGTTAGACCATCTAACAACCCTAGTAATAGAGCAATGTGTCGAGACTAAACTCTTCATTGGAAGAGATTGAAAAGCAGTTTTTAAACATTTTCCGTTTAACCTCCTAAGCCCGAGTGGTCCGGTACCGGTACGAGAATGACATCACTCCATAAATCCATCTCTACAGAATGTATGAATTAATGTTGCGTTTTTCTTCTTCTTCCAAAACAGCAGTCAGTGTATATTTTCAGCACTATGTTTGTTTACCAAGGATTTTAAGTGTTAGTGAAATATCAGTTTATAGAAATCTCAGGGCATAGAGTGGGAGAAAGGCAAGGCTTGACGAGAGGATTTGGTGTAACCCAACTTGTCTTTTGAGAGAAGAGACCCAGGGCTTTCGATTTTCTAAAAAATACACTTCCCAGCTCAAGCCAGCCCCTGTCAATCATCAGACTTCTTTTTCAGTTTTTTTTCTCTTTATTTTCGGAGTCATATCTCACAGGTCGAACGAACGTTATTGCCATAAATTAGAACGCAGTTAGTTTCTCTACCTTTCTGTTAAGTGAACGTCTAGCAAAAAAATTACGTTGCAATCCGATGGAAAATGGCGGAGAATGTACATTATAAAAGAGTAGATTTCATTCACGGTTTTTGCTGCATGCCTGGTGATACTAAATCCAGATTGATCTTTGCCATTGGAAAGGGGAGATTTGGCCCGATCCATAGATGTGCGACTTGGCCATAATACAGTCATTTATAGGCCTGATAGTCTATAATCATATTTCAAATTGCATGTGTCCGGATGGCAGAATTCAGTACTGTATCTACAAAACTCTCTGCCCTTTATTAATTTGCTTAGATTTTTTGTACACGTGATCTCAAGGTGCTGAATGAGCTCACGTCTGGTCAATTTAATTTGAGCATGGTGTTATTCATGGTAAAAAAAAAAGTATATTCTCCTTTGGTTCACTTCAATTTACTCAAGCCTAGTAACAGACACAATATTTCTGACACTGGGAATATTTCCCCCTGAGATCCATAGATGTCCCTAGATACCAAGAACATGCAAGAGCATGAACTAACCAAATAATGGCAAACAATTGGAAATGTTAGTTTTGGGAGAATGAAAAATTGTACATGAAGGTTCGCACTCCATTTCAAGCTTATTGATAAAAGCACTTATTGACAAGTACACATGCATATCTAAAGTATGGCTAGTACTACATGCTGTTCACATGTATCCCCCCCCCCCCCAATACGGTTCAGTTAATCCAATATGCCCCTCACAGACTTCCATGACCATGCTACATACAAATGTTTGCATTTTCTGCTTCCAATATATCAGAAACACTGGGGGAAATGTTTTTTGGTTGAACGGAAAGGACTCCGATTGTTAATACAAAAGAAAGACTAAAGAGCAATGGTACCATTCATTAGCAGCCTGGACATCTTCCCACATCATTACAATAATTTGTATATTTCAAAATAAAAAAAGGCTGTAGACCATTTCATGTGATGATCTACAAATCTATGAGGCACATTGTGAATTTAATTAATTCTAGAAATGTATACCTCTGCAGAGCGCCATGTCAAACCCATTGGATCATCATAGACATGCGTTAAGTATGAATCAATGACAGGGGGAGGACACTGTACTCACTTGGCAACTGAGGTGCTTTTTCTTGACGGAAATCATCAGGTGGAAAAGACTTTTCATCCTGTAACACAACAGAAAATAGGTAAAAGGGTATATAAAAAAAGAAATCACATTCAGCACTACAGGTGAAGAATAATAATAGTGCCCCCCCCCCCCAAAGCACAACATACCATCTTAACATGCATCTGTCTGTCGTACAGCGTCTGACCGTTGAACATGGCTGAAAACAAAGTCAAGGGGAAAGAGAGTGCAAAAACTGGAAACCATAAGAATGTGTGTTCGTGTGTATATACACATGCTGCGTTTTTATATGCAATCATCAACTCTGTAGGATACATATGGCCTGTACAGACTCAAGCGCCTGCTCAAAGGTAACAGTTCCCATCCCTCTGCTCTTCCCGTCCTTGTCCTCCTTCACGTCGGCACGCTTCACCACGCCTGCCATGCCAAACACCTCCTTCAGCTTCTTCCAGCCCACCTTGAAATCTAACTGCAAAACAAAAAAGCAGAACAGCAACGTTTACACTCAACAAGAATGAAATAATGTAGGGTAACATTCGTTAGGCACAGATAGTTGGTTTTCACGCAAGGTGTATGGATATGCATTAATTTGCTGGCACTACCCTGAGGTGACCCCGTCTTGGAGAGGGTCCCACTTAGGGATGCACCGATATGAAAATTTGCCACCGATACAGATTGTTCAACTAACACAATCGGCCGATACCGATGTTTTATTTTTATTTTTTGAAACTACTGTATATTTGTCTTACAAATTGTGCTCACCGATATGAACATAGGCCTCTTTACTTACTTAAAAAAAGGAAACAAGAAATAGCACTATCTCTCTCCCAGTATGTTCTGCAGGGCTGCAGCTAGATACTAGTTCTCCCAGCATGGTCTACCTGCTGGGCTGCAGCAAGATACTATTGTCTCAACCAATGACATTTTGATTGACAGTCGATTCTGCCAATTACGTCACACACCGCTTGCACCCGCCTCTGCTGTTACCACCAATCGGCAAGCGTGTTGCATTTTTTACTCCTGCTTTTGTCCGCCATTGATTTTGACGACAGAGGTTTTCTAGAACACGGCGCGGCCGACGTTTAGCTCCGCAGGATGACTTAAATGAGGCATAATGATTTTACTGCAACTAATGTTATAATAAAACAAAGCCTTTCTATACATGTGTCTGATTGAAAACGTTATTAACAAATTGCAGAATGGGTAAAACTCAGGGCTCTGTGAGCAACGGAAGGAACTGAGCTAGTATGAACGCTTGCTACGTTCGGGTAAATATGCTGATGTTATGAACGTGTAACACTAACTATATAATGTCAATGCCACAAAACGAATGCCTTGTTAATCATAAGTAGTAACTTTGATGGAGTAGCTTGTGTGTGGGCCGGGGGCGGCGTTGTGCAGGTAGGTCACGAGTGAACTTTTTTTTGTCTTGACGCTACACAAATTGATGGATATTTATAGGCTATTGCCATCGGCACATTCGAGCTTATCGGCCGATTGCAGTCAACAAGGCACTTATCGGCCGATACAGATACCCGACAGATACATCGGTGCACCCCTAGTCCCACTACTTTAAAACAAAGCGGGGCTCGCAACTCACTTGATGCTTCAAGGTGTTTTAATTGACAAAATAATAGCAGTGGATACAACGTTTCGACCGACCTTTCCGGTCTTTTTCAAGTATATTATACTTGAATTTTTTTTATTTAGATATGGGATAGAATATTCGAATTTTCTAATATTCAATCCCATCCCTACTAACTATCAGTTGTCATATGAAACAATGAACAATGGCTGACCCAGCGTTTCCGTTAGCCGGTAATTACCGGCATTTGACCGGCAAAATCTGTTGAAGTCCGACATATTTAATCTCTCCGGTCATAGTGTCCGGTGAAAATAGTTCCCTCTGGGCACAGTTTGATTATTTGAATTGTATTTGGATGGGCTGGAGTTGGGTGGCCTATGCGATGAACGAAACAATCATTGCGTTTGTTGTCGTTGCTTCGCTCAGCGAGAGCTTGCTGCTGGATTTGCGGAAGGCATGCAGCTGCAGACCCACAGAACCCACCAGCTTTGCTGGCACAGTGCGGTCCCCAGACCTGGAAAGCTGCTCTGCGGGTCTGCAGCTGGATGCTTCTTGCAAACTAACTGCGGCCGGCTCGCGCTGATAACAGCTTTCATTGTTGGACCGGCTGCTTGGTGGAGCAACGATGAAACGAATGTAATGAATCGTTCGTCGCATGGGCTATTTAATTTTGGCCTGTTTTGGTACGGTTCGGGTGGTCAAGTTGTGCTTGGAGGGAGTTGTTTTCACCGGACATTATGACCAGCACCAAGTCGTTGGGAGGTGGAGATATACATCACGCAAACCCACGATAATGTTGCCGTCTCTCTCTGCAAAATTTCTCAGTTCTTCGCTTGATATAATTAATACAAATGTCCAATATAACGGAATTCGTTAGCTCATAAAAATGTGATTATAACAGACTGCTGTTTAGTGTCGGACCGACTGCCCACATACGCGGTCTATTTTATTTCAAGTCAGCAGCAGCACGGAGTATCGAGGGACTTATTTTATTTGGAATATATTAATGACTGTATACGCAAAAGTAGCCTATAGTTTTAAGTAATAATATTATAAATCTACATGCCTTGAGGATGACATTCTTTATTCAATTGTTTTAAAGCTCAATAAACTATGACCGGAATTAATCTCATTTGTCCGGTAGATTGAAATCTTGCAGGTCACGGAGACCGGCAACAATTTTTTCTAACGGAAACCCTGGGCTGACCACATGGTATATATGCATTATGTCCAATTAAAATAATATGCAACGTGAGAAGACGCAAAAAAAAATATATAAACTGGCTCCACATGTGATTTGGAGGTTACTGTTCTATCTCAGCTGTGCCGTTACCAGCTAGGTCTCCACATCAAAAGCCTAGAGAAAGCTTCTGGAGCAGAGGAGCAGGGTCCTACTCGCTCCAGAATAGACATGTCACGGCGCTCCAGCACCCTGTGTGACCCCGGCATAACTGATCAAATCAAATCTGGACCCTGTGAATCACAATAAAATAGTGAGTGCAGAGACCTCACCCATCCCTAGTCCCTTTATATTCCTGGCAATGGCAGGATACCCCAGGGCATATGTGGCACACCACAGTATGGTGGCAGGACACCACAGGAAAGTAGCAGAAAAGGACGACAAGGGGACCAGACAATGGTCCCAGTATGAAACCTAAGACAGAAAGTCCCAGGGCCCTCATTTATCAATAATGCGTAGAAAGTGTTCCATTTTTGTTCCTACGCAAGGAATTTAGAATTGTCTCTACGCACAGAAAAATCGGGATTTATCAACTGTGCGTGCACAGGTCATACGCACACTCCGTGTTGATAGATACCATTGTTCTTACGGTCTATGCTCGTGCATGATTATCCATATAGGTAATGAAACACCCCCATGGGATGTGAAATAATGGACTAAGCCGAGCGAACTATGAGAAACTTCAGAGCGCGATTGATCACGGAGGTGTAACCAACTAATTGAACGTAGGCTATATAGCAACTAAAGATTGGTAAGAAATCAGTCATATGGGACGACTGGATTAAAAGGGGGATACATGTACTAGGTGATATAGCCGGGGAAGATGGGGTTTTACCTTTTGAGGATATTAAAGAGGATTTTGGTATAGATAATAAAAACTTCTATAAATTCCTACAGATTAGACATTGTATATCATCATCAATGGGAGGGCCAAAGTGTGGCCCGATTACTGCAATTCAAGAAATATTTTATAAAGGATGGCGTAGGAAAGGCGGTGCGTCAAGATTCTATGATGTTATAAGAGAATACAATGCGCCCAAGTTGGCGGGTCTGAGGCTGAGCTGGGAGAACGATGTACGTGAGGATATTACTGAGGAAATGTGGGAGAAGCTGGTGTCCAAATGGGGTAAATTCTCTCCGGAGGCGCAATCACAACTTAAGTGTTGAACAGAAGCTATTGGACGCGTAGTAAACTGGCCAGACTGAAATTAAGGGACAGTGACATCTGCTGGAGATGTGAGAAGGAGACAGGCACTTTACTACACATGCTATACGAATGTGAGAAGGTCCGGAAAATGTGGGATCAAATTGTGATATTCCTAAGTAAGGTTCTGAATGTGAAGATAAATAACACCCCAATGGCATGTGTTTTGGGTATAGTACCGAAAGGGATTAAACTGCCTAAATACCGGGGAATGTGGTATAGAATGGCCATGATATCAGGATGTAGAATTGCATTACGACATTGGAAATCACCTGTTGATATTACTTTTAAAGAATGGATGGAACTAATGTTCCGGACAGCATCATATGAAAGGGTGACATATAGAGTCGCAGGAAGAGAGGATATCTTCGCTGAGGTATGGGACAGTTTTCTACACCTGACTGAACGGTCTGGGGACGAATGATTAAGGTGGGGTTTCAGTATTATCAATGATGAATGTGAAAAATGGGATCTGACCTGATGGTACCTATACTTTATATTGTATTATGTATGTATATGCATTAACGTATATGCATCTTGGTTATATATGCACATATAGTAATGTTTTTTTTTGTAAGTATTTTTTATAATTTCCATGTCTGTTTTTGGTATGTCTGTATAAGTCTTTTGTATGTTTTATATGTCTATATGAAAAAGAAAATCTTGGAATTTGCATATTATGCTGTTGAAAGATATCTTTGAATATTTGTAAGATTTGTGCAAAAATATCAAAAAAAAAAAAAAAAAATATGAGGCCTATAAATTACCTTATTATAGCCAACTCGCACATCTATGGATCGGGCCAAATCTCCTCTTTCAAATGGCAGAGTTCAATTTGGATTGAGTATCACCAGGTGTGCATCGAGAATGAAAAATGAAATCTACTGTATGTACAGTTCGATTCTTAAGAGTGGATATGGCTCCGCCATTTTGGATTGGATTTCAACACGGATGGTTGCTAAATATTCATTTTGGATTGGATTTCAAGACAAATGGTTGCTAAATGTTCATTTTGGATTGGATTTCAACACAGATGGTTGCTAAATGTTCATTTTGGATTAGATTTCAACACAGATGGTTGCTAAATGTTCACAGAAGGTAGACACACTAACTGCGCTCCAATCTATGCCAATAACGTTCAGTTTTGTGATAGAGTATAGAGAAAAAATAAAATAAAATCATACACAAGTCATTTGCTTGCAGGAAGCTAGAATTCGCTGGGTACTGTAGTTTTGCGAATTTTCAACGCTCATTGAGATGCCCTGTGCTCATACGACTGTAACGACTCTAAAGCATTATCATTCGGCGACGTCGCTAATTCAAAATGGCGGATCTCAGAGAAAATATCACATTTCAAAAACTAAAATCACTAATAACACTTTACCCTATTGGTAAACAAACGTATTTCTGAAAATATACACTACGACTGCTGTTGTGACATGGTTAGGATGTTTACTCTTGGATACATTAGGAAAGAAAACGCAACATTATGTCATAGTCTAGACAGATTGATTTATGACGTGATGTCATTTTGGGACTGGTACCGACGCCGTCGAGCTTAAGACATTCTTCATACTTTTGTCCAGCAAGCCGAATAATTTCTACTTAAGTTTAGGAGGCAATAAGTTATGCGTATCCTCACATTGGCCACAAACACTGTGGTGCCCAGTCGTCCGGCCTGCAGCAAGTTGATGACCTCGGGAGGGATGTTGGGGTTGTTGGCAATGGACGGGGGAACGTTCATCCCCCCTGGCCCGCCTTCCTGTCCCCGACCTCCCTGCTGCACACCACCCATACGCAGCAGCACGCGCCGAGCATGATCACCGTCAGGGTCCTAGAGGAAGAAGCATGTTACAAATTATCTCAAATAAAATGTTTTAAAAAATCTGCAACAGACTTCGTTAAAGAAATTTCTCTTTTCTTGTTAACAGCTTGCGTATTGGTTAATCACATTTCAAACTAAACAATTTTTATCTACTTTTTCTCCCATCCCAATTTCGCATCGTCCAATTCTACCCTCCCATGTCTCGAACGCTGTTAGACCATGCCTCCCACAGGCCGGCTGCAATGTGGACCAAGCCTTGCATCATGTGTCCCCTCCGGTACACGAGGAGGCAGCTGTCGCATCTTTTCACCTGTACAGCGCGATCTCTCAGCGGCGAGGGTCTGCGTGGGAGGGACACGCCGCCCCCGTCGCTTCCTGATTCTACTGCGCAGGCGCACCAACAGACCCGTAGGAGTCGCTGTCCACAACGTCCGATGCCCGCCCACCCACCAGCTTCCCACCCCTAACACTGCCAATTGCGTTAGTATGAACGACCAGCCAAGCTGGTAGCAATGCCAAGAGCTGGGCTCGAACCCTGCATTAGAGGCGAGCGCCTTGCCCACTGGGCCACTTAGCCAGCCAAAAAAACGAAAGTTCTCTTTTTTTGTGATCAAATTTTTTTTATTTTCCATTTTCAAGCATGAAACATCACAACTCACAACACAATAATACGTAAAAGACATCCAAAAACAAACTAACCCAACAAACAATGATTAGACAATAAATTAGACAGATTATACGTTTGCATACATATCCAGCTCAAGTAAGCTGTCACAAAGTATAAGTAAAATAAAACATGAAAGTTTTAATCAAGCTCACAAAGAGAGATAAACAGCTGACAGCGGATAGTACAGGTACAAATACAATAAAACAGCAGGTGGGGGCTGTTGTGTAAACCTTGTACTCTTTAGTTCACATATAATAAGAGATGGAGTGTTTGTTTACTAGTCTGTACACTGTAAGCCAGGAAGTACCGTGGTGGTGCAACATACAAATGTGTCCGTGTAGCAACACAAGCCAATACCTTATAGGACAGGGGCCCGGGGAGGGAGCTGTGTGTGTGTGTGTGTGAGACAGAAGTCAGAGGAATAACGACCCGTTATTCAATAGATTAAATTAGTTTAAGAATAAAAAAATAAATACATTTTAAGAGAATCTCAAATACATTATTTTATTTAAGTGTAGGCTATAGTTAATGTTTTATTTTTTACAGTTTTTGTATTTTTCTGACATGGGAGCTCAACAATAAATGACAATCAGAAATGTCAAGTTGCATGTTGTTATTCTAACCAGCTTAGACCACTACGCTCTGCATCTTCTGGCCGCCTCAGACCTACTCCTATCCAAGCTCCGGGAGGGTCATCAAAGAGAAGTCGCCTATTCTCAGTCCTTGCCCCACAATGGTGGAATGAACTACCCACCAGCGTTTCCGTTAGCCGGTAATTACCGGTATTTGACCGGCAAAATCTGTTGAAGTCCTACATATTTAATCTCTCCGGTCTTAATGTCCGGTGAAAATAATTCCCCGAGTCTAAGCACAATTTTATTATTTGAATTATTAAAATAGGCTAAAATTAAATAGCCTATGCGATGAACGAAACAATCATTACATGATTTGTTTCATCGTTGCTTCTAATAATGACAACGACGTTGTCAGCGAGAGCTTAGTGCTGGGTGTGCGAACTTTTGTGAAGCTGCAGAGCCGGAGCAACAGCAGCACAATGCAGTACTCCAGCAGTACTCCAATTCAGCCATTTTCAATTCAATGTTGGGTGGGGGGCGCTGTTGTGCGGTTCCCAGAAAAGAGCCAATAACAGCTGAATCTGCTGCTCTGCAGCGCCATACTCTCGCAAATAAGTCATTGGGAGGTGGAGAGAGAGAGTCGTCACTAGGGCTGTCTTAAATGCTTCGAACGTTCGATTCGATGGCACAAGCTTCGAACATTAAAAAAAAAAGCGAAGTTAAAAAAAAAAAAAAAAAAAAAAATCAATTTTTTTTTTACTTCGATTTGTGTGTGTGTGTAGGTGTGTGTGTAGGTGTGTAGGTGTGTAGGTGTGTGTGTGTGTGTGTGTGTGTGCGCGCGCGCACCTTGTAGAATTCCACACATAAGAAAGAAAGATACTGGGATGAATAAACAAAATAGGAAATAAAATGTAGAAATGCATGCAATACATAAATAAATATGAATCTCCATATATGAAATATAACATTTAGATAAGGTGCTACTGAGATGTTTTGGTGAGTTCTTTGTTTTTTTGTGGAAGTTGCCCTTCTTAAAAATGCATGAACATTCACTGATAATTGGTCTGTAGTGGAGTCTACAAGGTCTACATTGCCGGACCATGTAGAATCCGGACCTTGTAGACTGACATAATTCTGTGCATAGTTTAGTCTACACAGGCCATATTTCAAATAATCAAAATCTTACTTCATTCATCTTAAACATTCTTGATTTGGGGGATTGGTAGTTCCCATGAAATCTGAAGTTGTTCAAACGACAACAGCGATCCACCTTGAATTAAATCACACAGCCGAGTGAAACCTTGTTGGATGCGTCAGTCACGAAAGGGGCTACTTAATTAATTAATCCAACCCACTTTATTTATAGAGCACATTTAAAAACAACAACGTTTACGAAAGTGCTGTACAAGTCCCACAACATAAGAAAAAAAAAAAAATATATAAAAAAATCTTAAAAAAAAAATCCATTTTTTTTCCGAAGCTTCGAATTAAAATCGAAGCTCGGCCCTGAAGCTTCGATTGCCAAAAAAAGCTTCGAAGGTCAGCCCTAGTGGTCACGCAGACCGACGATAATGTTGCCGTCTCTCTCTGCCAAATTTCTCAGTTCTTCGCTTGATATAATTAATACAAATGTCCAATATAACGGAATTCGTTAGCTCATAAAAATGTGATTATAACAGACTGTTTATTAATGTCGGGTGACTGCCCACAGACACCTATTTGATTTAAAGTCGGCAGCAGCACGAGTCTCGGGACTTATTTTATTTGGAATATAATGACTTTATACGCAAAAGTAGCCTAGTTTTAAGTAAAAATATTATAAATCTACATGCCTTGATGTCATTCTTTTGCCTATCAATTGTTTTTAAGCTCAATAAACTCTGACCGGAATGTCTCTCATTTGACCGGTAGATTGAAAACTACCGTACACTGAGGCCGGCAACAATTTTTTCTAACAGAAACCCTGCTACCCACCCCAGTTAGGACAGCCGAATCACGTCCAATCTTTCGCCGTAGACTAAAGATGCACTTCTTCAACCATTATCTGAATAAAAAAAAATCTAACCCTAACTAACCGTACTGTCATGCACTTGTCCTAATAAACTAACCTACAACACTGTAGCACTCAACACTTGAACATTGTTGCTCAGCTGATAAGAGTTGTGCCCTTCCTGATGGCTTGTCGTACAGAACTTGTAAGTCGCTTTGGATAAAAGCGTCAGCTAAATGACTAAATGTAAATGTAGTTCTGTTGCATTTCCAATTTATTTATGTAAATTATAAATTGATCAGGTATCAATAAGGGAATCGATAAAGAATCGAATCGATAAGCAGAATCGATAATGGAATCGTATCGATAAAATCCTATCAATTCCCATCCCTACTGAGAACTGGAATGTGAGGGGATGTAACACTAAAGATGGCGGCAATAACAAAGAATTTCTGCAAAATAAACATACATCTGTTTATATAAAAATATATATATATATACTTAACAATTTCGATAATTATCGATAGAAATATGATAACATTATCATATCGTTATCGCGATATGATTTTTTTCCATATCGCCCAGCCCTAATTCAGCGCCCTCTACCTCCTCTTAGCCTCCATCACCGCTGAATAGTCGAGATGCCGAGAGCATTGGTCGCATAGATACGACGTCATCAGTCAGTCCCAGAGATATCATATACACAGTCCGCTCCGGATCAGAGTTAGCAGCGAGCAGTGGCTATTGCAAATTAATGTCTATATCAAGTCCATAGCACAATCCCAATATACACAAACATTCATTGTAACAACCTGTTAACTGGTGTCATAATAATAACGTTTAGCTTGACTGGCTTCGGCCGGCAGTGGGGATAGCTGCGATAGCTGGCTAACAAGGCTAGCCGATACCTTCTCCCCGTTTGTTCGATTCCCTCGTTTTCAGATGCCTGGATATATAATCCTCCGCCTCGGATGGGTCGTCGAACGATTTCTGCTCCCCTTTAGGAGATGTGATTTTCAACGTCGCTGGGAACAGCAGACCAAACCTGATATTCAGGCAGCTGTGTAGCATCTCTCTAGCCACCTTGAAGGCCGCGGGTTGTTTCCTTACTGCCATCGTGTAATCTGGGAAGATGTAGATCCGTTTCTTGTTGTGGTGGATGGGTCGTTGAGTCGATGCCTTCCTCAGGATATCCACTTTCTCCTGGAAGTAGTGGAACTTGATCACAATCTGTCGCGGGGGCTCCGCATCCTTTGGCTTGGGTTGCAGACTCCTGTGCGCTCGGTCAATCATCGGGGTGTAATCCAGGTTGAGTGAATCTTGGAGCAGTTTAGCCACCGTTTCTTCCATACGTGCACCTCCAAAACGTTAATCTACTCCAATTATCCGACAATTGTCTCTGCGTTGTCTGGACTCAAGGTCATTTGCTTTGGCCGTTAGTTGTTCGATATCAGATTATCGATTTCACCTCAGTTTCTAGCTCGACGACTCTATCGGAGTATGATTAGCTCCCTCTTCCAACGCTTGTATAGCTGTAGCTTGCTATCTTGGTTAGCCTGATCTATAGCCTTGTGTTGTTCCGAACGCACGGTAGCTTTTTCTCTTCGTAGTTCGTCGGAGAGGTCTCCCATCTTAGCATACAGTTCCGTGGTTATTATAGCCACCGTGCTTTCTATCTTTGACATCACCCGTTGTTCAGAGTCTTTGATGGCTTGCATGATGGAGGTGAAATGCATACCTGGCGAAGCCATTTTGGGCGTGCCGGTCTCAACAGTGCCCGAGGCTTTCGTGTTGATTTAGGCCTGGCCTTGCTAGCCATCTGAGGGTTGATTGTCATTCAAGTTTAACAGATATTTTGCGAAAAAACTGTTTCTTATGTTGTCGAGTGGTTATAGTCCATTTGAGCAAGTTCTAATATACGTCTAAAGGCTTTCGTGCAGAGCTCAAACCGGACGCGTGTTACATGTTGCTGCTCACGAGCGCCCCCCACTAAACAGTTTTCTAAAGTCTACAAGCTGAAAAAAATGTCTACTTCATATTTTTTTGCTCTCACCATGTTTATATCCGATCCGTGTTAACCCTTTATTCGCCAATGACGTGTTACCACGTCATTCTCCGCCATGCGTAATCTGCCAATGACGCCGTAAGGCGTCTTTGAGATCAATATTTCAAAAATCTGTCATGTCAATCATATTTCACCCACAGAGACTTGAGATCTCCTGTTGATCTCCTCTCAACTCTCCAACGGTTCAAGAGCGCCATCTGGTGGCCGATCGTCCAAACAGGAAATGAGTGGCAGGAAGTGGTGCTCATCCATATTCGGTCCGGCCACTCGCGGGACTCGAGCGACACACTGATAGCGATCCGTTGCCAATAACTCGATAAACAACATGATTTGGACGTATATATTATTATACAACCTGGAAATGGATCGCATATATCAACATCCCATAATCGTGAACTTTCTGCTCCACGCTGACCACCCAACGGTCAGAGGAAGCTGCGGTAAGTTTCAGCGTGTTTGCTCATTATGATCCATATAAATTGCTGTGATCTATGCATCGCCCAGACTACATAAATGATTTAACGTCGGCCACGGACTTATAAACCCACCGCCCCCGGTCACCAGCAGATGATTAGGCATGACGATTAGGACCTTGTACAATTAAAAATTTTAATCTGACGTCAATCGGTATCAAACTACATTTGATGATGTAATATGTATTTATGGCTACAAATCACGTTCTGCAGAATGCTGCAGAAAACAATAAAAACATTTTTATACTTTAGACCGTATTTTAGTATGAATATGTCAATAAAAAAGTAGAACGTTGCTACATCCTAAACTATAGATACTTGACGTTGAATGGGCCATAGTAATGTCAATTTAGCAATACAATTTAAAAAGTTATAGCCCTGCAAAGAAGGGGAACATCTCCATAGACTTACAGTACTGGCAGACAGTGGATTAAGATCAGAATAATCCCTGGCAGATAAAGGGTTAAGTTTCACTTGTGCATTTTTTTTTACTGTATGAAGCACTCTCGGGGGCTCATACAGAATCAATTATTTCACCGTAAAGTACATGCATTTTATTGCGACAACTAATAAACAAACTTGAAACTTTTGGCGAAGTTGTAATGAGTCCGGCTTCCTTTGATTGACAAGGCAGTTAGCTTATTCGATTTTGAGGACCAATCCATTTAAGCACAAGGGCATGTTTACATGCCCCCAGTGCACTCTCAGGGATCATCTTTCTCCTACGGTGCGCTATAGCGCCAATTTTAACTAGTGGTAGAAAACTGCCATGGATACTTTTAATTTCCACTGTGTGACGAAACCTTTGAGCTAGCAATCAATGACGCATGCATGGAACGCTTTATTCAGTTGTTCGTTCCTACCTCCTTTATGTTCAATGGTCTTCCACTTAGGTCATGCTTGTTCATGGTATCAACGGCCTTCATCACAAATTCTTCATCTTTGAATTCCACCACACTGAAGAGATAGGAGAGATATGAAATGCAGAGACCATACCAGCTTCTGACTTTAAAAGGATACCAGTTAAAGACGATACGATTCAGCTTCTTACCCACAACCCTGGCCAAGCAGCATCATGAGAATCCAGAAAGCACACGCATTCATAGTAAAGGGAAGAAACAAATAGTTAGAAACAAACAAGACGTGAACACCATTCTAGACATAATATAACCAGCATGCTTAGTATGTTCTGAATCTATACTGCACATTGACAATGTTTGGATGCCATCTTGAACTAGCAGGGCTTTTTGACTATATATGCTTAGAATTTCCACCCTACATTGTGAGGAGCGCAAGCACTATATAAATGTAATGATCATTAATTCATTCATACATGTATATGGTCAAAAAACATAATGACTACATGTTATTGACACTTCGGACTAGAGTGTTTTGAAGGATTACGGGTTTGGTCTACTAATATGATATGATCAGTTGGGGGACAGACAGGTTACGGAGAGTTGACATTATATATACAAACCTGCACTGTGCATTTAAATTAAAACTTGGTTTTAACATTTGGATGATGAACACTTGAAATAATATTAACTCTTTCAGTGCCACTTTATAGGTGGTTGCTAGCCACTCACGAGATTTCTCTGATTTTTTTTTTTTTTTTTGCGATCTGAAAAATTATTGCATCACCCGAGCCTACCCGAGTATAGCCGAGGGGCGCCGACGATCACTGTGGAAAAAAGCGCCCCTGTCGTCTCCCAGATGACATAAGTGATTTTGGAATGGACTCAATGAAAATGAATGGGGAAAAAAATCCGGTACTCCATTTTCCAGTTCACTGATCCAGCCGGGGTTACCAGAGTTCATTCTGGAGCCTCAGATCCCCGCGGATCATAGAGATCTACTGTGTCGCGTTGGATCCATACACGTATCGATTTTTTCGAATGGTGATCAGGAATTGGAATATACCAGTTGGATACCATCTGATGTCAGGTAAGGACTCTATGTTATCAGTGGTAGGATAATCAGAGTAAGTTTGATGAAGTTATAAGCCGTTTTGTGAAATGTCTTCTTTCGGTTTCACTGTAAAACTCCGTGAGGTAATCAACGGAGCGATTATCAGTGCGCGGCCGTAATGTGCTTGCGTGCACGTATAATATTGATCATCTAGCGTTTATTTGAAAACGATTCATAAAAAGGCCGACGAATATCAACGTTGTGGAATATTCCACTAAAAGACGATTTTCATAGAATGCTCCAGAATGAGCTGTTTTTTATATCAAAACAGGGGCTTTTCTAACTGCTCTGAAATGGAAACGACGCGATAAAAAAACAATCTGTCTTCACAGCACTGACTGGAACATAGTCTTTGATAATGCGATGGGCAGATTAGACACATAGCCATAATTTAAAACATAGATTAGGCGATATTAACGTTAACATTGGCGCCGATGGTGGCATTCAAGCGGTAAAACGGAAAACCAGGCGTGGCATTGAAAGAGTTAAGGTAGAAAATCCACAGGTACACTAATACATTCATATACCATGTTAAGATATGTTATGACATAACATATCAAAACAATGTGAGGTAGGTAGGCCAAGCCTATATGTTTTCTTAAACAGCAGGAGAGAGAATAAAGTTATTTTTTCTGGAAGTTCAATAGAAAACATCTACATTATTTTATAGAAAAATTGTTTTGTTCCTTTGAAGAGAGAATTGTGGTATATTAAAAAAACAGAATTGTAATGTCAGGTTTTAGTCAATCAGGATCAATCAATAAGACATCACACAATCCATATTTCCCTTTGGAAAATGGCCAAAACGGACAAACGTTGACACCAATTGAAAAAAGACAACAAAAACAAAGTATATACACTTTCAGATGAGTTCAAGTTTTCCAGAATCAACAAGACATCTCCCTTTCAGATATATATATATCAATCTACAGCCATCTATCAGGCTCTAAACACAACCCACATCCAGTTCAGTAACATATCATTAACAGACCCAGAGGATCAGTACAAGAGCACTTGATGATAAAAAAGACTGCTGAGGGCATTTAAAACCTCGTGCAGCAAGTTGACCACATCACTTACCCTTGACTTTCCTTCTCCATCCTTAAAGAGCTCCACGTATGTAACCTCACCAACTACATGAGACATACAAAGGAAAAAATACCAAGAGAACAAATGGATTTAAGTCGCCAGTCTTCACTTCACCGTCGGCCTTGGCAACGCCGCTACAGATGGAGATGGCCAATTAATGATCAACAGTCAGCCCAGACCAACATCCCACCAGACAACACCATGCCTTTCTGGGCAGCGACTGAGACACCCAAAAGCCAAGGCCAAACGAATTGACACAGCTACGTTCAACCTGGGAAATTCAAAAGACTTCAATATTGAGCAGTTGGTCGACAAGATGCCAGTCATGGTGTCCTCTCACCTTTCAAAAGGCTCTTGAAGAGCTAAAAACCCAATAGTTCAAAAGGCAGTGCATGACAAAACAATAGTTTCATTCATACAATCATGTGTCACCTTACAACAGATGCAACAAAATCATATACAAACATAAGTCAATACTGCTAGTGGTCTGAGGTTACATTTTGGAGCTGACAATACCATAAAAACTCATCTTTACTCACATAACTCCAAACTAAATTGGTGTCCACCATAGAAAAGTTAAATAATTCCAGTAAACTAATATCACAGAGCTCTACTTTCTACCATCTGCAATAATGCATCCAATAAGAACATCTAATGACTGCTTACAGCAGGGTGTTCCATTTGGTAACACAGGAAGAGAGGTCAAGGACTCCCGATCAGCTAAAGAGAAAGAGGGGTGAAGAGGAACCATCTTAGCCGCTGGGGAAATTACCTTTCTCACGCATTAGATCTTTAATCGCCTGCCACTTCATATCATAGGGGATATTGCTAATGAACACCCGGTTCCTGTGAACGCCCTTCTTGTCTCCCGCGCCACCACCAAGTTTGTCTTTGTAGGGGTGGTAGCGGTTCCCTCTTCTGCTCAAGGACTTGTCTTTGAGATCAGCCTTCTCTTTGGGGTCCGAGGTCTTGTCAGCCGCTGAGCTCTCATCGCCGTCTGGGGTATCAGCTGATGCTGGAGTCCCATCGATATCTGGGGTCTCTTCTGCGTCTGGGGTCCCTTCAGCATCTGGGGTCTCTTCTTCTGCCTCTTGGGTTTCATCAACGGGATCATCAACATCTCTAATGAATGAAAACTTTATTTAACAGATTGCAGAATGGGTACAATACAGTACGGCTCAATACACACAATTGTTAAGGGGATGCAGACGATAGAAAGACTTTAGTCTTGTTTACATCAGGGTCCCCCATTTTCAATTCATAGTGAGAACGGGATGAACAAAGGATTAAGTTAAAGTAATGCTATACAGGCTAAACAGCTACCGTGTGAGACAAAGAGAATAACCACAACTGGTCATTAGTCGATACCACAACAACCCGAACATGCAGTTTTACAATGTGCAACGTTGCCGCTGCAGGCTGTTTAACTAACGTTAGTCAAATGCAGTATGTTTGTAATATTGACTCTGGTCGGCTGATCAGGCTGGTCTGCGGCCTGCTGCTAGAGCTAGCTTAAATGATAGCGTTAGCTCAAGTAACACACCGCGCACCACGTTAACCCACACAATGCTAGCTAGCGATCGAAGTAGCAGAGCTGACGAATATCGAATGAAATACAATCAAAAGGGGGAAATTACGATGGCCAAGAAAAACGCCACTGCACGTATTAGCACAATGATACCGGATGTTAGCCAGCGCAAGTTATATAGGTTACAAGTACAAAATCATTATTCGTAGCTTAGCTAGCTAACGTTAACCGCCAAAGTAGTGTCGGCCTAGTCTTGTTAGCTAACGTCGACTAAGCTAGCTGCGTCCATTTTAGCTTAGCTCATGCTAGCTGGCCGGTGGCGCCGCACAGGCGAGGAGGAAGAACAATACAACGTTTTCAATTTACTTATCAACGCCATTGGTGTTCATCGCTTGAGCTGGTTCTTCGGATTCATCCTCGACGGGAGGTGGGTCATCAATTTCATCCTCGACCAAGTACCCATCGTCGATAGCTTCATCGTCTAATAACTTTGTATCGTCTTCCAGAATTGTAACGTCTTCCATCTTCAATGTTATAAGCCGCCTCACACGGTACAACAAGATGCCCCCGTCGGTCGCGAGATGCGCAGTTTAAAATCTGCAGCTCGGCTCAGGCTACAATAAGACTTCCGGTACGAAATACACTGACATCCGGTTTGGGCGTTTAACCTTCAAAATAAATGCGTGGACATTTATGTTTAGAGAAAAAAACATACATTTCACATAGTTTTCTTTTATTTAACAATGAAACCCAACTAATGAACAGTCAGATTAATATTTGTTTAATAATTACCATAAATATATAAACATGTTTCACTACTTAGGCTGTCACAAGTAGAAAAAAGGGTAGGGACCGCACTCAAGGAATATTGTAACGCACAAAACGTTTTCGACCATCTGGCCTTCATCAGTGTGCATAGGCTGTACACATGAGTACAGCCATTTGCAGCCTGTATTGGACAATGTACAGTTCTATGGAACGACAACGGGTTCTCTTTTACTCCCATACGCGTCTACTGGTTTAATGGCTGTATATTTTATATGTCTGCACTTTATGTGTTCATTTTATGCCCGTCTTTTTTCTGTTGTGAAGCACTTTGAGCTGCAGTTTCTGTATGAAAGGTGCTATATAAATAAAGTTTATTATTATTATTATTATTATTTATATGACACATGTCCACAGACCCAGGAGGACCTCCACTTTCACATCCCACTGTTATCTAAGCTGCAGCTGTGTAGCAGAAATTGTAGTTGGCTCTCAAAGCCACCACAAAAACTACACTGAAAGTGCCATTTGCAGAAGATGCAGACCAATGTGCTGAAAATTTCTGAGCATCAGAGCAACCTACAATGCAGCAACCTTTTTCTTTTTTGCTTCAAGTTTTTCTTAGAAGTTAAAGGTGACATGCATTATAAATGTCATTTTCAGTCTCTAGCATTGTATTATAGTAATAGGAGTTAGTATCAATGTGTTTTTGTGTCTAAATACCATATTGGCGGATTGCTCTGATTCAGCTCAGATAATTTCCTGCTCCAGTAAATTAGGCCATCCTGATTTGAAGGCCTGAGTGACGTTACTCAGGCTCTGGGTAGTGGACAGTGATGTGATTGGCTCTGTGGTTGTAGCTAATGCCCGCCCACAATCTACCTAGACTAGACAGCGAGTGGAAACCACTTCCTCATACTGCGGCAGAGTGACACCTCTGCATACACTCTGGAGGGAGAGAGAGAGAGAGATAGAGAGGGAGAGAGAGAGGGAGAGACAGAGAGAGAGAGAGAGGGAGACAGAGAGAGAGAGACCACTGTGCAAACACACACGCAGGTCCCCCCCCCCCCCCCCCCCCCCCCCCCCCATTCGGGAGCACAAGCTGCTGCGCGTGAAAGAAAGAAAAAAAGAAGAAAGAGAGAGAGGGAGGGAGAGGGGGCCTTATCAATAACGGCCTGTCTTGCAAACACTCCGCGCGCAGGTCCCCCCCCCCCCCCCCATTTGGGAGCACAAGCTACCGCGAGGTGAAAGAAAGAAAAAAAAAAGAAAGGGAGAGAGGGAGGGAGCCTTATCAATAACGGCCTGTCTTCTCTCTCTCTCTCTCTCTCTCTCTCTCTCTCTCTCTCTCTCTCTCTCTCTCTCTCTCTCTCTCTCCTCTCTCTCTCTCTCTATCATTCTCTATCATTCTCTCTCTCTCTCTCTTTCTCTATCATTCTGTGTGTGTCTCTCTCTCTCTCTCTCTCTCTCTCTCTCTCTCTCAATTCAATTTCAATTCAATTCAATTCAATTCTCTCTCTCTCTCTCTCTCAAATCTCTCTCTCTCTCTCTCTCTCTCTCTCTCTCTCTCTCTCTCTCTGTCTACCAGTCGCAGACTGTGTGGGCTGACTGTCACTCAAAGTGTTTATGGGCGGAGCCAGGCCATAACAGCTTGAAATCCTGAGGCTGAAAAATTATGGTTTTGAGTACTTGATTATAAATATAAAACAATGCATTTTTTTTTAAAAGAAACCTTACAGATGTCTTCAATAGACTCACAGGAATTGTGTAAAGTTGCCCAAATAGTGCTAGGAATAGCAACGCATGTCCCCTTTAATGTTTTTACCAGCCCATCAATGATTCCTATCCCATCTTACAATTCCTGTTAAATAGGCAAAACTTTAAATATTATGAAATTCCAACAGCAGCAGACCCTGCAGGTGCACAAAATTAGATATGATATGATATGATATTTGCATTTATAATGCGCCCCCCCCCCAGCCAATTTTTACATCGGTCCGGGGGGGAAACCCGGGGAAAACAAGAATACAAATAAATGGACAGGACAAAGAAAACAGGGAACCAGGCAGACGGACAGACAGAGAACATAAGAACACCTCAGACACACAACACAACAGCAAAGTAGCTCAGTGATCATCCAAAGCGAAAAGGTGGGTTTTAAGCAAGGCCTTGAATGTCTGTACGGTGTTGGCAGACTTGATGTTGAGAGGGAGCTTATTCCACAGTGTCGGTGCCATCACTGCAAAGACCCGGAAACCCTTTGTCACCAGTTTGGTGCCTGAGACCAGCCTGGCAGCAGCATTTTGAACATGCAGGAGGGGGAGGATGGTTTTGTCCGAGAGACCAGAGTAGAGGGAATTGCAGTAGTCCAGTCGTGAGAAAATGAGCATGATGATGACTTTATGAAGGGGGAGAGGAAGGACTTGGTTTTTGAAATGATGCGCAGTTGGAAGAAACAGGACTGTACTACTGATCTTACTTGCTTGTGGAAATTAAGATCTGAGTCAAATAAGACCCCAAGGTTTCTCACATTGGGTTTCACCAAGGAGGAGAGGCTTCCCATGTTTCTGGAGCTCTGAGTGACTGAGTTGGGGGTGCCAAACAGAATGATCTCCCCCTTGCTCTCGTTTTTAATTGCAGGTGGTTTTGTGACATCCACTCCTTTATATTGCCTAGGCAGGTCTTCAGGCGGTCTAGGCTGGTGGAGTCAGCTGTTGTGAGTGGGAGATATATCTGAGTATCATCGACATTTACATTTACATTTAGTCATTTAGCTGACGCTTTTATCCAAAGCGACTTACAAGTTCTGTACGACAAGACAGCAAGAAGGGTGCAACTCTATCAGCTGAGTAACAATGTTCATCAAGTGTTGCATGTTACAGTGTAGGTTAGTTTATTAGGACAAGTGCATGACAGTAAGGTTAGTCAGGGTTAGATTTTTTTATTTTATTTTTTTATCATTTCAGATAGTGGTTGAAGAAGTGAGTCTTTAGTCGACGGCGAAAGATTGGATGGGATTCGGCTGTCCTAACTGGGATGGGTAGTTCATTCCACCATTGTGGGGCAAGGACTGAGAATAGGCGGCTTCTCTTTGATGACCCTCCGGGAGCTTGGATAGGAGTAGGTCTGAGGCGGCCAGAAGATGCAGAGCGTAGGGGTCTTGAGGGTGTGTAGTTAGAGACCATTGACCGGAGGTAGGCGGGAGCGGTTCCCTTTGCTGCACGGTATGCTAGGTCGAGGGCCTTGAAGCGGATACGTGCAGCAATGGGGAGCCAGTGCAGGTCCCTAAGAAGTGGGGTGACATGGGCCGACTTCGGTAGGTTTGATATCAGGCGGGCCGCTGCGTTTTGAATGAGTTGAAGAGGCTTGGTGGCAGTGGCCGGGAGGCCAGCTAGCAGTGCGTTGCAGTAGTCGAGGCGGGAGATGACTGTTGATTGGACGAGGAGTTGGGTGGCTTCTTTTGTCAGGAAGGGGCGTATCCTTCTGACGTTGCTCAGGAGGAATCTGCAGGTTCTGGTTGTCGCTGCGATGTGAGCAGAGAAGTTCAACTGGTCGTCAAGGACAACACCAAGGTTCTTGGCGGTCGGGGACACGGTCACAGCTGCATTCTCGACTGTGATGGAGAGGTCGGTCAGGGGGGAGGATTTGGCCGGCAGGTGGAACAATTCTGTTTTGCTTAGGTTCAGTTTGAGGTGGTTGGTCGTCATCCAGGCGGAGATGTCGGACAGACAGGCCGAGATCCGCTCAGAGACGTGGATATCTGAGGGAGGGAAGGAGAGGAAGAGTTGAGTATCATCGGCATAACAATGATATGAGAAGCCATGAGACGTGATAATGTTACCCAGTGATTTAGTGTAGAGGGAGAAGAGAAGGGGTCCTAGGACCGAGCCCTGGGGGACACCCGTCCGGAGGGGGCGGGTGGCCGACAGAGTCCCTCTCCATGACACTTGGTAGGAGCGGTCGTTGAGGTATGATGTCAGCCATGTCAGCGCAGATCCAGCCACTCCCATTCCTGCGAGGGCCGTGAGGAGGATCTGATGGTTGACTGTGTCGAAGGCTGCAGATAGATCTAGGAGAATCAGGACAGAGGAGAGGCCTTTCGCTTTTGCTAAGTGAAGTGCCTCTGTGACCACAATGAGGGCCGTTTCTGTGGAGTGGCCAGTCCGGAAGCCAGACTGATTGGGGTCTAGGAGGTCATTCTGTAAGAGATAAGCAGTAAGTTGGTTGGATACAGCACGTTCAAGTGTTTTAGAAAGAAAGGAGAGAAGAGAGACAGGACGATAGTTGGCTATGACGGTGGGGTTCAGGGTTGGTTTTTTTATGAGGGGCGTGACTCTGGCTTGTTTTAGGGAGGTGGGGACCACCCCCGAGTTGAGTGAGGAGTTGATGGTTGCAGTTAGGAATGGGAGGATGTCCGGTGCTATGGTCTGGAGGAGTGGGGAGGGTAGCTGGTCCAGCTGGCATGTAGTCGGACGGTTCGACGTTACCAGTGTCAGGGTCTCGGCTTCTGTAATGGGAGAGAAAGATGACAGAGTGAAGGATGAGGTTCTCGATTCAGCGTTTGGAATGGGTGGGGGTTGGGAGAAGGAGCTGCGGATGTTCTCCACTTTTTCCTCAAAGAAGATCGCAAAGTCTTCGGCAGAAAAAGATGAGGGAGGAGGGGGTGGGGGGGGGGGGGGGGAGTGAGAAGGGAGGACATGGTAGCATGCAGTTTGCGAAGATTCTTGGCAGAGGCCTCGATCCTATGGTGAAAGAAAGAAGCTTTGGCATTAGTAATGGTTTTGGAGAATGTTAACAAGAGGTTGTGATATGTGTCGATGTCAGCAGTGAGGCGTGATTTTCTATACTTCCTCTCAGCCGCTCTCAGGACCTGTCTTTGTTCTCTCACTGCATCCGTCAGCCATGGACTGGGTGGGGAACGGCGGGCAGGTTTCTCAACGAGGGGACAGAGCTTGTCAAAGGAGGTTGCAAGGGCTGAGAGGAGGGTGGAGGTTGCCATCTCTGTGGGGAGAGCAGAGAACGTGTCACTCAAAGGTAGAGCGGATATTATGTCAGAGGAGAGGGTGGAGGGGGATAGGGAGGCCAGGTTACGTCTGAGTGAGACGGTTTGAGTTGGGGTGAAGACCTTTCGGTTAAGCATGAGAGTTAGTGAGAAGGATATGAAGGAATGGTCAGATACATGTAGGGGAGTTACCGTGGTGTTAATGATGCTGGAGTTACGGGAAAATATGAGATCCAAGGAGTTGCCTGCTTTGTGGGTGGGAGGCATGGCAGTGGGAGTCAGGTCAAATTGTTGTAGGAGGGAGACCACTGGGACCGACTGAGATGAGTCAGGCAGGTTGAAGTCGCCCAATAGAAGGAGCGGGGTACCATCTTCCGGTAAGGAGCTTAGAAGCATGTCCAGCTCATCTATGAAGTGATCGAGGGGACCTGGAGGGCGATAGAGTGTAACAATGGTGAGATTGAAAGGATTAGAGACAGATATTGCATGATATTCGAGGGAGGAGAGTGACAGTTCTGGGAGTTGTGTTAGGTTTGTAGCCCATGAAGGAGATGTCATGAGGCCAGTGCCTCCATCGACGTAGCAGTGGAAGGAGATGTTGTGCCGATTGATGATTTGACTGAGGGGGATTGAAGAGGATGGGTGCCAGGATTGAACCCTGTGGGACCCCGCAGGTGAGGTTGGCTTGCTGGGAGGAGAACTTGGCTAGACTCACCGAGTAGGTTCTATTGTTTAGGCAGGATCTGAACCAGGAGAGGGCGGTGTTGGTGATGCCAACCTGTTGGAGGCGGTCAGTGAGGATGGAGTGGTCCACTGTGTCAAATGCTGCACTCAGAAGCAGCAGTGCAGCACATTTCCCAGTGTCCACGGTGAGGAGGAGGTCATTGAGGACCTTCAAGAGGGCGGACTCAGTGCTGTGTTCTGCCCTAAACCCGACTGAAATTTCTCCAGGATGTTGTTCCTCTTGAGGTAGGGCATCAGCTGACTGATGAAAGCCTTGTCCCTTTTCCGATAGAATATTAGTGTTACAGCCACAGCCAGGGCCTTCCTCTCCACTGTCTGGAAGCAGGTCTCCACGCCATTATATGGGCTGCTTCCTGTCTCCTCATCACCACTCTGTCTACCTGGGCTGTCCTACACACCTGAGACTCATCACGTCATCACCGAGCCTGGATACAAGGCCTGCATTCCTGCCACTCCTCGTCCGAGTGTTGCTTCACCTGCCGTGGTACTAGGACTCTATTCTGTATACTTCCACTATCTCTGTACCTGCCTTGTTCTAACCCTGCTCTTCTGTGTGTAGGATTGCACACCCCCGGCCTACGCCTCACCCGTGGACGTCACCAGCCTGGACGTTGCCTGGGATCACATGGAGTGACCTTCCGCACCTCTGTACATTTACTATCTGCCTTGTCATTTGCCGGGTGTCAAATTAAATAAATACCCTAAACCGCCTCATTCTCCTGTGCCTTGTGTTCTGCTCTTGGGTTCCAAACTAGACGCCACCCTAACAGAATACTCTGACCATGTCGGACCCAGCACCCCAGGACTCAGGAGAATTGGACCGGATCCAGCGTGCCCTCACCAGCCAAGGAGGATTGGTAAACCAGCACACACACATGCTCCAGGAGCTTTCTGCCTCACTCCACGCACCCGCTACCAGCTCCGTTCACCAAGACAATCAATTAAGTCTGATCGCCGCTCACCTCTCTGCCTCGCCAGCCCAGGCCCACACACCGGCACCTGCCCCCGACCCGCCAGCTCCACCAACCCCACCCCAGTCTCTATATAGGGAGCCGCATGTTCTAGCACCCGAACGTTATGACGGGGACGTCACAAAGTGTCGCTCTTTTCTTTTTCAATGCGCACTCGTTTTTGAACAACAGCCCCTCACCTACCAAACTGATGAATCTAAAATCGCTTACCTGATCGGCCTGCTCAAAGGAGATGCATTAGCGTGGGCATCAGCGCTCTGTCACAGTAGGTCACCCCTCTGTTCATCTTTTGTCAATTTTACCGCTGAGCTGCAAAAAGTTTTTGACCATCCCTTCGGTGGGACCGCTGGGTCTGCTGGACTCTTAGCCATCCATCAGGGCCACCGCAGTGTTAGCGAATACTCCATTGAATTCCGTACATTCCATTTCCCAAGCCCGAATTAGCACCAAATCGCTGGCCATACCCCTCGACGCCAATGCCCTGAATGGGAGCCTACTTGCGCGTGTGACTCATTGCACCAAACCGCTCCGCCTATTACTTTCGGGTAATCACAGCGAAATCATCCAGTTCCACGTCATCCTCTCCGCCCATACACCGATAGTCCTCGGCCAGCCCTGGTTAAGACTACACAATCCCATCATTAACTGGCCAACTTGTTCAGTCCCTAGTTGGAGTCCTCACTGTCACGCCGCCTGTCTGCAGTCTGCTCACCCCCCAGACCCCAGTAAAGGTTGCCGATTCTCACGTTTCTAATGAACCCCTTGACCTCTCCACTATCCCTCCTGTTTATCACGATTTAGAAGCCGTTTTTAGTAAACAACATGCCCTCTCCCTGCCACCCCATAATTTGTACGACTGTGCCATTGAGCTGCTCCTGGGAGCCCCTCTCCCCTCTAGTTGTCTGTTCAATCTCTCGCGTCCGGGGGGAGAGTTCATGGAAAAATACATCCACGAGTCCCTGGCCACGGGCATTATCACTCCCTCCTCCTCTCCTGTCGGCGCTGGTTTCTTTTTTGTCTCTAAAAAAGATGGTTCACTTAGGGCTGGGCGATATAACAATAACGATAAATATCGCGATATATTTTAATAATCGATATCGAATATCGAAATTTAAAAAGAAATCGAAAAATCGTTTTTCTTTTTTTTTTAGTTTTTTTTTTTTTTACCTGCAACAGGGCAGTTTTAAAACCAGAGACAGTGGACAGACTTGTCTTTCTTGCCTGCAACTTAAAGTAATGGCTGTGCTTGTCCAAATGACAATACTGACCAAATTCAGATTTCTTTTTATCTTGTCCATTTATTTTGTTTGCTTTCTAATTTAAAATACATTTTGAAACCGTCTGTACACAGTAGGCTATGTGTGCTAGCAGAACTAGACTCCAGTCACGAGTCACAGTGCACATGTGCGGTGGTTTGTCCACCAAAAAAGCGCCAAAAGATTGAAAATAAACTAGCAGAGCCAGAACTGTTCAACTCCTCTGGAGCCACAGCCAGCAGAGAAGCCGGTTTACTTTAGCTTTTAAACCAGCTGCAGCCTGAGAACTGGAGTGTGAGGGGATGTAACACTAAAGATGGCGGCAATGACAAAGAATTGCTGCAAAATAAACATACATCTGTTGTTAAAAAAAAAAAAAAAAAAAAAAAAAAATTATACTTATAACAATTCGATAATTATCGATATCGAGAAATAAAATAAAATTATCATATCGTTATCGCAATATGATTTTTTTCCATATCGCCCAGCCCTAGGTTCACTTCGCCCCTGTATAGACTACCGTGGCCTCAATAATATTACAGTCAAGAACAAATACCCCCTGCCTTTGATAAATTCTGCCTCTAAACCCCTATAAGGAGCCTCCATCTTCACAAAACTGGACCTGAGCAATGCCTATCACCTGGTCCGAGTCCGAAAGGTGGACGAATGGAAGACAGCCTTCAACACGCCACTCGGTCACTTCGAGTACAAGGTAATGCCTTTCGGGTCAGACCTCCTGTTTGCTCCTGCATGCGGTAGAACAAAGGCCTTGTCTCAGCCGAGAGGATTTCTCATAAATGACCAAAGTGTCGCGCATTTCAGAAATCGGTCAAAATAGAGAAATGGCATTTTTGAGTGCTTTGAACTGTTGTATATCTGTTTCCTTATTTGCTAAACTTAATACGACTTGTAAATAGGTTTAATTCTTGCTAGATGGTATGGCTGTAATTATCCTGGTTTTCCAGAGAACTACATTGCTTCACATAAATGCACGTGCACACACACTCAGAGACAGAGCGGTGTGAGGTGTTAGACCCCCGCAGAGACTCCAGCTTGTAGCACTGCACGACAGATTCTAAACAACACATTGGCTTTCATAATATGTACAGTATCATATGAATTATCTCGCAATAATATCCACAGGACTCGACTTTTTGCAGAGTCGTTGCGCGAGTTGGACGTTTTATTTATTTGATCACTATAGGCTCATGACAGCAACGATAGTGCTGTTGGTTGAAACGTGATTCCAGAGTGATACCTTTTTTTTTTTTTATCCAATTTTTCTCCCATTTTCTATATTTTCTCCCATCCCAATTTCGTATCATCCAATTCAACCCTCCCCTGTCACGAACGCTGTTTCTTGCCTCCCACAAGTCGGCTGCAATGTGGACTAAGTCATACATAGCACAAGTCCCCTCCGGTACTTGAGGTAACAGCAGTCGCATCTTTTCACCTGCGCAGCTCGATCTCTCAGTGGCGAGGAGTAACGCGTGGGAGGCTCACGCTGCCCCGACACTTCCTGATTCTACTGCGCAGGCGCACCAACTGACCTGTAGGAGTCGCTGTCCACAACGCCCGATCCCCACCCTTCAGTTTCCCTCCCCGTAATACGGCCAATGTGTATTACTGCGGACGACCAGCTAAACTGAAAACAATGTGGAGAGCTGGATTCGAACACGCGAACCCAGCGTCTCCACATTGGTGGCGAGTGCCTTGCCCACTACACCACCTAGCCGCCCCGATTCCGGAGTGATACCTAAATGCATTCCGTTTCATTCAGAGAGAGAGGGGGGGAGGCAGAGTGTGTCTGTGTGTGTGTGAGCAGCTCATGTGAGCCGCAGTGTTTCTTTGTGCTCACGAAGTCTGTCGGTCCACTGTCAGGAACCGAGGCAGTATAGGGTCGCCGTTCCGTCTGGATGCGCCCAAGAGGATCCGGGGGCTGGGGAAACTCTGGCGAAAGTCCAACATTCTTCAATTTCTCCGTTCACTTCATAATAACGTTCCACTGGTTGAAAGTGCATATGAACAATCTCACGCTTGGAAAAAGATAAGGAAGGGTGTAAGCGTGACCACTTCCTGTGTTTTGTAGGAACGCACGGGAGTAGGCGTGGTCACGTGCAAGTGACATAACTGAGTCATATATATTCTGATAGCCCAGGTTGTTCTGAAAATAAATATGTACATCACTTCATTGTACAATACATTGTTTAGGTTTTACAAGCAGTTTATCAAAGTTGACCGTGAACTTGAATTTGGTATAAAAATACAGATTGGGGTGCTTATCAACTTCCCTAAGCTTTCCACTGAGGAGCAGAAACAGCAGTGTGCAGCACTAAGTAACTCCCTCACCCTCAATGGCAAGTCAGACCTGGATGGAAAAGAACTTGCATATGAAAAAGGGTGAATAATAAAATACTAACTAGGTCAATAAACAGAGTAAATATATATCTTATACAAATAATAATATATAAGGTATAGAAAATAACATTTCTAATGACTCTGCACCCTAGCACCCTAAAGACAGTAATTGGAATAACAAAGGAACGACAGACTGGAAGCTGGGCCTTTGTTACCAGGTGTGAATTGGAGTGACATTGATTACATTGAAATCTGGGAGTGTAGTCCTTTCATCAAATGGCTGAATTGTCTTTCATTCTTTCAAAGCCCTGAACTAAGATTTGGTTAGAATGTTACCAGAATGTTTCATAGGACATTGATTGAAAACTATAGACAAAAATTTTACAATTGATGGCTTATTTTGAAGGTATTTTTTTTCAAAAAAAATCTGAAAATCCCCAGAAAGGGGGAGGTGAAAAACGCCCAGACTCCCAAGGGTTTTTAATAACCAACGCGCCAGCTGTCTTCCAAAACATTTTCAACTATGTACTTAACCGCAAAATGTTTGGATGATATTCAGATTTTTTCCTGCTCGGTTGACGAACACATCCAGCATGTCCGCCAGGTCCTACAATGACTACTGGAAAACAAGTTATTCATCAAAACTGAGAAGTGTGAATTCCTTGTCAACTCCATCGGGTTCCTGGGCTACATAATCGAGAGCGGGTAGATCCGGGCGGATCCTGAGAAGATCAAGGCGGTGGCAGACTGGCCCAAACCTTCAAATGTCAAGCAGCTCCAGCGTTTCCTCGGATTCGCAAACTTCTACCGGCGTTTCATCAGGGACTACAGCCGGGTTTCCGCGCCCCTCACCCAACTCACATCACCCTCCGTTCCCTTCTCCTGGACCGCTAAGGCAGAGTCTGCCTTCTCTGAGCTGCGTAGGCGCTTCACATCCGCTCCCATCCTCGTCCAGCCGGACACATCCCGCCAGTTTGTGGTGGAGGTGGATGCCTCCAATACCGGTGTGGCAGCGGTCCTCTCTCAGCGTTCCATGTCCGACCAGAAACTCCACCCCTGCACTTTCCTCTCACACTGCCTGTCCCCGGTGGAGGTGAACTACGACATTGGGAACCGGGAACTCTTGGCGGTCAAGCTGGCCCTGGAGGAGTGGAGACACTGGCTGGAGGGTTCCGAACTCCCTTTCCTCGTGTGGACTGACCACAAGAACCTCGCCTACATCCAGACAGCCAAACGTCTGAACTCCTGCCAGGCCCGGTGCGCGCTGTTTTTCGGTCGCTTCAACTCCACCTTAACCTACAGACCCAGCTCCAAAAATCTCCCCCTTTTGTAGAGAACATGGCCCGGACATGTCAGTGGTGTTAGTCAGCTTATATTACATTGGGCTCGAGTTGATTTCCTCAGTTCGTGTGCGTCCATGACCACAAGTAAGTGCTAAATATGTGTATAATGAGGATGCTTAGTTATTCTTGGTGATTTATATAGTAATAATATATTATAATTCTACCAGCTGTTTAGGAAGCAATTTAACAGTATGTTTATAGTGATAACCTATAGCCTATTGGGTATAATCTATGTTGTGGATTATAGTAATTAGTATATGTAAAGCACTGTTTATCCCTGTTGTTATCCCACTCATGAGGTTTATGTTACTTATAGCAATAGTATAGACGGAATAATATAACATTGATGCCTTTGTTTCCTCCCCATTTAGAACCACACACTCCCACAGTGTTAATGGGAAATAGCATAACAGTAACTAGTGCCTGTGCATCTGTGTATCTACCATTCATAATAAAACTCCTCAAAGGACATTCCTGCCTCCCGTGTCCTGACTAGACACCCCATTTTGTTGACTACATTTCCTAACCACCAAGAGCTTCAATACATGCCCTCTCCCGTCAATTTATCCCCGAAGAGGGTCCTGTTCATCCCGACACCATCCTCCCTCCCACCTGTGTGGTGGCCTCTGCTACCTGGGAGATTGAGTCTGTCATCAGGGAGGCCCAACGTATCCAGCCAGACCCAGGTAACGGTCCTCCTAACCAGCTTTTTGTCCCCGACATTGTCCGCTCTCAGGTCCTCCAGTGGATCTACACCTCCCGGTTCGCCTGTCACCCTGGGATCAACCGAACCCTGTCCCCGCTGAAGCGACATTTCTGGTGGTCCACCATGAAGGAGAATACCCACGCCTTCGTCCTGGCCTGCACTGTCTGTGCTCATGGTAAATCCTCCCACTGACCTCCTGCCGGGCTACTCCGTCCACTACCAGTCCCAGGGCGACCATGGTCTCACATCACCCTGGACTTCGTCACCGGGCTTCCCCCCTCACACGGTAACACAGTCATTATAACCATAGTTGACAGATTCTCCAAGGCTGTCCATTTTGTTGCTCTCCCCAAACTTCAAGTTTCAAGTTCAAGTTTCTTTATTAGTTGTCATACAGAAGTACAGAATACTTTTATACAAAATGCTTCTTTCTGTTACGCTCCAGAGACTGTGCTATAAAAATAAGGAAGTTCCAGGCACTCTTCTTGTATATAAAAAAGGCTTTAATAAATAGCTCTCTGGGCCTCTTGGGTCAAAAGACAGTAATTGGAATAACAAAGGAACGACAGACTGGAAGAGCAAATTGAGCTATGAGCCAGTCCCAACACTAGACTCCATGGCTCCTGAGGAGCTACTGCAGTTCACAAGCTGCAACTGTGACAGAGATTGCAGCAACCGGTGGTGCAGCTGCAAGAGGAATGGCGTTAAGTGCATCTCAGCATGTGGAGCTATTTTCGAATTTAAATATAAGAGTGGGCGTGGCCTTTTTTCAACCAAGTAATGATTTTAGTGAAAAATACATGATTGAAATACATGATCAACTCAGAACCCCGAAAAAACCCTAGTTTGACCCCTCACAAGTTACCCAATGCCAAACAGAAAACGTTTGATTTTTCGAAAATCGGTATTCAGTACTTCAACTTTGAGCAGTTGTTACGAAAAAACATACAGGATTTAAATTCAACTTTTTAATACATCTTACTACACACCTTTACAAACACATTAGTGAAGAAATTGATTGGTAAGGATTTAGTTTGCAGATTTTCATATATTTCCCTTACTATAAGGTGTAATGAGGTATGGGTTGTAGTGCAAATTCTTTACCAATAAATATAAAGTGTGTTTCGGTGTTCTAAAGTGTGTAAAGTGGGTGCTGCAGTGAGTTGTTTGTTTAAAGTGAGTGTGTGCGTGTGGATGTGTGTGCTGTGAGTGCATTTGATGGTTGTTACATAGTGTTATTGTTCGTTGAGCATCCTGATGGCCTGGGGATAGAAGCTTCAGAGTGATGATAAACTTCCCTCTGCTTCAAAGACCGTGGACCTAATGGTGGTCCATATCTTCCGTCTTCACGGGATCCCGGCGGACATCGTTTCCGACAGAGGTCCCCAGTTCATCTCCCAGGTCTGTAAGGCTTTCTGTCAAGCCCTGGGGGCCTCTGTCAGTCTCTCCTCTGGGTACCACCCGCAGACCAATGGGCAAACTCAGTGTAGCAATGTCAGAGGAGCAGGAGGATATTGATCACCGCATCACATATCTCTTCAATCAAGGCCTGACACAGGCTGAAATAGCTTTATGCCTTGCTGTTACACATAATAATACACATTAGTGTGCGTCATCTAAGAAGACGGCTAGCACACACAAGGGGGGGTATTTCACAAAGGTTACTAACTGAGTAAGCCTGACTTCTGCACTGAGTAAACCCCGGAACGGCTCTTTTTACTTTAGTCCATGTTCCAGATTTGAAGAGGTTCCAGGTTTTACTCAGTGCAGAAGTCAGGCTTACTCAGTTAGCCAGCTTCGTGAAATACCCTCGGTTGTCTGATTGTAAGCATGTTGTAGCTATTAAATGTTCGCTAAAGAAGCACAGAATCAGATCTTTTAATTAAATCCACCTTATGTCGTTCTGTGCTTCTGATGACTGTTTTTTTTTGGTCTGTCGCGCCTCGCTATGTCTCGCTCTATATTCGAGATAATGACATAAATAACTCGAGATCTCGAGAAAACAAATTAAATTAACTCGTTATCACGGGAAAACGGAGTAAATAAAATGTATGAATGTATGCCCTCTTAGGGCTTCCGTACATTAACAATTATGTTTTACATTTATAGTCAATCATGACTCAACGAACCATGTCCGAAAATAAATAAATAAATAGGAACTAAACCCAATTGCCGCGGATATAGCTACTGTAAAGTGGAATAGACTGTATATTAATATGCCATATACCGTCTTGTTCTCCATGATATTATTTATTGTTGGTTTTATTTATTTATATTGCTTAGAAATATATAAATGCGTGGAGAAACGGCTGGGTGAGGCAGGTGTGTGTGTGTGTGTGTGTGTGTGTGTGTGTGTGTGCGTGCGTGTGCGCGCGTGCGCGTGTGTATGTGTGTGTGTGCGTGCGTGCGTGCGTGTGTGTGTGTGTGTGTGTGTGTGTGTGTGTGTGTGTGTGTGTGTGTGCGTGCGTGTGTGTGTGTGCGCGCGCTGAGCCTGCCTCACCCAGCCATTTCTCCATGCATAAAAATAACAGTTTTATAAGCAGGATCCTGTCAACCTGTGACACTCTGGTTTCTCTTGTCCCATTTCTGTAGGCTATTTATACTACATCATCATCGCAGACATTTTGGTATAGGCAACAGGTGATTTTAATAATGATTCATTATTATATAATCTGTGATTATTATTATTATTATCGATAATAATAATAATAAATAAGAACAGTGGGAACAGTGTTTATAACATTGCGCCATATTGGTAGGATATGTGTGACAGGCCATGAGAATATAACAGGCTATATGTGGCCTCTAAAAATATTTACTTTCTATGATTTTTGGGGTCCAATATTCATTTTGCCTTTCTATTACATCACCATATACCAGCTGCATTATACAGGCAGTGGTTTTATTCGTAAAACTATAGGCTCTATACATCACATTTGTCTGACCCTCCTTGAAACCATGTCAGCTGGGAGTCTGACTCCATTAAATTTGTCCTCACATATATTACTGTATAATGAGAACTCCAAGTCAATACATTTCCTCTATACACATTATTTGACGGGTAATGTTTATTAGTGGCATACAGCTAGTACTGCACTAATCAAAATGAGTGATGTCACAGGGATGTTGAAAGCCAGAAAAGTAGCATACACATAATGCATGTGTATAGTTCAATGTCATACTGAAGTGTGGTGAAATATATCTATTACTTTTGTAATAACCCAGTATTAAAATGAATTTCAGAGTCCAAAACAATCATCCAACAAATTAAGTTGTTCTCAGTAGGTCGATTTATTACACAGCATTAATAAATCGAGCTGGTCCATAGAACAGACTGAAGTGAGTGCCTCTTGCTATCTGTATAGTATAACCCCCCCTAAAACAATGCTCTATACCCCCATGTTAGTTTCATAAAATATGCATTTGAAGTTACTCCTTTATCAAGGGTCAGGCATTACAACTAGGGTTGGTGGCTGCTCACTGCTCGCAATTAGTTAGGATGTGTTAGATGCTGTTATGTACCATGACCTTGTTTGCTCCTGTGTCACTGGGCATGCAGGTGAGGGCTGCTAATTAGCTAATTAGTGCTGATTGGTTACCTGCTGGCAGCTTTAAAACCAGCCCTTGAGTCACACATGCAGGGTCTGTGGTTAGAGGAGTGTGGTTTAACAGAGAGTTATCACGTTCTTCTATTCTTGTTTCTTTAGTTAATATCAGTATTTCATTGTTAAAGTAGGCTTTTTGGGTTAAACACAGGTTTTGGTGTCGGTTTTGAACATAGGTTGCGTGCCTTTGAGCCAGGGTCGTAACAGTTGGGCGCTCGTCCGGGATCTTTACCCCTAGAAATTGTTTGGTGGTTTTTTTTTTGGGTTTTGCATGGTGTGTCATGGTGCTATGGTGGGGTGGTGTTCGTTACATATTGTGTAACGTGGGGGCTGGAGCCGTTCATCAAACAGGTGAGTATGCCCTTATTTGTTTGTAATTTGATGTGACTACTTAATGCTGTTAAAATATATAGTTTAGTGCACACCACATGTAGATAGGGACATTATTTTCTGGTTGTTGGTTAGCTTCCTGTGCACCACATACTCCTGGGGCAGTCAGAGAAGTGATTAGTACCATCTGCTTGTCTTGTACCATACCATGTACTTGACGGGTGGATGGTCAAATATGATCTCTGGCTGGTAGCAGGTGTGGTTGAAGAGGGTTAGGTCTACAGGGCATTAGTTTAAGGGTAGGTAGGATAGGGGGCCAGAAAACACAGGTAGTGTGGTAGGGCCTGATTTAGTGTTTTTTTTAGGGTAGACATGTGGTGGGCCGTTTTGACTGCAGTTTAGATGTAGAAGCTCTAAGAAGTCATATCAGGTTATAAGGGGCACCTGTTTGAATTTGTTTGTGTTATGTACTAGAGGCCTGATCACTCCTGTGTCACCGGGCATGCAGGTGAGGCCTGCCAATTAGCCAATTAGTGCTGATTGGTTACCTGCTGGGGAGCTTTAAAGGCAGACCTAGTAACACACATGCAGAGTCTGTGCTTGGAGACAGAGCTGTTACATTCTTCTAGTCCTTGTCCGTTGGGTTGCATTAGTACTTTAGTTTACAGTTACCTTAGTAGTTCCTTGAGATAGTAGCACTTTGAGTTAGAGCACGGGGTTTTGGTGTTGGTTTACACATAGGTTGCGTACCCATGAGCCAGGGTCGTAACAGTTGGGCGCTGGTCCGGGATCTTTTACCCCTAGAACTTTGTTTGGTGTTTTTTTTGTGTTGCACGGGGTGTCATCGTATTATGGTTTGGGTGGTGTTCGTTACATATGGTGTAACGTGGGGGCTGAGCCATTTCATCAAACAGGTGAGTATGCCGTATTTGTTTGTAATTTGATGTGACTACTTATGCTGTTAAAATATATAGTTTAGTAGGCACCACATGTAGATAGGGACATTATTTTCTGGTTGTTGGTTAGCGTCCTGTGCACCACGTACTCCTGGGGCGGTCAATGAAATGATTGGCAGGGGTGCAGTGCTGGGCACACGCGGTCAAACGACGTTTGGGCTTCGAAGTGCGCGCATCCTATTATTATGCAAAGTCTAGGTGATAAGTGCCTAGACTTTGCATAATAATAGGATACCGTTTGGCCTTTGCCCATATTACGACTGCACCCCTGATGATTGGTATATGATCTTTGACTGGTAGCAGGTGTGGTTGAAGAAAGTTAGGTCTACAGGGCATTAGTTTAAGGGTAGGTAGATTAGGGCGGCCAGAAAACACAGGTAGTGTGGTAGGGCTTGATTTAGTGTTTCTTAGGGTAGACATGTGGTGGGCCGGTTTTTTCTGCAGTTTAGACGTAGAAGCATATGTAGTCATATCAGGTTAGAAGGCGCACCTGTTTGGAATTGTTTGTTGGATTTATTTTGTTTGTTTGAGTGTTTGGTGAGCATACCTGGTAGCACCTAACACCCTGAGTGTATGACACGTCTATTTGGGGTGGGTGTGGTTTTTTTTAATGTTTTTTTTTGCGTCCTTGAAATGTGCGCTCCGTAGCACACATTGCCACCGCGTCCCTTTATGGTTATTTTTAGTGGCTTTGGCATTCTGTATGGTTCTTCAGTGGTTCGTCGTGGTTCTTTAGTCGTTCTTCAGTGGTTCTTTAGTGTTCTTTGGTGGCTCTTTAGGTGGATTGTGTGTGTACTAGGGTGCTTTTGGCAGCTTTTTGGTGACTCTAAAGTGAACGGGTTGTGGCGCTGGTGCAGAAAAGATGGCTTCCGTTAGGGATTTTGTGGATCACCCTTCACATGACATATTGGAGAGGTTTTCAAAAGAACAGCTTCTCGAGCTTGCTGTGCACTACAAGGTCGAGCTTACTCCCAGTGAGAAACGGTTGAAACCATCTGCCTTGGGTGCTTTGAGGGTTTTGCTCATTAGGGAACAGGTGCTTGAGGAGAGGGTGGAGGAGCCTCCTTCGTCTGGCGCATCTCCGCTATTACCTGGTGTAGAGGGTGACTGGAGGATAAGGGAGTTGGAGTTTAAGGAAAGGCAGCTACAGCACGAGCGTGAGGAGAGGAGAGAGGAGCGTGAGTTTAAAGAGAAAGAAATGTTGTTGGAGCACGAGCGTGCACAGAAGGAGCTTGAATATAAGCATGCTGCCTTGCAGGCGGGTGCTCTGCATCCAGAGTCACGTTCCGGGTTTGATGTAGGCAGGAATATTAGGATGGTGCCACCATTTTTTGAGAAAGACGTGGAAAGATATTTTCCCCTTTTTGAACGGGTGGCAACCACATTGAAGTGGCCTGATACCGCCTGGACACTGCTGCTGCAATGTGTTTTGGTTGGTAGGGCACGAGAAATGTCAAAGGACAAAAGTGATGTTGTTGATACTTCGACTTGGGACATTACACTTAGTGACACATTCTTTGTTGAATTAAAATGTGTACCTGTTGAGAATTTTGGAAAGCACACTGTGGATGTACCTCTGCATAATGATTCTCTTGATTGTGGTTTTGTGTTAGGCCCGGTGGTGAAACCAGAGTTGACATGCGTGCCGGAGAAGCATGTGACAGGAGATGATATGGCAGCGCAGTGTCTCAAGGTCTTCCCAGCCTGTACGGTGGCTGAGGCCACGAACGAATTGGAGGATGAGTGTGGGAAGGATGCTATGAGAGGTGCTGTTGTTTCATGTGACACCGTTCTAGTTGGAGAGGCTACTAAGCTTGACTTAGGCTGCCAGCCTTCCCACAGTAGCTCTATTGTCCCTAATGTTTCACTTGTGGGCAGGGATGGTCCCAGTATGTCAGTTGATGATTCTGACATTGATCCACATGTCCACACTGATTCTCTGCCATGCACTAGGTGTGATGGTCAACCTAGTTACCTGTGTCCTGTGGAGCAGGAGCCGCCTTCGCGACCTGGTCTGTTGAGTGGCAGCCATTTTGATTTTGATCAGGACAATGTTATTTTGGGTGACGCCATTTTAGATGGTGTTCCAGACGTTATTGTGACTGTCGTACTGCCATGTTCCCGGTACACTGGGGCTGTACCTGAGGCGGTACAGCCTACTCTGGATGTTCACGGTGTGCAGTATCCTGAACTGCCAGTGCCAGGTGGGATGGATATGGGTGCGGTGGTGGTATCAGTGATCTATGGTTTTGTTGTGCTGTGTTCTGTTCTGTTAAGCGCAGTTCTCAGGTTGATTTTGGTTTGCAGTATAATTTTGACAGATCGGTATCGGTGGTCGTGTTCGACAGGGGCCGACCCGGTTCTTGCCTTGAACCATTTTGATGTTTACGTTGGATCCTCCAGTTTACCCCTTGTTGTGTATACAGACCATAACCCTTTGGTTTTTCTTCGCAGCATGGTGAACTCGAACCATCGTTTGATGCGATGGAGTTTGTTCCTCCAGGCGTATAACTTGGATATTCGCCACATCGTGGGAGGGACAACGTGCTAGCAGACGCCCTCTCACGATCATGGTACCGGTGTTTGTACCCGTTATCGCTGTTGTGGTAGTGGCCCTGATAACTAAGGGGTCACAGTTGTTTTTTGTTTTGTTTATGGGTTGTTGTGTAGTGGTTGCCTCTTGGGCAACCAGTTTGGTGGGGGAGGTGTTATGTACTAGAGGCCTGATCACTCCTGTGTCACCGGGTATGCAGGTGAGGCCTGCCAATTAGCCAATTAGTGCTGATTGGTTACCTGCTGGGGAGCTTTAAAGGCAGACCTAGTAACACACATGCAGAGTCTGTGCTTGGAGACAGAGCTGTTACATTCTTCTAGTCCTTGTCCGTTGGGTTGCATTAGTACTTTAGTTTACAGTTACCTTAGTAGTTCCTTGAGATAGTAGCACTTTGAGTTAGAGCACAGGGTTTTGGTGTTGGTTTACACATAGGTTGCGTACCCATGAGCCAGGGTCGTAACAGTTTGTTGTATTTATTTTGTTTGTTTTGAGTGTTTGGATAGCCTACCTGTTAGCACCTGACCTCCTGCGCGTATGACACATCTATTTATTTCAGGGTGGTTGTTTTTTTTATTTATTTTTTTGCAAACTAGAAAGGTGTGCTCAGTAGAGCACACATTTCCACCGCGTCTCCTTATGGTTATTGGTATTGGCATTAGCATTCTTTATGGTTCTTCAGTGGTTCTTCAGTGGTTCTGTAGTGTTTCTTCAGTGGCTCTTTAGTGGTTCTTCAGTGGTTCTTCGTGGTTCTTCAGTGGTTCTTTGGTGGTTCTTCAGTGGTTCTTTAGTGGTTCTTCAGTGGTTCTTCGTGGTTCTTCGGTGGTTCTCAGGTAAATTGTGTGTATGCTAGGGTGCTTTTGGTGACTCTAAAGTGAGCAGGTTGTGGCGCTGGTGCAGTAAAGATGGCTTCCATTAAGGATTTTGTTGATCGCCCTTCGCATGACATGTTGGAGAGGTTTTCCAAAGAACAGCTTCTGGAGCTTGCTGTGCACTACAAGGTAGAGCTTACTGCCAGTGAAAAACGTTTGAAACCAACTGCCTTGAGTGCTTTGAGGGTTTTTGTGAGGTTTTGTCCGCTGCTCACCTACTCGCTCTGTTCCTTTAAGCCTACTCGCTCTGTTCCTTTAGTTTTCTGTTAATCAATTGCATTCTCCTATTCACACGCTTCTTCCCGTAGACGCCGTTTGATTGGTGCTTCCCCAACCACACGCTTGTCAATCTCATCCCGCAGCTGTCACAGCTTGTCATTAAGCATTCCTCTGATTATATATACCCCGATTCCCCATCAAGTGTTGTTGGATCGTTTTGATATATTATCAGCTTTTGCTGTTCCTTCCTTGCCTGCTGTTTTTCCCTGTGCTTTGCCTCCCAGGATATTCAAGAAGTATTCCGCTTGGACAACCCGTTCCCCGTGGCGACGCGCTCGCCCTGTTTGATCCTGCTCTCTTTACGCACAGCGCCTGGGTGAGTTTGGCAAGACTGTCTTTGACCCTATCGTTTTTCGTGTGTGTTAAACACTGAAGAGATCCTGCTTTTTGTCAGACTGTCACTCACCCTGTGCCTGTATTTTGGATTGTTCATTTTGGATAATATTTGCTTGAACATCGCTCACTGTGTGTATTCACACCGAAGATATTATCACTTGGATTATTATTGGGACTTCGCTCACTGTGTGTATTCACACCGAAGATATTATCACTTGGATTATTATTGGGACTTCGCTCACTGTGTGTATTAGCACCGAAGATTCTATCACGTGGATTGTTGTTGGGACGTTGCTCACAGTGTGTATTTACACCGAAGATTCTGTCACTGGATTATCTGTTTTGGGACAAGTCACTTCTCCTGTCACCTGCTCTGTTCCCAACTGTACTCTGAGCTAACCCGCTCTCTCTCTCCCTCTCTGTCACCACCTCGGGGAGCTGCCGAGAGGAATCTGCAGAGCGGCTCTGACGTCACAGTCTAATCCTCGGACGAACCATCCCGGGAGAAGCTGCAGAGCAGCAACATTCGTCTATGCTTGTATCCCAGTCTTTGTTTGTTCTCAACCAAGTTATTGCTGCTATTTTGTGAAATAAAACAAGCCCTAGTTTTTGGCAACTCTGAAACAACTCTCTTTGTGTCGTTAGCATTTGGGGTCGGTGTCAAACCATAACATTACGATCCAACCAAAATGACGACCCCAGCCGACACAGAGAGAGTCAGAACAGCACTAGCTAATCAGATCGAGTTGACCAAGGATCACAGTCACCAACTAGAGAGGGCTGCGGCTGCGGTGCATGATCTCAGGGAACAGGTCCAGCCTATTCATGGGTCCCTGGCCGCTCTGGCAGGACAACAGTCAAGTATACTCCTTCATCTTCACACGCTGAGCGACACCGTTAACACTTTAATTGTATCCCCACTTCCTTCAGGAGCATCCCCCGCAGCCCCAGCAGGGCCCACGCTTCCCGATCCCGCACCTCGGGAACCCCGTCTCTCCGTCCCACGGCTGTTCGACGGCAATCCCGAGGAGTGTGCCACATTCATCATGCAATGTGAGTTGGTTTTCCGTCATCAACCCAGTCGATTCACTTCTAGAGGAGCCCAAGTGGCCTATATGACAAACTTGCTCTCAGGCCGGGCTGCCCAGTGGGTCACTTCCTCCTGGGCAATGGATGCAGATTTTTGTTTCTCCTATCCAGACTTCGTGGCTGAGCTCCGCAGGGTGTTCCACCACCCAGCCCGTGGTCTGGATCCTGGAGCCCGGTTGGGTACCTTCCGACAGGGGAGCGGCGGGGTAACAGACTACGTCCTGGAGTTTCGACTGGCGGCGGTGGAGAGTGGTTGGAACGACCCAGCACTTCGCCTAACCTTCATGAGGGGGCTCAGTGACGCAGTCAGGGACCAGCTCGCGACCCGGGAGGAGCCTGACTCCCTCGAGGACCTGTTCAGCCTCGCCATCCGCATCGACGGACGCCTCCAGGAGAGAAGGCGTGAGAGGACCCGACTGGTACCTCCTGAGGGACCCCGGACCCCCCGTACTCATGACGTTTCTACTGGTCGCCCTGCCCTCAACACGACTGGTGGTAGCGTACCCTCCCGTTCGGTTCGCGAGGAGGAACCCATGCAGCTGGGACGCTCTCATCTGAGCCAGGCTGAACGTGAGGCGAGGTTCAGGTCCGGTCTCTGCCTCTACTGCGGTCGGGAGGGACACCGAATCGCCAACTGCCCCACCCGGCCAAAAGATCAGGCTCGCCGAGACCCCGGGAAATCCTGGTGAGCCGTTTTTCCCATTCCCAGAGCCGCGCACCACCTGGCCATCTGATGAGCGTCACCCTGGCCTGGGCGGACCAACGGGCCACGGTGGAGGCACTCATCGACTCTGGGGCAGACGAGAGTTTCCTCGACTTCGAGTTTGCTACCCGGGCCAACATTCCTCTTGAGGACCTTGTGAGGCCTTTGGAGATCTTTGCATTGGACCAACACCGCCTGGCCGACATCTCTCAACGCACCTGCCCAGTCGTGCTGACCATCGCTGGGAACCACGTTGAGAGAATCCAGTTCCTTATCACCCGATCCCCTCTCGTCCCGGTGGTCCTGGGTAGGCCCTGGCTCGCGCTGCACGAGCCCCACATCGCCTGGTCCTCCGGTACCATCAAGGGCTGGAGCTCCTCCTGTCACGCCCAGTGTCTACAGGCGGCGTCCTGTCCCCCGCCCCGGAGGCCCGCTGGTGAGTCGCCTCCGGACTCTTCATCCATACCTCCCGAGTACCACGACCTCTTGGAGGTTTTCAGTAAGTCCAGGGCTCAGGCCCTTCCACCCCACCGCCCTTACGACTGCGCCATCGACCTCCGCCAAGGGGCTCCCCTTCCCGGCAGCCGCCTCTACAGTCTGACCGTTCCGGAGAAGAAGGCGATGGATCAGTACATCTCTGAGTCCTTGGAAGCAGGACTCATTCGGCCTTCCTCCTCCCCGGTGGCGGCCGGTTTCTTCTTTGTTGGGAAGAAGGACGGGGACCTTCGACCCTGCATCGACTATCGCCAGCTCAACGAGATCACCATCAAGAACAAGTACCCTCTTCCTCTCATGAACTCCACCTTCGAGCCTCTCACCCAGGCCACCGTCTTTACCAAGCTGGACCTCCGGAGTGCCTACCATCTTGTCCGTATCCGTGAGGGCGATGAATGGAAGACCGCCTTCAAGACCCCCAGGGGCCACTACGAGTACCTGGTGATGCCGTTCGGCCTCACCAACGCCCCGGCGGTATTCCAGGCACTCATGAACGACGTCCTTCGTGACATGCTGGAGGTGTTTGTGGTGGTGTACCTGGACGACATCCTCATCTTCTCCAGGACCCTCGAGGAGCACATCCAGCATGTCCGCCGTGTGCTAGAGCGCCTCCTCCACAATCGGCTCTTCGTCAAGGCGGAGAAGTGCCGTTTCCACTCCGACTCCGTCGACTACCTGGGCTTCATCGTTGAGAAGGGCTTGACCCGAGCGGATCCTCGCAAGATCCAAGCTGTGGAGGAATGGCCTGAACCCACCACTCGGAAGGAGTTACAGAGTTTCCTCGGGTTCGCCAACTTCTACCGAAGGTTCATCCGGAACTACAGTCAAGTGGCGGAGCCACTTACCAGACTGACCTCTCCCGCTCTGCCGTTCGACTGGTCCCCAGCGGCATGTGCTGCGTTCCGCTCCCTCAAGAAGAAGTTCACTTCCGCCCCGATCTTGCTCCACCCTGACCCCAAGAGACAGTTCATTGTAGAGGTGGACGCCTCGGATACTGGACTGGGGGCTGTCTTATCCCAGCGTTCGGCAACGGACCAGAAGGTACATCCTTGCGCCTTCTACTCGCGTCGGTTCCTCCCTGCCGAGAGGAACTACGACACCGGCAATCGGGAGCTGCTGGCGGTCGTGGCTGCGTTGGAGGAGTGGCGTCATTGGCTTGAGGGGGCCGAGGAGCCATTTACCATCTGGACGGACCACAAGAACCTGACGTTCATCCGCGCTTCCAAGCGCCTCAACGGTCGGCAGGCAAGATGGGCCAGCTTCCTCAGTCGGTTCGACTTCTCGCTGACTTTTCGTCCTGGTTCCCGCAACACGAAGGCCGACTCCCTGTCCCGGTTACACTCCAAGGGGGCTCCACCCTCTGAGGATCCGACTCCCATCCTCCCGGAGGCCAGGGTGGTTGGAGCCATCACCTTGGGCATCGAGGGGGTGGTTAGACGTGCCCTTCGCTTCCAGCGTGCTCCAAGCAACGTTCCGATTCATCGTCTCTTCGTCCCCGACTCTGTCCGGTCCCGGGTGCTGCTATGGGGCCATACCAGCCGGTTCGCCTGCCACCCGGGCGTTCATCGCACGTTCTCCTTCCTGGCTCGTCGTTTCTGGTGGCCCACCATGCGGAACGACGTCAAGGAGTTCGTATTGGCCTGCGCGGTCTGTGCCCGCAGCAAGGCCTCGCACCAGGCACCCTCCGGGCTTTTACAGCCACTTCCCGTTCCGAGCCGTCCTTGGTCACATGTGGCGCTAGACTTCGTCACAGGTCTTCCCTCCTCCCAGGGGAACACTTGCCTTCTGACCGTGGTGGATCGATTCAGCAAGGGGGTTCACCTCGTGGCCCTTTCCAAGCTCCCCTCGGCGGCCGAGACGGCGGACCTCCTGACTCACCACGTGTTCCGCCTTCATGGTATTCCCCAGGACATCGTCTCTGACCGGGGGCCCCAGTTCACCTCCCAGGTATGGCGGGCTTTTTGCAAGGGATTGGGGGCGACGGTCAGTCTTTCCTCTGGTTATCATCCCCAGACTAACGGACAAACGGAGAGGATGAACCAGAGCGTGGAGTCTGCTCTTCGGTGTGTGGCAGCCGAGAGACCAGCTTCCTGGAGCCGTTTCCTTCCCTGGGTCGAGTACTCCATCAATTCCATGGTCAGTTCCGCCACCGGCCTCTCACCATTTGAGGTTTCCCTGGGCTACCAACCGCCTCTTTTCCCCGCACAGGAGACGGAGGTGGCAGTTCCCTCCGTGCAGGTCCACCTCGACCGCTGCCGACGGGTCTGGGAGATCACCAGGACCGCGCTGCTCCGGACATCTGAGCGTGCCTGTCGTGGGGCCGACCGGCGCCGGGTTCCCGCGCCGACTTACCACCCTGGGCAGAGGGTGTGGCTTTCCGCGAAGGACCTCCCGCTTCGGTCCTCGGCCAAGAAGCTTAACCCCCGTTTCGTCGGACCTTTCGAGGTTCTGAAGGTACTCAGTCCGGCGGCCCTGCGTCTTAAACTTCCTGCGTCCATGCACATTCACCCCGTTTTCCATGTCTCCCGGGTTAAGCCCGTCTCCCTCAGTCCCCTGATGCCTCCAGCTCCTGATCCTCCGCCTCCCGAGATGGTGGATGGTCACCCCCAGTGGCAGGTCCGCCGGTTGATGGGCGTTCGACGGCGGGGTCGGGGGTTCCAGTACCTGGTGGACTGGGAGGGTTACGGCCCGGAAGAGCGGAGCTGGGTCTCCCGACAGCTCATCGTGGATCCCGGCTTGATCACTGACTTCCATCGTGCCCATCCTGACGAGCCGGGTCGGCCTGGTCGCCGGGTGGCTCCCGTGGAGGGGGGGGTACTGTGAGGTTTTGTCCGCTGCTCACCTACTCGCTCTGTTCCTTTAAGCCTACTCGCTCTGTTCCTTTAGTTTTCTGTTAATCAATTGCATTCTCCTATTCACACGCTTCTTCCCGTAGACGCCGTTTGATTGGTGCTTCCCCAACCACACGCTTGTCAATCTCATCCCGCAGCTGTCACAGCTTGTCATTAAGCATTCCTCTGATTATATATACCCCGATTCCCCATCAAGTGTTGTTGGATCGTTTTGATATATTATCAGCTTTTGCTGTTCCTTCCTTGCCTGCTGTTTTTCCCTGTGCTTTGCCTCCCAGGATATTCAAGAAGTATTCCGCTTGGACAACCCGTTCCCCGTGGCGACGCGCTCGCCCTGTTTGATCCTGCTCTCTTTACGCACAGCGCCTGGGTGAGTTTGGCAAGACTGTCTTTGACCCTATCGTTTTTCGTGTGTGTTAAACACTGAAGAGATCCTGCTTTTTGTCAGACTGTCACTCACCCTGTGCCTGTATTTTGGATTGTTCATTTTGGATAATATTTGCTTGAACATCGCTCACTGTGTGTATTCACACCGAAGATATTATCACTTGGATTATTATTGGGACTTCGCTCACTGTGTGTATTCACACCGAAGATATTATCACTTGGATTATTATTGGGACTTCGCTCACTGTGTGTATTAGCACCGAAGATTCTATCACGTGGATTGTTGTTGGGACGTTGCTCACAGTGTGTATTTACACCGAAGATTCTGTCACTGGATTATCTGTTTTGGGACAAGTCACTTCTCCTGTCACCTGCTCTGTTCCCAACTGTACTCTGAGCTAACCCGCTCTCTCTCTCCCTCTCTGTCACCACCTCGGGGAGCTGCCGAGAGGAATCTGCAGAGCGGCTCTGACGTCACAGTCTAATCCTCGGACGAACCATCCCGGGAGAAGCTGCAGAGCAGCAACATTCGTCTATGCTTGTATCCCAGTCTTTGTTTGTTCTCAACCAAGTTATTGCTGCTATTTTGTGAAATAAAACAAGCCCTAGTTTTTGGCAACTCTGAAACAACTCTCTTTGTGTCGTTAGCATTTGGGGTCGGTGTCAAACCATAACAGTTTTGCTCGTTAGGGAGCAGGTGCTTGTGGCGAGGGTGGAGGAGCCTACTTTGTCTGACGCGTCTCCGCTGCTATCTGGTGCGGAGGGTGAGTGGAGGCTTAGAGAGTTGGAGTTTAAGGAAAGACAGCTGCTACAGGAGCGTGAGGAGAGGAGAGAGGAGCGTGAGCTTAAGGAGAGGAGAGAGGAGCGTGAGCATGAGCGTGAGCTTAAGGAGAGAGAGAGGAGAGAGGAGCATGAGCTTAAAGAGAGGAGAGAGGAGCGTGAGCATGAGCGTGAGCTTAAGGAGAGAGAGAGGAAAGAGGAGCGTGAGCTTAAGGAGAAACACATGTTGCTGGAGCACGAGCGTGTGCGCAGAAGGACCTTGAATTTAAGCATGCTGCCTTACAGGCGGGGGCTCTGCAGTCAGAGTCGCGTTCCGGTTTTGATGTAGGCAGGAATATTAGGATGGTACCTCCTTTTTTTGAGAAAGAGGTGGAAAGATATTTTCCCCTTTTTGAACGGGTGGCAACCACATTGAAGTGGCCTGATACAGCCTGGACACTGCTGCTGCAATGTGTTCTTGTTGGTAGGGCTCAAGAAGCCTATACTGCTCTGTCCCTTGAACAAAGCGCTGACTATGAGCTAGTTAAAGCTTCCATATTGAGGGCTTATGAGTTGGTCCCCGAGGCCTATCATCAGCATTTTAGAGCATAGTCTTATGTTGAATTTGGAAGAGAGAAGGAGAACCTGTTTGACAGGTGGTGCACTTCTCAGAAAGCAGAGTCAAGAGAACAGCTTAGACAGTTGATTCTCCTAGAGGAATTTAAAAGATGTGTTCCTGATACCGTTTCCACTCATCTAAACGAGCGTAGGGTATCGAAGATAGGTGACGCCGCTGTCTTCGCTGATGAGTTTGTGTTGACACACAAGTCCGTTTTTTTGGAGGACTACCGTGTTGAGTCCAGGGATAGGCGTCCTGTTCAGGGGGGCCGTTTCCCAAAACCTGTGTCTGCTGGTCAGTTAACTTCACCTCCTAGGCGGGGTGGTTCTGCTAGTGCATTCCCAGAAGGGATTATCTGTTTCTACTGTAAAGAACCTGGTCATATTGTTGCTGGGTGCCCGGTGCTTGAGCAGAAACATTTCAGAACGGTGGCTCTGGTAGAAACCATATGCAGAACACCTATGCCAACGTTAGATGGTGATGGGGAAAGTATCAAACATGTGGACAAAGAGCTCGAGGGTTCCTCAATATTTATGATGGATGGATTTGTTTCCCTGACTAATGCACTAGAGTCCAAACAGGCTATAACAATTTGGAGAGATACCGGTGCTTTTCAGTCCCTCATTCTGGAGGGGGTTTTGCCGTTTTCAGAAAACTCTTCTTTGCATTCCGGTGTCGTTGTTCGGGGCTTTGGGGGTGGATTTGTGGATGCACCTTTGCATGAGGTCACGCTCAATTCTCCCTTAGTATCGGGCAATGTTGTTGTGGGGGTATGTTCTTACATTCCCATAAGGGGGGTGTCCTTCATTCTAGGGAATGATTTGGCTTGTTAAAGTAGGCTTTTTGGGTTAAACACAGGTTTTGGTGTCGGTTTTGCACATAGGTTGCGTGCCTTTGAGCCAGGGTCATAACAGATGCTGATAACAGGCTTTGTGAGGGTGCTCACGGACATGTATGTAGAGTTTAGCACTAGTATCTCTGTAACACACACAGCACACACACACAGACACGTTAGCATTTTCATAGCATTAGCATATCCCTAATAATGTCATGATAAAATATAAATAAAATATTTCACATAAGGTGCTCCAGGTAGAAATTTGAAGTGGAACGTGAATGATTTCCTGTCTCATGTTATATGAGTGTCATGGTTCCAGCCTGCCAGTGCTCCTCCCTCTCTCTGTCTCTCTTCCCCCTTCTCCCGCTCTCATTATGGTCAAGTAGGTACAGCTGTGGTGTCAACGAGGCAGCTGATCTGAGGTCTGTTGGCAGAGTACATCATGGTATATAACCCCGCCCCAGACGTGGAGAAGCTGTCAGATCGTAAACTCTCGTTACCAGTTAGTCATGTTATATTGCTCGTGTTCATTATTCTGTTACTTCTAGTTGTTCGCCTGGATCTCTTGTTCTTTGACCTTGTCTAACTGCATTCTCATCCTCTCTCCTAGCCTGCACGGTGTAGGATAATAACATTTAGATAGGAATAGAGTCAAATGACTTACTCACTTAGTGGATCCAGTTAGTAAGGTTTATTAACCAGATCAATCAAATCATTACAACAATAGAGAATATGGCTGGAGATCTCACCTAAACAGACCAGCTCCGTCAGTCAGTTAAAAAGATCCCGCTCCCCAGTTGGGGGAGCGAATAAGTACCAGGTGAACAAAGGGGGGAGAAGGGAGAGGTTTGGAAGGGAGGGGGCATTGTTTACAAACAGGTTTAGAGGTCTTGGCGATATATTCCACACCTAGCCTGCACAGCGAAGACCTGGAGACACTGATCTGCCCGGCTAAGACCTGGAGACACTGGCCTGGCTCACAAGGAACTGCTCTGACTCATGCCCGGTTGCCGGTTGACGGTTCTGTCTCTGTCTACATATTGGGTTCAATACTACATCCGTGACAATGAGATGTCAGAGAGAAAATTATCTGACCACACTTCGCAGATGAAACTATAATAAGAATGTCTCAGCACAGTCCTTGTCCAAACTGCTGGGTAGATCTCAGTATAGGTCTGATTCCTCTGTGAGTCAAACTATTACAGCAGGCCTTTCTTGTAATGGTTCCCTGGGATACAGAAAAAGAAAAAGTTTATTAAATTCATCACAAAATGCACCAGGGTGTCAGCAAGAGTTAACGACAAGACATGGACCTCTTTTGACAAAGATTGATAAAGGATAGTAAGAGAAAGATATAGGGCTAAAGAAAAGAAACCAAAGCTTTGTCTCAATTCAAGTCAGGCTGTGATGTATGATTTTCAACCATCTCTCATCACTCCCTCCCATGCATTGGCTATTGCAATATCTGCTTCCTGTCCAACTTAATTTGAATTGATAATGCAATATTTCCTATGGGATTCAAATATGCTACAGTTATCCTTTTGGGGTTGTGAATAAGGCACAGTTATTGTTCTATCTACAATTCCAATCACCAACCCTTTTTTCAGTATAGCACATGGTGAACTGAAGAGCAAAGACATAGCTACTTGCTAGTAGCTACTAAAGTAAGTGTCGTAACTTATGTAAACATATTAGGTTAGTTACAGTATACACAGTTTGCTGAATGGAGAGAAGAATGGTGTAATAGGCTTTCCCCCCAAATGAGTTGATAGTCCACAATAGATATTGAATTAACCCATTGCTTTATTTAGTGAAGAGGATTGCACACATACAGGGATTAATCATTTAACAAATATGAATACATGGTTTCCAATTCGCTGGTCTATTAGAATGACCTCACAGACTTAAACAAAGCAGAATAGTACTCACATTTAGTCATTTTTGTCATCTGAAGAATGGTGGTGGAGGAGGACGGACTGGGTGTCTGACCTCCCTCCTAATACTTTTAGATTTGGTTTTTATACTCAATATGACACCACACACTGCCTGGCCTTGTCTGGTCAATCAAAAGTTACATCCAAAACATTGTCTCCACCCTGGGCCGGTCTTTCCAAATACGGTCATGTCATTTCACACCATGGCTTCCTGCTCACAGCCACTGTCCTGCTCACAGCTGGATTGATGTCTTTACAATAAAACATTTCTAAGGCGTATCTTTAGTGTAATGAATTATATATATCCAGAATTAAAACAATGTATTTGTTACCTATAGTTCAATACCAGATAATCTATATAAGATAACACAAAACCTGTATTTACCAGACTGAACCTTATTGATACTGAGATTTCCATACTATTTATATAATCATTTTAACAGAGAAGTAGCAGAACATGTTCTATTATCTTCATAGACAGTTGAAATTCTAATGACATTCAAATATCCCTTTTTATCTAATAAGTCAGATTAATGTAATATAGTTGTGTTAAATAATACAGCATGTTCAAGTGTTTTAGAAAGGAAGGAGAGAAGAGAGACAGGATGATAGTTGCCTATGACGGTGGGGTTCAGGGTTGGTTTTTTTATGAGCAGTTTGACTCTGGCTTGTTTTAGGGAGGTGGGGACAACCCCCGAGTTGAGAGAGGAGTTGATGGCTGCAGTTGGGAGGATGTCTGGTGCTATGGTCTGGAGGAGTGGGGAGGGTAGCTGATCCAGCTGGCATGTAGTCGGACGGTTCGACGTTACCAGTGTCCCCACATAGGCTACAATGAAACAGGGTAAACTTCATATTTACATTTAGTGCAGTCATTTGGAATATTGGGATGTCTTGCTGTAAGTCATGTTTCCATGCCTCTAGGCATGATAGGGAGTTTAATTTTAAATAGTTGTCCTCTGCCATGTAGATGTTTTACTGTGAGTCGTTCAATGGTAGGGTATCGACATAGTTTTAATTTTGGAATATATGAAGCTTCTGATTTGTAGATATTTAAAGAAATGGTTCATGGGAAGGTCATATCCATCTACAGTTGTTGAAATTACATTAGGGTCCTGTCATTGTATAGATTTACATTTTTACATTTACATTTAGTCATTTAGCTGACGCTTTTATCCAAAGTGACTTACAAGTTCTGTACGACAAGTCATCAGGAAGGGCACAAATCTATCAGCTGAGTAACAATGTTCATCAAAGTGTTGAGTGCTACAGTGTATGTTAGTATATTAGGACAAGTGCATGCCAATAAGGTTAGTTAGGGTTAGATTATTATTATTATTATTATTATTATTATTATTATTATTATTATTATTATTATTATTATTATTATTATTATTATTATTATTATTATTATTATTATTATTATTATTATTATTATTATATATTTTTAGATCTTCTATTTTACTTATTCCCTTATCCATAGCCAATTTTTTTTGCTAGGTAGGTATAGGGTCATTCACAAAGGTATGTGTCGCATGCCAGGTTAGTATAGTATTTTTGAGGAGTGGATTATGTGTATGTTTTATAAGCATTTTGGTTTGTGCTGAATAAAGATGTAAGTTCAGTGGTAGTTCCCGTGTGTATCTATCCAAGCTGGTATCTCATTGGTTAAAAAAGAGTACATGGCTGCTCTATGTTGGGCTGCCAAGTAATAGAGCGTCATGTTAGGTAATCTAAACCCTCCATATTTTCAAGTGATGATCCAGCGCTCTAATCTGCAGGTTCTGGTTGTGGCTGCGATGTGAACAGAGAAGTTCAACTGGTCGTCGAGGACAACACCAAGGTTCTTGGCGGTCGGGGACGCGGTCACAGCTGCATTCTCGACTGTGATGGAAAGGTCGTCAGGTGGGAGGATTTGGCCGGCAGGTGGAGCAATTCTGTTTTGCTTAGGTTCAGTTTGAGGTGGTTGGTTGTCATCCAGGCGGAGATGTCGGACAGACAGGCAGAGATCCGCTCAGAGACGTGGATATCTGAGGGAGGGAAGGAGAGGAAGAGTTGAGTATCATCGGCATAACAATGATACGAGAAGGCATGAGACGTGATAATGTTACCCAGTGATTTAGTGTAGAGGGAGAAGAGAAGGGGTCCTAGGGCCGAGCCCTGGGGGACACCCGTCTGCAGGGGGCGGGTGGCCGACAGGGTCCCTCTCCATGACACTTGGTAGGAGCGGTCATTGAGGTATGATGACAGCCATGTCAGCGCAGAGCCAGCCACTCCCATTCCTGCGAGAGCCATGAGGAGGATCTGATGGTTGACTGTGTCGAAGGCTGCAGATAGATCTAGGAGAATCAGGACAGAGGAGAGGCCTTTCGCTTTTGCTAAGTGAAGTGCCTCTGTGACCGCAATGAGGGCAGTTTCTGTTGAGTGGCCAGTCCGGAAGCCTGACTGATTAGGGTCTAGGTCTAGGAGGTAATTCTGTAAGAGATAAGAACCATCGAGAGCCGTTCTTCTGATTGACTTTGCACTTGGCAGGTGTGTTGCTGAGCACCCAAGGGAGTGCAGTGTCAAATGTGATGCCATTTGGACAGATGGTGGCATAATAATTCTATGTTTCACACATTCCACACAGGCAGGTAGTCCGAGTGGGCACATTTTGAACGTGACGCTGCAAGCAGAACTTCCGGGGGCCATGCAATCGGCCAGTTTCTGAGCGGACACTAGCGCCAAACGTCACAGCCGTGACACAAGTGGTTGCCATGCAGCAGGAGCCAGCGAGGAAAAAGAGAGGGAAAGAGCTGCTGATTCTTTGAGAAGAAACAGAAACATAGCTATGGCTGGATCAGTGGCTATGTGTTTGTGTGAGTTCTGCAATAGAATCACCAGCAACAGGTCTATGAGGATGCAGGGGAAACAACGGTGAGATGCTGCCTGCTATCCCTTTACACAACCACATCACAGCATCTCTCAATGCACTCTCTCTCTCTCTCTCTCTCTCTCTCTCTCTCTCTCTCTCTCTCTCTCTCTCTCTCTCTCTCTCTCTCTCTCTCTCTCTCTCTCTCTCTCTCTCTCTCTCTCTCTCTCTCTCTCTCTCTCTCTCTCTCTCTTTCTGGCGAATGCCCGTTCGTTGGAGGGTAGGATGGATGACCTGAGAGCGAGGGTCTGCTTCCAACGGGAGATGAGAGACATCAACATCATGTGTTTCACGGAAACATGGCTCACGTCGGCGACTCCGGACAAAAGCGTCTCTCCCTCGGACGCCTTCACAGTATTACGTGCAGATCGAACGGCAGCCTCAGGAAAGAGTATCGGCGGCGGGGTCTGCATCCTCACGAACAATTCCTGGGTTAATCCCGAAGGGGTGCATGTTCTCTCGAGCTTGTGTTCCCCGGACATGGAACACCTTTCTATCCTGTGCCGTCCGTTCCACCTCCCCCGGGAGTTTACCGCGGTCATCATGACCGCCGTATATATTCCCCCACGGGCGAATACTGGCAAAGCGCTGGGAGAACTACATGATCACCTGAACAGACACCAGATAAAACATCCAGATGCGGCGATGATAGTGGCTGGCGATTTCAACCAGGCGAACCTGAAGAAAGTGATGCCGTCCTTCTTTCAGCACATCGCCTGCTCCACGAGAGGGAGGAACATGCTAGACCACTGTTATTCCCCGTTCAGAGCCGGCTACAAGGCAGTAGCCGCTCCGCCATTAACGGGGTCTTCAAGCGTGAGTGATCACGACTCCATATTGTTATTCCCCGCATATCAACAAAGATCACGTGACGCCGTCGTGTCACGTGAGACAAAGAAGTGGACTGACGAATCAGAGGCCACGCTCCAGGACGTGTTAGCAGACACGGATTGGGATATGTTCCAAGGCAGCGCCAGTGACGTCAGCGAGCTCGCAGACACAGTGGTGAGCTATATAACAACAATAGCTGATAGTATCGTCCTCACGAAAAAGGTGCAGGTTTTCCCAAACCAGAAACCGTGGGTGGACAGTACTATTAGAGCAGCTCTGAACTCTCGCACCACCGCTTACAACCTGGGTAGAGAGTCAGGAAACATGGAGGAGTATAAGTGTTACAAAGGGTCAGATTAAACCGAATATATATATTTATTACTTGAGATATATTGTATAATATTTGTATATCGTCTGATATCCCTTGTATATTCTTTGTACATATACACGGAATATCCCTTTACCTAGGTACAGGCCAGACCATAATATTCGTTCTCCTATTGGACAGCGACCCCTAGGCGCCAACGGCCATACCCCCAATGTCGAGTTCAAAGCCACCGCTAAGACATGTCTCAACATGCCCAGGTTTGCGCAGTGTGGTATAATATGTCCTCATGTAAATATATCCCCCTCCCCTGTGTTCCCTTTACCTGTGCCCCCCCCCCCTCTCTGTGGAATAAGACACCCCCCTCCCCTGTGTCCCCCAAACCTGTACCCCCTCCCCCCCATCTGACCTATCAAATGGGACCACACACCCCCTTTGTTGAACTATAAAGGGCTCCTCCCGACCACAATAGGGGCTTCTTACCTGGGTAATTTCAGCTGATCACCTGGGGCGAGAGCCTCAGCCATTCTCTCTATGTATTCTATCTGTTTGGTTAATAAACCTTGTTATTATCCAAGCCTCGGTTGACTGAGACATTCTTCATCAGGATATCCACAAATATCCCACAATTGGCGTCTACGAACTTGTGACGGACTTTTTGCGTCCTCCCGGCATGCTGTATCGTTTCATCTATACAGAGAAAAGTGAGTATATAGACTGGTCGACCAAAAAAAAAAAAAAAAATTTATGGAAAGGAATTAAAACCTTCCTGCTTTTCTCTGTGCCAGGTGAATATTACAGAATGTTGTCAAATATTGAGATCATGGCTGAGTAAGAATAATGTGCATTAATATATCTGATCTGTATTGAGAATCGTTACCAGGGCGCGCGTGCACCTGGGTCCTTTATCAGGCGGTTCTGAGAGGATGGGTTATAGTGCTATTCCCAAAAGTTTAGGCACAAAGGTTGAAGTGCTATTCCTGGTCGAGTCGGAGCCGACCAAAAAGCTAAGGCACACACAGGTTGTTGGATTGCTACCCCTAGTCTAGCTGATGCAGACTAAAAATATAGGCAACAAAATAGATACGTGAGCTTATTATGATGTGATATCCTTGGAAAACGCTACTCTGTTAAAAACGTTCTGTGATTCCTTTGCAAAGAGGCGGGAAGTAGGACCGAGAAGCTGATAGAATCATAATTAGAAATTACCAGAGTAGCGTCATAATATTCATTGTTTCAACCTCAAACTAAGCTCACAATCTCTTCCATTTCCTGAAAACGATGTATTTTGGATTAAATTAACCAATTGATCAATACAGATAGCGGGAAGATGATCACGCGATGTCCTAGTTAGTACATGATTACGCGATGTCCCGGGAGTACGTAAATGTACATTAAACGGGACATCAGTCGCGGAAAGTACATTAAACAGGACGTTAGTCGCGGGTTAAGAGGCCGAGAGTATGATTAAAAGGTATATATAATCTAATATATCGCTGGTAAATTTCGAAGTCAGGTTCGGTCGTTATGATTTTAATAACGATGTGTAGTTATATATCAAGGGTATGAATGCCTTGTCGCAACAGATGTTGGTCGACTAAACGTACAGCGATCCAATACAGTCAGATATACACACACGTTAACTTATATGTATTAATGTTTGTTTGTCTGTTTTAAGTCTCGTTTGTATGTGCACAAGTATTATAGGACCCGTCGCGTTGCTTTATTGAGTCAAGAACCGGCTGCGGATAGCGCGACGAGCATTGAGAGACGAGTTACCGTTATACAAAGAATAACATTGAAGTGCAGTTCACGGGAACAAACTAGGATAGTAATTTCCGGATTCCGCAGAACACCGGCCCACGGGAACGGCCATTTGGGGAAGTATAGTTTTATCGTTTCAGTTTGTTTACGTTTCACATATGCACAGACGCGTTCATTCGGTAACAAAACGCTGGTATAGGAATTCCAGGCTATTGAGAGCTTGTGGAAAAAAAATACTGTATGAATTGCAAAGCGTTATTTCCGAGGCGAATGAGAACACACGAACGTCGCATGGAGCGATGACGTCACGCTATGCGCGCCGTGAAGTTATTATTTTATATTAAACTATCCATAAGCGAACGTAAAGTGTAATGTGCCCAAGGCCAAGGGTGCGTGAAATCCACGTGTAGTATATGTTTTATTTGTATATATATGTGCGCGCTGCCATTGGAAAATGTTGAGTTGCAGTGGCGAGATGCAGGTTGCACCATCCCAGACCACCGGAGAAACGAACCGAACATTGCAGCTTTCCCCGGTGAGTATGAAAATCATAAATATAGATGCTTTGATTGATTGATTGAAAACTTTATTACCAGATTGCAGAATGGGTACAATACAGTACAGCTCAATACACACAATTGTTAAGGGGATGCAGACCAGAGAGAGACTTTAGTCTTGTTTACATCAGGGTCCCCCATTTTCAATTTATCAGGACATATTATGACATACATGACATACAGATAGTCAGTACTGCTACATCTGTACATTTATGACATACCAGATTTGAAAATTCAGTACTGGTTGTGATAAAAAAATAGTCAAGAAAAGGGAGTCATTTGACGTAGAAACTATCATCTCAGTTACAGTAAATTACAACTATCTCAGATCACTTGAGTGTTTATGTTGCTTTAATTTACACATTATAAGTCACATAAAGCTAATTACAATGTCTGTTTCAGAATTATAATACATCTGTGGGCGTACCTTGTAGTCCACATAAACAGCGTTAGATTAGACTTTATAAGCTTTCAATGTTGAAAAACTTGGGCACAAACAACATAGATCATGTTTAAAAGTAAGATGTTTAGGTTATATTCACTTGAGTTAATGTGTTTATCTAAAGAACCAATGAAAGATAACTAGCCCTTTCCATTGTAAGACATTTTAAACATGATTCAAAATGTGTGGGTCCACATTCATATGATGCTTGTGTACATATGCGATATGATTGATAAATGATAACACTATCATTACATCCAAGAACGGGATGGATGAGATCTAGCTAATGTTTGTTGAGCACACAAACAGTCAAAGAGGATTCACCCAGGTCTTAGAAAAGAGTGGAAAATTAACATGTGTTTGTATTTACAGATCTGGCTCTGAGGCGAGATGCAAAACAGTGAATGACTACACCCAAATTGTATCACAAAAGACAGAAAATCCAACAATTTGCATGTCAACCGAGAGACAGTGCAGAGCTGAGAGACAATCGATTGACCATTTGGAACAAATCTACATCCAAAACACCCACATGTAAATTTCTTCAGAGTGGGCACTTGGGAGACAAAGCAATGCAAATGCCTGCACTCGTGACCACAGACTTGATGAACTCACCTGGCGGTGGATGGCAACAGAGAACCACTTAATTAACATGAAATTAGTTACAGATGATGAATTTGCAGTTATGAAAATCTACCTAACTCCCATACTAACAATAACTAACCAGTCGTTTTCATCATCTCTTTTCAAAAGGCACATGAATTAGAGAAGTGCCCGAGATGAAAGATTAATGATGAAAACAACTACTTACAATCCCCTCCTTCTATTCTCTGTTTATAACCAATAACATGCATGACTTTCCTTAGACTATTCTTTTAACAACTAATACTTTCCATGACTGCAAAATTATCAACCACCAAAATTGCAGCACAATTATCTAAATGTACAAGATATCAACAACATTGATCATTTAGCTGACACTTTTATCCAAAGCGACTCACAGGTTCTGTACGACAGGACATCAGGCAAGGCACACCTCTATCAGCTGAGTAACAATGGTCATCAAAGTGTTGAGTGCTACAGTGTAGATTAGTTTATTAGGACAAATGCATGACAGTAAGGTTAGTTAGGGTTAGATGATAAGAAATGATTGTTTTTCATGCAAAATTAACTGGCTACCTAGATTTTATGTTTTTTCCCCATGCTATGCTATGATGAGCCACACTGAGATGTGAAGAACAACCGAGAAGTCATGGCGAGGTAAGTATCTTGAAGAAGCACACCATCGTACGCGGCCTGAGGTAAGATCAACTTCAATTTAAGACCATCAGAATATGAAGACAAGGAGCTATTTTATCTGATTCAAAACTTTGGCCATTCATTTACAAATTTTATTTAAAGCCTAATGCTGTAAGATCTAGTTAGATACAAAATCTGATAAAATTGTAGTGAATGTGACCTTCTTGACGTAAAGAATCACTGCTAATGCAATTGGCTTGCATTTCCTATTGTCAATTAAGTGATTTTATTTACAATGAATTGAATTAATCCCAAAATGATTTTCCACTTTAGCAGAAAGGCGTTGAATCATTTATGTGAGGAGTTTTCTAAGGCAGTGTTTATCACCCTCAGATCACGAATTGGTGAGAGGACAGGACGAGTGAGACGACGCGTGACCTGAACCACGAAGCTGCGGACACAACCAGAGGCGACGACAACAACCGTGGGAGAACCATCCAACCCAGCCCACAGACATCCCCAAGAAAGTGGAGCAGAGGACCACGAAGGAGACTGACCAAGGAGACACTGACGAAGAGGAGATCAACCTTTTGACGGCCTCCACCCCGGCACTGCAGACCACGACAGACCGAGATCAAGACGGAGTCTAACATGGCTCTGTCGGACCACGGCGGGGAGCTGATCGTGGAGTCGGACAGCGGGATGGTGATCCACGAGACCCACGGCCTGGAGTGCAGCGAGTGCGGCGAGATCTTTGGCAGCATCGCCGACCTCCACCAGCACTTTGAGATCCACAAGGACATCAATCCGTACATCTGTGTCCACTGTGGCGAGAGCTTCGCCGTGGAGACCAGCCTCAAGCAGCACATGAAAATCCACACGAAAGAAAAGGCGTACGCCCCCACCGGGGTCGAGATGGTCGGCAAGGGCGTCATCGACGCCTTCAACCTCAAGTCTCACCAGATGCCGGAGAAGCCCCATCAGTGCTCCGAGTGTAGCAAGAGCTTCGCGGCGGCCATCTCTCTCAGAGAACACATGAAGATGCACTCGGATGACAAGCCGTACAAGTGCACCCAGTGTAGGAAGAGCTTTGTACGCAGGAGGCATCTGAAGAAGCACCAGGAGCTCCACACACGCGAGAAGCCGTACACCTGTGGCCAGTGCAGTAAAGGCTTCACCACATCCTCCAACCTGAAGCAGCACCAGAAGACCCACGACGCGGGGGCCGGGGACAAGCCCCGTCGTAAAGGCTTCGCCACCGCGTCCAGCCCCAAGCAACACCAGAAGACCCACGCCGTGGGGGTAGTAGGGGACAAGCCCCATCGATGCACAGAGTGCGAAGTGCTTTGCAACCGCGGCTAACTTGAAGGAGCACCAGAGGGGGGTCCACTCGGGAGAGAAGCCGTACAAATGCAACATGTGCCGGAAGAGTTTCGTTCGCAAGCGCCACCTGAAGAAGCAAACCCATCACCTGCAAACGGGAACTGAAGTCCCCGACCATCAAGGTGGATTCCCATGACAAGATTGTCATCCGTGTGAGAAAGAGCGTCCTACTGACTAGCCACTACACCGGCGGGCCCTCGCCCTCCATCAAGTGGTACCGCAATGACGAGGAGAGGACAGCGAAACCAGCACAACACATTCAAAAACGCCCGCCCCCTCGCCCCTCTAGTACCGCGATGACGAGGAACGGGGGGGACCAACCACCACGTTCAAGAACGCCCTGACCACCATGTCTCTAGGCCCGATAGGGGCCAAGCGTGAGCACAGTGGCAGACATGTAATGGTGGTGGAGAACAACATAGGCTGCAGGAAAAGACCACTATAGTTGACTGCTACCGGTGACCCTTGACAAGGTACACAGGGAGCGGACGGCGACCTCCTGTAGGCCCCCTCTGAATGAACGACGACCAGTGAATGTTCCCGACTGCATCGTCAAGAAGAGACATCATCAGAGACCTGTAGAACAAGATACTTCTGAACACACATTGTCCACATTGTTATGTATGTATTGGCCCTGCCACACGACAGACCGAGAACAGATGATCAACACTTCACAGCAACTGTCAGATTCACAAACAAGAACTGTTTCACAGAGTTCATATGTATCTGGAAAATTATTGACTAGGAATATGATGAAATACAATCAGTAAGATTGCATTAACCAATTTTATAATGACAATGAGAAATGATCACAGAGTCACATTGCAAAATGGTATTGTTAAACAGGGCAGAACCAGTTGGATTGTTCCAAGACACCAAGTTGTTTTGACCATTGATAGTATGCACCACAGAACAATGCATAACGATTATCATAATCACCTTTTATATTAACCACTAGGTTAACGGTTTTCAATTTTATTTTGACACATTAGCCACTAAGGTAATGTCTATTGTATATATTTATTTAATTTTTATGTGTTACTGTTTGGCCCTGCCACACGACCGACAGAGAACACCTTGTCAACAACGACGCAACATCATTCAGATTAATACCTTCACAAGCAGGAAACTTTTCACACAATTGTATGTATCTGCAAAACGATGAACTAGGGATGTGATGAAAAGAAATCAATGAGAAAACATTAACAATGGTTAGTAATAATGAGCTAAAATGTATTGCTGAAGGAAGAAGTGACCACATGATCACATTACATCACATTAGAATTACTTAGGTTACAAAATTGTATTGTCAGACAAGAAATAATCAGTTGTTTTATTCTCTCATAGAAGAGGACATGCAACGTTGTTTTGCACCTGTATGGTGAACCATTGATAGTATATGCACTAGAATTACATACAGAAGCGATGCATAAGACGTTTTATCTCCTCATTTATAGAGAAGAAATGGAGAAAATTGCCTGATTCTAAGTAAAAACCAACAAAGCTGAGGCAATCACAGATGAAAGTGACACTCAAACTCAGATTAAATACAACTGGATCCTAAGTAATTTCATCAAGAATCATCACAAAATGTGCAAATATATATATATATATTTGTGAACAATTTCCCATAATCAATCATGTTAGTTTTATTAACCACCAGGTTAACGGTTGTTAAAATGTTTTTGTACACATTAGCCTTATGTGTAAATCCGATTCCTAATAATTATGAACACAATTTTGTTTTTTCACCTTGTGCACTCTGACCACACAGACAGTGCATGTATTTAATTGGTTTATTACGATGCCTGTATGCACAACGATCACATTAGCTCCCCAGAGTCACGACATGAACGACTGAAGGTATGCCAAGATATTTGCACAGCGATAGCTTCTAATGATTATGTTAATTGTTGTTTGATATCAGAGATGAGGACCACTCATTGATATAGGTATTTTGAGCGATTAATAAAAGAAAAGGGTGATATCTATTCCCACATCTCTGATATCAAAATAACACAGACCGCAGTCCAGTCGATCATGTCATGAATCATGTATGTAAATAATTCTATTAATCATGTATGTAAATAATTCTATTTTTAAACTATTATCCCCACTTTTACCTGTTCCAAACAATCCTGGTATATTATACATTAATCTCACCCACATTATAAGAAAGAAAAGTGAGTATTGTGGTATAATATGTCCTCATGTAAATATATCCCCCTCCCCTGTGTTCCCTTTACCTGTGCCCCCCCCCCTCTCTGTGGAATAAGACACCCCCCTCCCCTGTGTCCCCCAAACCTGTACCCCCTCCCCCCCATCTGACCTATCAAATGGGACCACACACCCCCTTTGTTGAACTATAAAGGGCTCCTCCCGACCACAATAGGGGCTTCTTACCTGGGTAATTTCAGCTGATCACCTGGGGCGAGAGCCTCAGCCATTCTCTCTATGTATTCTATCTGTTTGGTTAATAAACCTTGTTATTATCCAAGCCTCGGTTGACTGAGACATTCTTCATCAGGATATCCACAAATATCCCACAGCAGTAATACGAGACAGAACTGAGGTTGGCACTAGATTATTCACCTTACGTATAAATACGTCGCAGGTGGATACAGCAGTTAGTTAACCCAACAAGTTGAAGCCTTCACCACGATACAACGTGCTGTGAAGTGGGCCCTTTTTGCCCCTAAATAGAGCCTTGAGAACCGCGTGCGAATTGATAGCTAAAGTGTCAGAGTTTAACGCTGTATCGTCGAGTTCGACCTATTCTATTATAAAGTAATAGTCTATTATTTATAGTGTATCGTGCGGCTACCGTTCTACAGTGACCAGCATTACCACCGGTTCGTCGTACCGAGCTAGTGCACTTATCCAGGCTGGGCGGCCTAACCTCGTGCCGCCATCCGAGGAGTCCTAGACGAGAACCGTGTGGATATGTACACCGGAGAACCTACACCGACGAATGCAGAGCCTTTTCCGGCTGGATTATATTGCTTTGGTACTGTGGCTGCTGGAGCAGAGAACCGTCTACCCCACTGCTGTGTGGGATCTACCCTGTGAGGAGCACCGTCGAGCCCGCCTCTAGGACCCACAGAGGCTGGCTAGCTTTCATCCATGCTGCCATGCATACCGGAGTATAGCTGTTGCTTTGTCTACGGACCAAGGGATTATTGCACCGTCTCCTGTATCTGGAGTCTCTTTATTCCTCATTGATCCAGACTTTTGCTCCCGACAATTCCTCTCCCCTGCTGGCTTACAACCGGAGGGAACCCCCTTAGTATCTCCAGCTGACTACGAGTGTGCCTTATATAATTCTTATGCTACAGGTGGTATTAATTATACCCATCTTAATATGCTCATGGACTTACGCTCTTGACCTACTTAAGTGTTCTTCGCCATATAAGCGCAACTCATAATTCTCAATATTGTAACCTACTATTGCTGCTCTGCTAATAAATACTTCTAAATATGACTTTCTTTGTTAAGCCGTATTATTGTGTGGGTGTTCACCATATATACCGTATACTGTATGGCCAGTAATTAAAGTACATAACTAAGTAGTGGTTTAATGATACCATACTCTCAATACAGTCAGGGAATTGTACCCCTCAGTTACAATAAGGCTTCAGTCTATACTCTACGCAAGGCTGTTAAACTTGCTAAGAGGACATATGCTGACAAACTGGAGACACAAATGGCACAAAACGACACAAGAGGATTATGGCAGGGACTGAAGACAATAACTGACTACAAAGTCAGCGCCCCCTCAATGGGGAGCGACGACGCCTCCCTCGCGGACAAGCTCAAGTCTTTCTATGCCCGGTTTGGTGTAGACAGTGGCGCTGCTGGCTCTCCGGCTAGTGACGTCACTGGCGCGCGGCTGTTGTGGAGGGGGGGGGGCAACCGCGGGGACGCTCTCTCGTTGTCGGAACACAGTGTGAGAAGAGCATTTATGCAGGTGAACACCAGGAAGGCTGCTGGCCCAGATGGTATAACAGGACGCATACTTAAGTCCTGTGCCAACCAGCTGGCCCCGGTGTTCACCGCCATATTTAATCAATCCCTGGCGGAGTCAGTGGTCCCTGCCTGCTTCAAGATGTCTACCATCATCCCTGTACCGAAGAAACCCTCCCCAACATGTCCAAATGACTACAGACCGGTGGCACTCACCTCTGTGGTCATGAAATGTTTCGAGAGGCTGGTCAAGGACCACATTTGTGCCTCCCTCCCCAGTGATATGGACCCTATGCAATTTGCATACAGGACAAACAGGTCCACTGACGACGTGGTCTCCCAGGTACTGCACAGCACCCTCTCTCACCTTGACCGTCAGAAGGGGGGCTATGTGAGACTGTTGTTCATTGACTACAGCTCAGCGTTCAACACCATAGTCCCCACCAGACTGGTGGACAAGCTGATCGAGCTGGGTCTGAGCTCCGCCCTGAGCGCCTGGGTACTGGACTTTCTGAGTGAAAGACCCCAGGCGGTCAGGGTGGGGGGTCAGACCTCCAACACCATCACCCTGAGCATCGGGTCCCCCCAGGGCTGTGTTCTGAGCCCCCTGCTGTACTCACTCTACACACACGATTGTGTGGCCAAGTTCAGCTCCAACTCCATAGTGAAGTTCGCAGACGACACGGTGGTGGTGGGGCTGATCTCGGACAACGACGAGAAGGCCTACCGGGAGGAGGTTGAGGTACTGGAACGCTGGTGCCAGGACAACAGCCTGCTCCTGAACATTGGTAAAACCAAGGAGCTGATCAGCCGAGCGCACCACGGGTATTGCACTACCTCCCCTGCAGGTTCTATACAACAAGAGGTGCAAATCCAGAGCCTGCAGAATAATGAAAGACCCCCACCACCCCAATAACAGCCTGTTTCAGCTGCTGAGGTCAGGCAGACGCCTGCGAACCCCAGCTACTAGGACAGAGAGGCTTAGGCTCAGCTTCTTCCCCCAGGCCATCAGAGTCTTGAACGATGAACATTGAGTACCACAGAACACTGAACTATCCACACATAAGCACACATGAGCACACACACGACACGCACGCTGTGCACGCTCACACACTAGCAGCCACTTAACACTTTAACATGAGCGGGCACACACTCATGCCGCACACACGCACACTTATGGCCAAAAGGAAAGGCCACTTTAAATTAGTATAACAGGAACAGTGTATTGCACTACCAAAGCTACCAGCATGTCCTATATGCTCTGTAAATAACTATGTACAGATACCGAGATGTCACACCATGTTACCTGTTACCTGTTTATTGCACAATGTTTTTTCTTTTTATTCGATTCTAGTATATGTTGTACCACCCGCATTTCATTGTATACTTGTATGCTGTGACAATTAAAACTCTTGACTTGACTCTTGACTTGACTCTCTCTCTCTCTCTCTCTCTCTCTCTCTCTCTCTCTCTCTCTCTCTCTCTCTCTCTCTCTCTCTATCACTCTGTCCCTCTCTCTCTCTCTCTCTCTCTCTCTCTCTCTCTCTCTATCGCTCTGTCCCTCCTCCTCACCCCCCACCTCTCTCTCTCTCTCTCTCTCTCTCTCTCTCTCTCTCTCTCTCAGACACACACAAATACATTCATTCATGTGTGCACATGCAGTCTCTCACCTCATTTTATTTCTACCCTCTCCTCCCTCCCTCTCTCGCTCTCTCTCGCTCTCTCCCTCTCTCTCTCTGTTCTATTACTTTTATTCTCCTAATGTAGCATCCCACTATCCTCCCCCTTCCTCCCCCCTCCCCTCTAGCCACCTGCTGCTCAGACAAGCTTGATATGAAAGATTTGGGAGAGAGACTTAGAGAAGCTCTCCGTGACCACAGCATCTCTGTCATGATGTCTGCCTGCCTGTCTATTGGAATTACACTGTCTGCCAGGCATCTGCACTGGAGCAACAGGTAGAGGGGCTTTCTTCATATCCAAATGCACATGAATGTTTTTGGGATGTGATTTTTTCTTTCCATTCAATCCAGTGTCATATATCTTCCACTTGTATGCATTACAGTGGGTTATGTGGTGCATGTGACTGTAATTGTGGTTGGGCTTAAATCAAAGGAATTATCTCCTGTATTTTACAGTACTGTTGTGCAGATACTGTAATATCCTCATTCATGTTGTAACTGAACCCATATGTGTGCACTCTCTCGCTGTCCGTTTATAGTGTTTTATGCTTCTGTGGAATTCCCGCAGGGAACGACATTGTGTGTGGGTGTGTGTGTGTGTGTGTGTGTGTGTGTGTGTGTGTGAGTGAGTGAGTGAGTGAGTGAGTGAGTGAGTGTGTGAGTGTGTGAGTGTGTGAGTGAGAGAGAGAGAGAGAGAGAGAGAGAGAGAGAGAGAGAGAGAGAGAGAGAGAGAGAGAGAGAGAGAGAGAGAGAGAGAGAGAGAGAGAGAGAGATGTGGGTCTCATCTGTTTGATACCTTATTCAAGATAAACGATTTATAGACAACTATCCCTTAATGCTTTATGGTCAGTTCATTTACTACCGATTTCCAGTTTTTGATATTTATACCATATAGATAGACGGTCCATTTGTCCTACAGCATATGCACCATTGTTGTTAGGGTGAATATTGAAATAGATTCATGTTAAGTGATTCCTTGTCCGCAGCGCATGACAGCACTAATCTCAAACCTATGATCCCTGTCCAGGTAACATGCAGACACAATGAGCCCCTGACCCGATCGGAGCAGAGATGAGGCGTCCGGGTGTTGGTTGACCATGTGCAGTGTCCACTACGACCACTCCCTCGCTGCTAGGACCGGGAATGACATGATGGCACACTCTCTGACCCTGGAGCAGAAGACAGCGTTTGCCTTTGTGGGGATGCTGCTGGTGTTCCTTGGGTTGCTGATCGTCAGGTGTTTCAGGATCCTGCTGGACCCCTACAGCAGTATGCCCTCCTCCACCTGGGCTGACGGGATCGAGGGGCTGGAGAAGGGGACGTTTGAGTACGCCCTCACCTAACACAGGGGGAGACCCTCACCTAACACAGGGGGAGACCCTCACCTAACACAGGGGGAGACCCTCACCTAACACAGGGGGAGACCCTCACCTAACACAGGGGGAGACCCTCACCTAACACAGGGGGAGACCCTCACCTAACACAGGGGGATACTCGTAGGCTGACGTACACACACACACACACACACACACACACACACACACACACACACACACACACACACACACACACACACACACACACACACACACACACACACACACACACACACACACACACACACACAGGACCATGCAAACACACACACACACACAGGACCACGCAAAGACACACACAGACACAGGACGGACCACGCAAAGACACACACACACAGGACCACACACACACACACACACAGGACCACATTCAGGGGGCTTTCACACTAGCCATCGGGGTCGAATCAGAGCGCGATCGCACCAAAATATCGTGTGATGAGAACGCTCCCCCCCCGTCCCCAGGGACGCTGATTCGCTCCAAACCTGGACCGCTGGAATAGGTGGTCTCGGGGTGCGAACCAGCGTCCCCGACGAGGAGAGGGGCGTGGTGTGCAAGCTTACTGTAATGCTTATGCTTGCTTGATAAAAACATATGGTAAATGGTAAATGGCTTCTTTTTTATATAGCGCTTTTATCCAAAGCGCTTTACAATTTGTTACTCACATTTTACCCATTCACTCACACATTCACTCACACATTCACTCACACATTCACTCACACATTCACACACCGACGGCGGAGGCAACCATGCAAGGTGCCAACCTGCTCATCGGGAGCAATTAGGGGTTAAGTGTCTTGCTCAAGGACACATCGACACGCTGCCCGGGAGGAGCGGGAATCAAACTGGGAACCTCCGGATTGCCAGACGACTGCTCTACCTCCCGAGCCACTGTCGCCCCATACAGCAACAACTGGACAATACCCACAAAAACGATATTTATGGGCAATTTGGCGAGTTCAGACCTCAACCAAACAAGCATGTTGAGCCTCACGGCTCAGTGGATGAAAACTTTGAGATGAAGCCACGTTACAAGCCCAAGACTTCCCTGGCTCACATTAGGCCTGGCAATTATTTTGCCATTGCTATGTCTATACATTGGTTTCTTGTTCGAATGCATTTATTTCTATAGACCAGTGGTGCCCAACCAGTCGGCCGTGATTGACCGGTAGATTGCAGGCTGATTTTCAAGTAGACCGCGAGATTATTTTTATATAACATCGAGTATGTTGTCACGTCGCTGCTGAGATGAGACTTGCTTTAGCGCAGAGCATTCCTCTCATTTCATTATAGACACAGACCAGCGCGGACCTTCAATGACATGCAATTGTAATTTCATTAGACACAGACCAGCGCGGACCTTCAATGACATGCAATATAATAATTGACGCGAGCAATGGGCTAACGTTAGCTGCTAACTAAGTTATCCCATGACTAGGCTAAGCTAACTAGCGTTAGCCGCTAACCCTGGAAAACGCTCAAAGCGGACGCCACGACACCAGTTCCATTCGTGAGAAAAGGGGGTGGGTTATATTGACAAGGCTTGACAACAGAGTTTCAAAGATAACTTCATATTTATTGGTTATTCGTTTGAATCGTTTCTTTGTATCGGGCATCCAGTTTCCATCACCGTGTGTTCAACTCTTCCTGTGCTGACGTTCGAGTGTGACATCATCGCCTACGGCAGCTTACACGCTCAAAACGTAAACCGTAAACAAAACCCGAAGCGAACCAAGACTGCAGTGTGTACACAAAGCAGAGGGGGGAGAGGGAGGGGGGTAGTTCGCACTCAGGGACGGAGCGAGGATGGAGCGGAGCACCCGTTCCTAATGAGAAAGCCCCCAAAGACACACAGGACCACGCAAAGACACACACACACACCTTTGCCGAATGTCTTCCCCCTCTATCCTCCCATACTTCCTCTCTCTCTCTACCGGACTGCCCGGTAAAAACCAATAAAATATCTACCAAAAAAATACATAATTTAAAGACACACACACACAGGACCACGCAAAGACACACACATACACACACAGGACCACACAGACACAGGACCACGCAAAGACACACACACACACAGGACCACGCAGACACAGACACACACCCACACACACACAGGACCACACAAACACACACACACAGGACCATGCACGCACACACGCACATATAACGGAGGTCCGTGAGTAATATCCACAGTCACGATGGACTGTGTTGTGAAGTGACTGTGGTGTGGCAGTAAGACACATAGACACATTACCAAGCAGTGAATTCACCTCTTGGTATAGTGGTCTGTGCTGTTGCACGCGGTGCGGCCGACCCGGGTTCGATACTCCCTCGGGGCATCGAAAAACGAACACAACGCAGAAGGTGACACGTACGATCGGTCACACACACACACACACACACACACACACACAACCCAAAATCTCACCCACAGCTCTATGTAGATGTTGTGCCTGACGCTCAGACACCATTCAAACATCTCTGTGATTTATCAAGCGAAGAGACTGAAGCTGTGTACTGTATGTTGTTCAATGTGTGCGTACGCTGTTAGTACAGAGTGTACACATAATGGTATATATGTGACCATGTGAATGATGTTATGTGCCTGGTTTGAATGTTTGAAACCGATTTCTGTTTTAGGTTAGTGGAGCATGAAGTCTCCACTGAGATTAATGTTATGGTTATGGGGTTAGGTTTTAAAAACAACTTTTTTGATGGAAATTCTGATTATGACAATATCCGGCATTGCTGATTGGCCAAGTGCACAGACTACTAGAGTGTCGGCGGAAAAACAGATTGTGTGTCCTCCCGACCCTTCTGCCCATGAGTGTGCATTTCCATGCACTGATCTACATGGAAACCCCTTTAACCCCTTTAACCCCTACCTAAAGATAGGGAGAGATAAACACACAGATTTAGGATATATATCTTTTAATGAATGTTATATTTTGGCCAGAGTTTATTTCCTGGTGTAGTGTTTGCTAATACAGGAACTGACAGGAAATACCCAAGATGTTGCCCAACGGAATTCTATAAGGTCTATATAGGATGATTATACAGACGGAGCAGGAAGTCTCAGGGAAAAGATCTATTATGTGAAGTCAGAAAGGGAAACGGTCTCACCTCTACACAGCGCGGCTGTTCTGCACAAGTATTATGTATATGAGATGGATACAGGGTATTAAGGCAAACTAGAGCTTAGGGAACTGGTCGATTGCAATCTGGTCGGTGGGCCAAAGGGGTTACTACTGCTGCTACTGTGAGTGTGTGTGTGCGTGGGCGCGCGCGTGCGTGCGTGTGTGCCGGATCATACTGGGTCTGCGTTGTGTTTGATGTTAAATGAGAATGTCCCGAGGGAGTTGAACAGGGGGCTCCCGCGTCCGCGGGCGACGACACAGGCCGCTGCACTAAGAAGTGAATTCACTCCTAACTACCGTACCTATGCGTCTGTTAACCCTGTTATGGGGAAGTGAGTTTAATTTACCAGCCCGCACTGCCACAGTCACTCGTCAACACACCTGTTTCCGTGACTGTGGACATACCCACGGGCTTCCCCGTTACACGTGTGTGCGTGCGTGCACAGGTCTGTGCGTACAGACCTGTGTGGGCACACAGAGTGAGAGGCGACAGAACAAACTGTGATTTACTGTACATAATGGTGTTTCTAATAACGATGCTAAAACAGCTCTGAGAGTTTGTACCGACACTGTCTGTGAGTGATGGTATTACTGTACGTTGACACAATTACCTGTTTCAGCTGATGATTCACATACAATGTTTACTTTTTCCTCCTCTGCACACCAGTATCTGTCTCAAAACATGACAGCGTTAATCACAGACTAATTAACAGCTGAGATCAGCTAGATGGGTCAGAAGAACTCTTGACAGGATGTGTAACAATGACTGGGATCCAGGAAGGACGTGTCATCTTAGCGCCGCTAGTTTTCTGATGACAAGGGGAATCTCTGGACTTTTGTTAGTTATGAAGTACTTATTCATACTCACTTTAACCCTTTTACTACCACACTACAGAAAGTTAACCTTTCACTACCACACTACAGACGGTTAACCCTTTGTCGTGTGGCAGTGAAAGGGTTAACCTTCTGTATTGTCGCAGTGAAGGGTTAACCATTTGGTAGTGTGGCAGTGAAAGGGTTAACAGCTGAGATCAGCTAGATGGGTCAGAAGAACTCTTGACAGGATGTGTAACAATGACTGGGATCCAGGAAGGACGTGTCATCTTAGCGCCGCTAAGTTTTCTGATGACAAGGGGAATCTGTCACTGCAGCTGTCCACAGGGGGAAAGGTCACACGGAGAACGGGGATGGAGTGGCTATCAGCACTGCACACTACAAAAAATAGCCATCTTAGCAAAGTAATCTTACCTAGCGTTGAGTCTTAAAATTGTGTTTTCTTATAACCCCTTGGCAGGGGCCCCCTAAGCTGCCATTTGAGCCTTTTTTTATATATATATCCTGTAGGGATGTAACAAATGATCAGCTTAAAATATTTAACCAATAGCCTACTGCTTATGACCGCAAGTGGGCGTTTATATATATATATATATATATATATATATATATATATATATATATATATATATATATATATATATATATATATATATATATATATATATATATATATATATATATATGTATAAAGTTAAAGTTATTTTATTTATTTTATTAAATATATTACAATATTGAAATTTAAATGGAACTATTTAAGATAAAGTTAAAGTTAAAGTTATTTAACTTTATCTTAAATAGTTCCATTTAAATTTCAATATTGTAATATATTTAATATTACATTTAAGGAAAAAAGATATACACGTTTTTCACGGATCTAGCCTCTTTTCCTCTTAACTCATTCACTGCCAGCTATTATCCCTATCCCGTACTCACTGGGCCACGCTAAAAGATAGGCATTTTCACTGTGCGTCACGATGTTTGCATAGCTATATCTATATTATAGCTATGGAGACAATACTATGGCTCATTTGACAGTAACTATCTATCGTCCAACATGCAAAAAGGAGTAAATCTTTTCATGTATACGTGCATTATCTCGGGGTGAATATTGTATAGTTTCAGAGAGATCCGAGCTAATTCATGAAAACTGGGTTATGGAGCGCTATGTGAATTTAGCCTGGACACGCTACTGTTTCCAAATCAAAGGTATATAATAGGTATTATGTTTCATCATGAATGCATCAAAGGGGGGGGGGGGGTCGCTTTTTGATGCTCTGATCGCCAGCAACGGCATTCGTTTTGAATACTACATACGTTGATCGGCTGGATTGATGTGAAATCATTGTATGATCAAGGTGGAATTGAAGTCATATAGTCCTTACCTTTGATCGGGGTTATTCCAAAAAGAATATTCCAATTGTCTGATTGCGATTTCTAGTATTTATGTCCATCGGGTCCCCGACATAATCTGGCACAACACATGCATAGAGTGTCCTGGATGCGTTCCAATGTGCTTGCATGAACCGCTAGACTTGCCTGGGCCAAAATTATCCGCCCGGACGACATTAGATGTGACACACAGTCTGGAACAGGGTTTCAAACGGTGGGCGATACTGTCACCTAGCAGGATCTGGCCGGTATTGCACTCTCAGGTTCTCAGTATGGCTTTTAACGGTAACATAGAGGTCCGTGAGACTGCATAGAATATTAAAATCGAAAAAAAGGAAAACCGACCAAATAACGTATATATACATGAATGGCACAGAATGAGTTAATGTACACCAAATTGATGCATTTAAATGTTAAATGCATGACCACCTTAGAGGGGGAATCCCCCCACCATAGTTTCAGAAAATAGGGGCCCCCAAACAAAATTTTGCATAGGGCCCCCAAAAAGCTAGAAACGGCCCTGCCCTTTGGAACCGAATGATGCACCGGCGCATTGTCCATCGTTATTGTCTTTCAGAGGTTGTAGCAGCTCATTTTGACAGCGGGGGAAATGGGCATTATGGTTGTAAAGTTTCATGGTGCTGTGATTAGCCAAGAGAGCACAATAAATAGATCATTTTATACAGGGAGGTCAAGTAAAAAACAAAATGGTGTACTCACATTGAGCTACTGTGAAATGATGTAACATCATCACGTATGAATGCAGTTGGTCTTTTTGAAGAGTCACAGCTTTAGAGCCATGTCCAATTCATGCAATTGCAAGACTGTTTGGTAGGGTTGGGTATTGTTTAGATATTTTAGATTCCAATTCCAAAACGATGCTTTAAAATGATGCTGGTTCCTTTATTACCTAAATTAATTACCTATATTTATTACCTATATTTATTGTTTTTATATTACCCTGCCCAGACCTATACATCCCCTCCCCCTCCTCTGTACTGCTATGACACCTGAATTTCCCCAAGGGGATCAATAAAGGAATACCTTATATCTTATCTTATCTTGTCTAAATGGTCTGCCAAAATCGATACTTTTCTTTTAAAAATAAATATATAATAATAATTTAATACCATGCAAACACTGAATAACCAATTTCAACTTGGTGAATGTCATCTCCCAAGAACCAACATCTCAGATGGAACTATGGCTGCAACACACTGCTTACAATTAGTATAACAAAAATAAAAGATAATCATTATTGAATATGCTCAAATGATTAAAGTCCTGAGTGTTTATTCTCTCATTTCTATATCTATAACTTAGTGCTGTAAATCTGCCTTACTGTGAGTGACCTTGGGTTTATGTGCCTGTGTGTGTGTGTGTGTGTGTGTGTGTGTGTGTGTGCGTGCGTGCGTGCGCGTGTGTGTGTGTGTGTGTGTGTGTGTGTGTGTGTGTGTGTGTGTGTGTGTGTGTGTGCATGCATGAGTGTGTGTGTGCATGCGTGTGTGTGTGTGCGCGTGCATGCGTAACATATCACAATGATCCGGATTTAGTGACCTGTTGCTTTCTCGGCTAAAGAGTCATTAATCATTAATATAGATTTGATTCAATCATGTAAAATAAATAGCATTTCACTTTAAAGTCTGCAGTGGAGTCTACTTTTTGTGTCATTGCGTCATTGCCATCTAAGGACTAGAGAATAATGATACCTGCTGACTGTAATGACTCTAATAAACTACACCCCCGCCAGAACACTGCGATCATCAGATGCAGTAAACAAGACGAAAGTCTTTCTCTTGTCTGCATCCCCTTAACACTTGTGTGTATTGAGCCGTACTGTACCCATTCTGCAATCTGTTAATAAAACGTTCATTCAATCAATCAATCTGCACAGTGATTGATTGAATGAAAATCTTATTAACAGATTGCAGAATGGGTACAATACAGTACGGCTCAATACACACAATTGTTAAGGGGATGCAGACCAGAGAAAGACTTTCGTCTTGTTTACATCAGGGTCCCCCATTTTCAATTCATAATGCATTGTAAGTAAGGGTGCAACTTGCTCCGTGCAATCCATTCTTTGTGGATTTAGCCTTATTATTTATTATAATTTGTATTGCACTGCACTATTTTACTCTGCCTATTGCTTTTTATTACAGGTTCGAAACTGTCCGGTATTAAACTGTGTGGGTATCAAGCAAGAAAGACTGTCAGGCTTTAAAACTGAGTAAGACCCAGGCCTAGAACCGCGCCCTGCGAGAGGGTACTGCGCCCCGAGAGGGAGGTTTGCCCTGAGTGGGAGGTTCGAAGGGTCAAAATGGATACCAAACAGAAGGTAAAGACGACTTTGAAACTGTTAAACCGTAATCCAGAACAATTTTATTGCACTGTAAAAAAAACTGTGATTTTCTTGTGTTCACTTTATGTGCTCATTTCAGCATTCATATATTTTCTATTCTACTAAAACGGAATCAAACCATAAACAAGGTGGCCTGTTGGGATGTTAGATCTTAATGTGAAAAACTGTGATTTTATATGTCTGCTCATTTTATCCTTGCTATTATTTTACTTATTTTTACTTTTATCTCTACGCCCCACTATCCGCTGGGTGCATACTCTGACCGTTATCATGTTTTGTAACAGATTACAGAAGCCTATTGAAACGTGAGGTTCTGATATGATTTGATTAATATATCTGCATTATTTTATCCCACTTTATGCTTTGCTCTTGCTGCTTGTTTTACACTGATTTTATGTCTTATTTCTTACTGATGTAAAGCACTTTTAACCGCAATCCCCTGTATGAAAGGTGCTATACAAATAAAGTTATTATTATTACTACTATATAACTAAATGTTCACCTATATTTTGAGGAATGTCAACACAGGAAGGTTAAGCAGACTTAGAACACAGGAGTACTGACCAGTTGAGTAGCCTACTTGTGTAGTGTCCTGAGCAGACAGATTCTTTATTATCTACTTAATAGATCATTTATATAGCGCTTTTCTAGACACTCAAAGCGCTCCCCACAATGTAGGGTGGAAATTGCTTCCTTCACCACCACTGGTAGCACCCAACTTTGGGCTACGCAGGCTCAATGGCTGCCATACACTGGCACCAGGCACACATCAGACTACACAATGGCTGAACGGTTCAGGAGACAGGGATTGATACCAGCCAATTAAGGGGGAGGGATGATTAGGTGGCCTTGATGTCAGAGACCTGATTGGTAATTTGGCGAGGAACATCGGGGAACCCCCTACTCTATTATTATTATTATTATTATTATTATTATTATTATTATTATTATTATTATTATTATTATTATTATTATTATTATTATTATTATTATTATTATTATTATTATTATTATTATTATTATTATTATTATTATTATTATTATTATTATTATTATTATTATTATTATTATTATTATTATTATTATTATTATTATTATTATTATTATTATTATTATTATTATTATTATTATTATTATTATCTACTTGTTTTTTCCAATACTTTGTTTCATTAGTTCCCTTTATTTTTAATAGTTGAATTTATTTAAAATAACATTCCGCCCAGAGTCACACACTCATGCACACAGGAAAACACCCACTCATACAGATGCTGAGAACAACCGACGTCACGAATCATAGGGGAGCTGGGTGAGCCATGGCTCCCCTATCAGACATCAGCTCCCCTGAAAACATGATTTGTGAATTTTTGGGGGGTCTCTAAAATACTGACAATAAATGCTATTTTTGCCATGCATTTCAAATTTTTCTGTAATTTTCTGTATCGTCATCATCGTGTATAATAATAAAATTAGGCTATTTTGATGTATGATTAATGATTTGCGCACTAATTCACCGTAATAGACAATAGCATAAACTACTCGTAATATGCATGCAACATGCATGCTATTCTTGCGTTTACCATTCGGAGCGTGGCGGCGCTGCACTGCAGTCTGCAGGCACAAATCAAACTTCACCCGCCGTTTAAAATAAATAAATACAGGTATCCAGGATAATGTCGAAAGTTAAACGAAATATCAAAGAAGTAAGCCTTCTAACCAATTTTGGTTTTACAAAGAATGCGAAGCAGCCTGCTGCGGGGACTACTTCTGTGACATGCAGATTTTGAGAATTGGGCAGATCTTCACCATCAGGACAGGTGGGTGGCGATTATGTTGAATTTTTTTGCCTACTATAATAATGTTAGACTCGATGTGTTTGGTCGTGGACTTGTTGTTCGGTATTGGTTCATCCGTGTGTTTATGTGTAAATAGGACTGTTGTGTGTGAATTTTAGTGTTGGATCAGAGGGGTTAATCTGAGGCATAGCATGTGTATTTAGACACCTGTGTGGTGTGGACTATGTGTGGTTCTGTAATACTCATACCTATAGCCTATGGCCTGTGTCGACCGGGGACGTTTTATGAGTTGTCAGCTCCTTTCTGTCATTCATTTCAATGCTAGAGACGCGACAGGCGCGCTCCTTTTCCCAGCGTCGCACCTCGCGTTTATGCGCTCTCGGCGGCAGCGTTAAACTAGTTCAACTTTTGGAGAGGAGCGCGCTCATCAAGGTAACTCTTTTCGACCGACCAATCAACATCGAGGAAGTGGCTGAGCCGCGGCAGTCGCGAGACTCAGGAAAAGCTCTGAGCTTTTTTTTTTATATTATTGATTGATTGATTGATTGAAAAGTTTATTAACAGATTGCAGAATGGGTACAGTACAGTACAGCTCAATACATACAATTGTTAAGGGGATGCAGACCAGAGAAAGACTTTCGTCTTGTTTACATCAGGGTCCCCCATTTTCAATTCATCATAACATATATGACATACATGACATACAGATAGACAGTACTGCTACATCTATACATTTATGACATATCAGATTTGCAAATACAGTACTGTTTGTGATACAAATGTGTCCAGAAAAGGAGTGTATATACATTTGGCATAGAAACTGTACATTGGAGGAGGTTGGTTGGGTGGGGTGGGGTTGGGTGGGTTGGGTGAGGGCTGTACAGTGTACATTGGAGGTGGGGGGGGGGGTTGGGTAGGGGACACACACACATTTTACACTGTACATTGGAATATTGACAAAGCCTTACTTGGTAATTTACTGTACAACTAGGTTAGGACATTTGTAGGGGCCAGTTTCGAATTGCAGTCTCACGTAGGTGTTTTTTGAGAGTGTTTTTGAAGGTGGGTAGTGATTCACATTCCTTTACAGCTTTAGGTAGGGCGTTCCACATTGATGTGGCATAATTGCGAAACGTGTTTAGTCCCTTGTTTGAGCCGAATCTGGGTTTTACATGATTTGTGGAGCTCCCTCTGGTGTTGTGATCGTGGTATTCACTGACCTTTGGGAAGTATTTTGACATGTACATGGGTACCTTGGACCTTAACCATTAAATAAAGGTTGTAATTTGTAAATGTATTTGATTTGACTGTAATTTGAAATTTTTTTATTTGAAAACCGTTGCTGCCAGACATTTACCGTTATTTTTTACAGTCTTCTCAGTGCAGCTCTGTTAGTACAGGCTCCAAATCATCAAGAAATGTCAATATCTCTCATCCTGTGCTGCTAACTCTCACTAGCTATATCTATCTGTCCGACCGGTCTCAGAGTATCCCTGCAGCAGCAGAGACAGAGGGAGGGAGAGAGTTCCCGGAGAGACACTGAGAAACAAATAGATATAGAAAAAGTAGGAACCAAAAAAATAGGAGGATGTGTGTGTGTGTGTGTGTGCGTGTGCGTGTGCGTGTGCGTGCGTGCGTGCGTGCGTGTGTGTGTGTGTGTGTGTGTGTGTGTGTGTGTGTGTGTGTGTGTGTGTGTGTGTGTGTGTGTGTGTGTGTGTGTGTGCAGGCCCGGACTGGCTATCGGGAGCACCGGGAGTTTTCCCGGTGGCCTGGCCTGCATGCGTGAATACTTTCGACAACAAATGTTTGTTTCCGCGTTTGAGTTTTGCGCTCTGATTGGCCACTGACCCTACGCTATTACGCCCCCCTTATCGCCGCCAGTTATCTGACGCTCTACAGCTCTTTCCGTGACTTCCTCGCAGAACAGCTGTTTCCGCATAATAATAATAATGCGAGAGCCCTCGCACACACGCAGGTTTTGCCGGTAGATAATAATAATAATAATAATGCGAGAGCCCTCGCACACACGCAGGTTTTGCCGGTAGATAATAATAATGCGAGAGCCCTCGCACACACACAGGTTTTGCCAGTAGATAATAATAATAATAATAATGCGAGAGCCCTTGCACACACGCAGGTTTTGCCGGTAGATAATAATAATAATAATAATAATAATAATAATAATAATAATAATAATAATAATAATAATAATAATAATAATAATAATAATAATAATAATAATAATAATAATAATAATAATAATAATAATAATAATAATAATAATAATAATAATAATAATAATAATAATAATAATGCGAGAGCCCTCGCACACACGCAGTGTAAATTATGCATTCGTCACTCAGTTTTAACATTGATGCACTTAGCTCAACTCGTTCGTCAGCTTGCTGTGGTCACAAGTTCAAATCACTCTAAGTTCAATTTTTTTTTATGTTTAATTAATTTATCATCTCTCTATATTAACGTAACTAGCTATTCATACCAATCGAAATAACGTTCATCTCTCTATATTAACGTAACTAGCTATTCATATCAATTGAAATAACGTATTGTATTGTTTTCATCTCTCTATATTAATGTGATTCCATCAACACTGTGGCTGAATAATGAAGCCCAAGGTCGCATCACGCGCAAGAGCATATTACCTATGTGTTGATGGAATCACGTTAATATAGAGAGATGAAAACAATACAATACGTTATTTCAATTGATATGAATAGCTAGTTACGGTAATATAGAGAGATGAGCGTTATTTCGATTGATATGAATAGCTAGTTACGTTAATATAGAGAGATGATAAATGAACTAAACGTAAAAAAAAAAAAAAAAAAATTAACTACGAGTGATTTGAACTTGTGACCATAGGCTCCACAGCGAGCTGACGAACGAGTTGAGCTAAGTGCATGAATATTAAAACTGAGTGACGAATGCATAATTTACACCGTGTGTGCGAGGGCTCTCGCATTATTATTATTATTATCTACCGGCAAAACCTGCGTGTGTGCGAGGGCTCTCGCATTATTATTATTATGCGGAAACAGCTGTTCTGTGAGGAAGTCACGGAAAGAGCTGTAGAGCGTCAGATAACTGGCGGCGATAAGGGGGGCGTAATAGCGTAGGGTCAGTGGCAGTGGCGGCCGGCCGATAATGGCCGCTAGAGCGCCGCCCTCCCTGGTTAAAAGAAGACGATTTTTTTTTATTTAATTTTTTTTGGGCCCTAGAAATAAAATAAACTTTAAAATATTTACTCATTTTAAGTATGTTTGTGTTTCCAATGCACAATATAACGTTAATATATCAAATATAAATAATTGTTTTCATTAACAGGAAGTGACTGCTGATAGAAAATAATACCGCGTCTATACTTTCCGTAGCCACATTTCTCTCGGGCTAGACGCAATAGCGCTTACAGTGGGTGTGCACTGGTTTCATCACTGTATCCGTCGCAGCCAATCAGTGCGTAACACGCTGTGCGTTGAAATATGATGTATTATGATGGAAGCCGGGCGCGTTTTCAAGCGGTCTATATCATCTAAGCAAGCAGCGTCTATACTTTCCGTAGCCGCATTCCTCGGAGACGCTCTCTGATTTGCCGACGACAGTTTCTATACTGGTTAAGTGTAGCCACTCTTCGAAGTAGGTTAAGGTTAGAATTTGTCTTAGACTGAGCGTGACGGCAAGTTCTTTCGACGGTTAAGCTTAGGCACTCTTTCAAAGTTGGTTAAGGTTAGAGTTTGTCTTAGAGCAGGGCGATAGAACGCCAGGTAGTTTGCAGGCTGTTCGACGCGGAAATGGGCAAAGACAGTCTGTAAGACACAGCTCATCAGTACTTGTGTTGTGCTAATAAGCTATTTAGATAAGCTAATAAGCTAGCTGGATGCGGTCTGGACAGTGGATATACATCAACAGTCTGGGACAGTGGACATATACACTTTATCAAGCCCTTCTGCTCCTGGACCACGTTTCAACTAAACAGTGAGTTAATGCGGTCTCTCTCTCTCTCTCTCTCTCTCTCTCTCTCTCTCTCTCTCTCTCTCTCTCTCTCTCTCTCTCTCTCGCTCTCTCTCTCTCGCTCGCTCTCGTTCTCTCTCTCTCGCTCTCTCAACACAGCGTGTGTTGTTGTTAATTTCGCAGCGGGTGATGCATAATGAATGAATGAATGAATGTAACTTGTTTAAAATGACAAGATATATATATGTGTTCATTATTGCATTGATCATACGTGTACTATAGCCCCTTTCGTGACTGTGGTTTGCAAGTCAGCTGTCCACTTGGTCAGCTGTCCGCTTCACCCCCTCCCACGCGCCCACCCAAATGTAGTTCACACCGGCCGCCACTGGTCAGTGGCCAATCAGAGCGCAAAACTCGAATGCAGAAACAAACATTTGTTGTCGAAAGTATTCACGCGGCCTGCACAGATAAAAAAAAAAGTATATAAAAAAGAAAATTATTAAAAAAAAAATTATTATTATTTTTTCTTAATTTTTTGCCAGGCCATTGTTTCTAGTTGTGGCGGCGCGATAGTTAGATAACCTAGGTGGGTGGGGAACAACCAGGATTTCACTGTCTGCGACAGAGTTGGAGAACTATCTGACTCTCCCTCTCGCGGATCACACACACACAAATGGAGCCGTGCTGCCGCATGTGATTGGTAGAGCGAAAGTCAATTAACGTTGATGTCAAGATGGACAGTGCATGGAAGAAAGAGAAAGGGTGGATAAAACAAAGAAAAAGAAAGGCCCTTACAGGAGATGCTGCTAAATCCGGCAACATTTATCAAATGTTTTCTTGCACCAAGGTCAAGGAACCAGCAGGTTAGTCAGTGATAAAAATAAACATGTGGATGTTAGCTAGCTAACGTTACCATGCAATGCATCATCTCCCCTGTCAAAAGCCCAATGTTAAATCTGCCAAGAAACAAATAAATAATTTAACCCTTGTGTCTGAAAACTAAAGTGTTATACTCTTACCATATTAGGGGACTAAATTGAAAAACACCATAAAACATTACATGTTGAAATAATTTCCCACTTTCTTTTTCCATAAATATTTTATTCAACTTCAGATAAAAAATGAAATACTCCCACTTTTCTGAAAGGAGTTGTTAAATCTGACATTACAAAAAACAATATGTGGTTATGATCGGGGCTGAAGTTGAATAAACAATTTATGAAAGAGAAAGTCAAAATAATTCAAAGATAATTCAAAGATTACACACCTTTGCCACATATATTGGCTACAAACATGCATAATCACTGCAAAGTTATCAAAAAAAATAAGAATCTGATCAGACACAAGGGTTAAGTTGTTGTTCCCTTTCTAATTTCCTCAAAAACATCTAGTCTAGTTAATGTGTTCAATATTATTTGACAATTGATGCTTTTTGTTGGAAATCTCAGTCAGTGAGCTCATACTTTGAGCAAATTTTATAGTTAAAATGATTGAGACAATGCAATCTTCTGTCTTCGTTGTGCATACATGCGTGTGCTCACCGCACGCGATACATGTGTCACTATTCTGGCAGTGGCTACTGTTATTATAGTTATGTAATGAAAGGTCTGTTATTTAATGTTTGTGTAAAGGGCTATTTTAACTGTTGATGGGTAGTGCATCAGTAAAGTGAATATGGTATTGTGCTCTTGCTCTGTTTGAATAGGTGGAGAGAGTGGTTAACTGTATTATAATAGTAAATTGACAAATATGTTGTGCTCTTGCTTTTTTCTTTTTGAAGGTGGAGAGAGTAGCATTGCTAGTGCCACAAAAGTTTTATTTGAGGTTCATAACAGTACATTGTACTAAGCAATTGTTGGCTTATTAGTTTGTGATTCACATGCACAAAAATTCACCAGAATGCAGGAAATTAAGTCTTTGTAACTAAAATGTTCCTGGTGGGGGACCCCCAGACCCCCCGCTTAAAAAGTGGCCTGACTGGAGCTATATTTCGCGATATATCTCCCGGTATGAATTATTTCCCCAGTCCGGCCCTGTGTGTGTGACGTGTGTGTGTGTGTGTGTGTGTGTGTGTGTGTGTGTGTGTGTGTGTGTGTGTGTGTGTGTGTGTGTGTGTGTGTGTGTGTGTGTGTGTGTGTGTGTGTGTGTGTGTGTGTGTGTGTGTGTGTGTGTGTGTGTGTGTGTGTGTGTGTGTGTGTGTGTGTGTGTGTGTGTGTGTGTGTGTGTGTGTGTGTGTGTGTGTGTGTGTGTGTGTGTGTGAGAGAGATAGAGGTGGGAGAGAAAGAGAGAAATATACTGTATATTGATATATAGAGAGAGCATTCCATGATAGTCAAGTCAAGTCAAGAGTTTTATTTGTCACGGCATACAAGTATACAATGAAATGCGGGTGGTCTTGCCCGCAACGATGTGCAATACAGTAGTACAACATATAATGGAATCCAATAAACAATAAACAACATTGTGCAATAAACAGGTAACATAGTGGGACATCACGGTATTTGTACATAGTTATTTACAGAGCATGAAGGACATAGGTCCCTTGGTAGTGCAATACACTGTTACTATACTATTTTTAAAGTGACCTTTCCTTTGTGGCCATAAGTGTGGGCGTGTGCAGCATGAGTGAGTGCTTTCTCATGTTAAAGTGGCTGCTAGTGTGCGAGCGTGCACAGCGTGCGTGTCGTGTGTGTGCTAATGTGTGCTTGTGTGTGGAGAGTTCAGTGTTCTGTGACCCTCAGTGTTCATTGTTCAAGGCTCTGATGGCCTGGGGGAAGAAGCTGAGCCGAAGCCTCTCTGTCCTAGTAGCTGGTGTTCGCAGGCGTCTGCCTGACCTCAGCAGCTGGAACAGGCTGTTATTGGGGTGGTGAGGGTCTTTCATTATTCTGCAGGCGCTGGATTTGCACCTCTTGTTGTATAGAGCCTGCAGGGGAGGTAGTGCAATACCCGTGGTACGCTCGGCAGAGCGCACCACTCTCTGTAGGGCCTTCTTGTCCTGTACCGTGCTGTTTCCATACCAGGCAGTGATGTTTCCAGTCAAGATGCTCTCTACAGCTCCGGCGTAGAAGGACTGGAGTATCTTCCCCGATACTCTGAACTTCCTTAACTGTCTCAGGTGGTAGAGGCGCTGCTTCGCCTTTTTTACGACTGTGTCTATGTGTGTTGACCATGTCAGATCCTCTAAGATGTGGACCCCCAGGTACTTAAAGCTGCTCACCCTGTCCACGGTGGCCCCGTTTATCCTCAGTGGTGTGTGTGTCTCCTGCTGTCCTCTCCTATAATCCACGATCAGATCCTTGGTTTTACCAATGTTCAGGAGCAGGCTGTTGTCCTGGCACCAGCGTCCCAGTACCTCAACCTCCTCCCGGTATGCCTTCTCGTCGTTGTCCGAGATCAGCCCCACCACCACCGTGTTGTCTGCAAACTTCACTATGGAGTTGGAGCTGAACTTGGCCACACAGTCGTGTGTGTATAGTGAGTACAGCAGGGGGCTCAGAACACAGCCCTGCGGGGACCCGATGCTCAGGGTGATGGTGTTGGAGGTCTGACCCCCCACCCTGACCGCCTGGGGTCTTTCACTCAGAAAGTCCAGTATCCAGGCGCTCAGAGCGGAGCTCAGACCCAGCTCGATCAGCTTGTCCACCAGTCTGGTGGGGACTATGGTGTTGAACGCTGAGCTGTAGTCAATGAACAACAGTCTCACATAGCCCCCCTTCTGACGGTCCAGGTGAGAGAGGGTGCTGTGCAGTACTTGGGAGACCACATCATCAGTGGACCTGTTTGGCCTGTATGCAAATTGCATAGGGTCCATATCTCTGGGGAGGGAGGCACAAATGTGATCCTTGACCAGCCTCTCGAAACATTTCATGGCCACAGAGGTGAGTGCCACCGGTCTGTAGTCATTGAGACCTGCTGGGGAGGGTTTCTTTGGTACCGGGATAATGGTAGACATCTTGAAGCAGGCAGGGACCACTGACTCCTTCAGGGATCGATTAAATATGGTGGTGAACACAGGGGCTAGCTGGTTAGCACAGATTTAAGTATGCGTCCTGTTATTCCATCTGGGCCAGCCGCCTTCCTGGTGTTCACCTGCATAAATGCTCTTCTCACACTGTGTACCGTCAATGAGAGAGCGTCCCCGCCCCCCCGCGGATGCCCCCTCCCCTCCACAACAGCCGGCGCACCAGTGACGTCACTAGCCATTGAGCTAGCAGCGCCACTGTTTGCACCAAACCGTGCGTAGAAGGTGTTGAGCTGGTCCGCAAGGGAGGCGTCGTCGCTCCCCATTGAGGGGGCGCTGACTTTGTAGTCAGTTATAGTCCTCAGTCCCTGCCATAAGCCTCTTGTGTCATTCTGTGCCATTTGTCGTATGACGTCCCCGCCAGTGATGTTGCAGACCCGGCGCCATGGGCGGGAATTAGGGGGCCGGGCCCGCCCACTGAGTCAGCTGTGCCCACCCTGCCAATTTTTTTATTTTTTTTTTCAATCAAAGTCGACTATCCAAATCCTTAGTCGGGGACGCCTGTAGCTGTTCCGCAACCGTTCCTACTTCCGGGGTAGGCCTGATTGGCCCCGACAGGCACGTGACCCGCCGCGGCCACGCCCCGCGGCAGCCCCAGGAGCAAGCGCGCTACTGCTGGAGTTCGCTTCGCCTTTCACATCGCTGCCGTTGGCGAAAGCTGGATGAGAGCAGGATGAGAGGCGAGAGCGTAGATTTCGCTGTGTATCATTTAATCATTTAACATTTGAAAGGCATACATTGTTGTCATACAGAAGTACAGAATACTTTTATCCAAAATGCTTCTTACTGTTACACTGTTAGAGACTGTGCAGTGCACGGCTTTAGTCTCACTCGAGTGAGGAAGACCGCTGGTTCTCCAACATACAGCGGTGTGCTCTTCAGAATGTACCGGGAGAAACGTTTACTGTACCCCGCAGACATAAGCGTCTCACAGGGCTGAGCTGTGCACGGCGCCAGTCTCACTCGAGTGAGGAAGACCGCTGGTTCTCCAACATACAGCCCGCTGGTTCTCCAACATACAGCGGTGTGCTCTTCAGAATGTACCGGGAGAAACGTTTACTGTACCCCACAGACATAAGCGTCTCACAGGGCTGAGCTGTGCACGGCGCCAGTCTCACTCGAGTGAGGAAGACCGCTGGTTCTCCAACATACAGCCCGCTGGTTCTCCAACATACAGCCCGCTGGTTCTCCAATATACAGCGGTGTGCTCTTCAGAATGTACCGGGAGAAACGTTTACTGTACCCCGCAGACATAATCGTCTCACAGGGCTGAGCTGTGCACGGCGCCAGTCTCACTCGAGTGAGGAAGACCGCTGGTTCTCCAACATACAGCCCGCTGGTTCTCCAACATACAGCGGTGTGCTCTTCAGAATGTACCGGGAGAAACGTTTACTGTACCCTGCAGACATAAGCGTCTCACAGGGCTGAGCTGTGCACGGCGCCAGTCTCACTCGAGTGAGGAAGACCGCTGGTTCTCCAACATACAGCCCGCTGGTTCTCCAACATACAGCGGTGTGCTCTTCAGAATGTACCGGGAGAAAAGTTTACTGTACCCCGCAGACATAATAAGCATATAAGCAGTGCTTACTAACGTTATTAGTTACGTTATTTCTGACCGAATTAGTCATTAATTTGTCTGCTTTCGCCAACGGCAGCGATGTGAAAGGCGAAGCGAACTCCAGCAGTAGCACGCTTGCTCCTGGGGCTGCCGCGGGGCGTGGCCGCGGCGGGTCACGTGCCTGTCGGGGCCAATCAGGCCTACCCCGGAAGTAGGAACGGTTGCGGAACAGCTACAGGTGTCGGGGACAGCCCTAGTGGGCACTGATGTCAACAACAACACTACTGAAGCTAGCACGGCACTCTGTGAGAATTCGTTTTCTACCCTCAAGAACGTCTTTACAGAACATCGCCTTAGTATGCTTCAGGACTTAACAAAAAAGTTCAGGAATGAGTGGAGGGACAGTGTTTTAAGAAGATTTCACTCTGTCCCCAAATGCCGCTTGCCGCTCTACTAATGATGGTGAGTAGCCTGTGGAGGAATTTTGTTTGCTTTTTTATGCACCTTATTTTTGTCAGTTCAGTTTGTCAGTGAATTCAGAAGTGTTGAACAAATGGAGACTTTTCAAAGATATAGAATAGAATAAAATAGAAATGTATTATCCTGAGGGAAATTTGACACTGCAAATCACTCAACATTAAACAGAACAAGTCACGAATAAGAATAACAAAACAAATGGCCTAAGAATAGAATAAAATGAAATAGAATAAAATAGAATAAAAGTAAACAATATATACTGAAGTCTACAGTAGGTGTAATATTGCACAGTGCTGGAAGATGATAACTGTCACTCTGTGCTCAGTGATGCAGTGAGGCACAGTGATGCATTGTATAGTCTGATGGCTGTCGGAATGAAGGACTTCCTGTGCCGTTCAGTGCTGCATTTAGGTAGTGTGAGCCTATAACATGCTCCTCCTGTCAGCCAAGTCTGTGTATAGTGGGTGGGAGGGGTTTTCCCTGATGGCCTGGAGCTTAGCAAGGCTCCTCCTCTTCGCCACCCTCGCTAGAGTCCAGCTCCACCCCAACCACGCTACTGGTCTTCCTGACCATCTTATCCAGCCTGTTTGTGTCCCCTGCTCTCAGTCCGCTGCCCCAGCAGGTCTGTTATATATATCCGTTCAGTCTGTTTTTGTATAAGTGAATGTTCTTAAGATAGAGAGAAATTTGATTTTTCAATTGCCTCTCTGCTGTTTAGTTCAGCACCGTGGGCAGCGCCAAGCAAGCCACAGTGCCGTTGTTCCAGCTGAAACGTATAAAAGGGAACTTGTGTTGAAAAGCCATTGTGCCCCCCCCCGAGAACATTTTATGCCCCCCCACTAATTTGTTTCTGCAGCCTGGTCTGAACGGTTGTGACATTGTCACCTTAAACTTCGATGCCCCGAGGGAGTTTTTAACCTGTGGTCACCCACACCGCGGGCAACAGCACAGACCTCTATACCAAGAGGTGAACTCACTGCTTTGTAACGTGTCTATGTGTCTTTTGAGGGTGAGAGTGAGTTTAACCCATAGCACCGTCATCAGCTTGTGACTGGAAATTGTTCCTGTTCGCGGACGACTCAGCCCTGCTGGTCTCTGACAAGAACAAATTACAGGTTGAACAAACCCTCAGCTCAGAACTCGACAGAATCTGCACCTGGCTCGCTGATAACAAACTATCATTACACCTGGGTAAAACAGCATTCAGACATTCATTTGTAGAATGTGGGAAACATATTTAAATAAAAAAAATTGTTTGTCAATAAAATAACAAAATGTGTTAGTGAAGGATAGCTCTCATTGTAACTAAATGGAACCGTAACAAAATCAAAAGGAAAAGAATGTTTCTCCTCAAGTAAGAAGAAGCGATGGGTTTCAGCATCACATCCAGTAAAAAATATTGTACTGTGAGAATTCCAGTGCAGTCAGCACTTTCAGTGATAAGTGTTACAACATGCCACTGTGTGCACCAGACTCTCTATTCTGACTGTGTATGAAGATACTTTGCCATCTTTTTTACAAGTCCTAAATGGAAACATACTACCCTCATGCATCATAGATATTAAGAACATAAAAAATAGCTTTTTACTTCCAGCCTCAGTGGATACTGTTAGAATGCATGTACTGTATCACATGTACTGTATACACATATGATATGAATGCATTAATTAATTAATTGATTAATTAATTAATAGTACATTTTGAACAATATGAAATAATCAAGAAATAACAATATAAATACAAAGATAATTTGCTGTGAGAGAAAAACATATAAAATAAGTTAAATAACATAAAAAGAGAAAATGTCTTCCAACTAAATCATCAACAAACAATCACTTAATACTTTAATCTATCAAATTAATATACAATCACTAATGTTAATGAATAATAAGTTATGTGCAACTGTCCATCCAGTATCTTTAGAAAGAAGAAAAAGCTATATGCTGACTAGATCAGAACAAAAACCCAAACCAAAAAGTAAATAATTTCATTAATTAATTAGTTACAACCTCCCTCCTCTTTACTGTACCTTTCAAGAATCACTCTTTTGTATTTATATTATGATATATTATGATGATATTCTTGAGCGAAAAGCTTGTGCAACTAGAAAGATGTGTCCAGTAGAGCACAAATCTCCATTTCCAGTTTATGCTGGATTAGCCATGTAATGTTATATTGTCCTGTCTTAGAGCTGTATATAAAACAGGGAAACCACAATAGTCACATTGCATGTTTTTAGCATAATGTTACTACAATACACCCAGACATTCTACCATGCTGTAATGTTTGTTTGACTGAATAACAAGCCACAATCGTTTTACTTTGGCATGCATCCAAACGGAAGCAGCTGGTAGTTCTATGCCAGTGAGCCTGCAGGCTATTGTCTCTCTTGCGTTCACTATCATCCTATTGTGTTTAAAAGGTGCAATATAACCACTTCGTGCACGTGCACTGAACAGGCCACGTGAGCGGATCGGCGCGGCCGAGAAATCCGCTCTTCGCTCTTTAAAGCTTGGTCCGCTCCGCTAATCGCTCATGTTGACCCCGCCCCCAAGTCGCTCTCCGCTCGCTCCCCGCTCACCTTGAATCGAGCGCTCCCCGCTCCCCGCGCCAGATCGCTCGGCAGATTTTTTTTTTTTTTTTTTGGAGCATGGTGTAAATTAGCTCAAACTACAACAGTCTACACCCCCTGGGCCCCTTAACAATTGTTTGTATTGAGCCGCATTGTAATTGTACCCATTCTGCAATGTTAAATAACATTGTTTATCCATTCACTAGCTCTATTAAGCGATGATAGGCTAGCCGAGCCACAATGCTATGGTCGCTGCCATTAACGTTAGCATGTAAGCTAACGACAACAACAATGGTGTCGATACTTTTTCTAACAGGAGTGAGTGACAAAGCCTGAACAGGATATCACAGGTTCACCCTTCTCATTGGTTGAAAATGGCCTTCATGTTTGTACATCGCCATCTGTTGCTTTGGCATTGTACTGCATGTATATATTACATCAACAGTGTTAAACCACTGTGAGCGGCCTGGAGTGGATTGGAGCGGAGGAGAACTCTCGCTCCGGACGTCGCGCCGACTCATTTTAAAACCCACTCCTCGCTCACGTCAAAACCGCCCGCTCCGCGCCCCGCGCCGCTCACGCGCCGCGCCGCTCACATGGCCTGGCACTGAATAAAAAATTCCACCATGTACCTTTACATCCCAACATTCGTCTGGCCACACCCCCATCCGCTTACCTTCATAAGCAGGTGTGTGGTCACCTACTCGCCTCCTTCTTCACTTTCACCACAAGGAAGTGCCTTCGGTAGATCCCCACTTGACGAGGTTGTTAGTAGAAGAAAGTTGGAAAACAAGAGATACGTTGACATCATATCTTTATTTTCTCTCTCACTATTTTCGAGAAAATACGGCGATATTGTCTTCGTTACTGGAGTGTCTGGAAGATGATGATCATTCTAAACCTCCACCGGTTTTTTCGTATTAGGAGCTCACGCCGCTGACATGCTTCCCAACTATAATCCTCCTTGCTGCGGCTGGATGGGGTAAAGACCCTCCAGCAACACAGCTGGACTGTAGGACGCACCGACTGTTGTGAGAAGCGGTGGTTTCCAGGTTGGGTATGTACTGTTGGCTTGCAAGCTCTGGTTGTTGTTGATGCTATGGGGGTTAGCTAACAATTTACGAAACGCCGACCCCAGGCTAGGGTCCTCTGCTCGGCTTAAAACGGCGATCGGAGGATCTTGGCCTGACGCCCATGATGGCTAATCTAGTGGCCCGCGCTAGGTTCTGGTGATCCCAGGATTCTAGAGCGGATGCTTCTGTCACCGTGTAGGCCCCATCTTTCATATACAAATGAGAGTATACCCTAACAAGGAAATGTGGGCATGGATGTTCATTATCGGAAGATCGGCTGCAGCCCAGATGGGACTTGTGCTGGCTCCGCCGGATGTCTGGTAAAATCACCGTTGTAAACTGTGTTGACATCTCTTTTTCTCTTCTCTCTTAAAGGATGAGGAGGGTTTCAGATGGCGGCCTGTCTGAAGTGTGGCTTGTTATGTCATTGTATACAGTTCAGGTGATAGCTGCTTAAGCTTGCGTGCTAGTTGTGGAATACTGTTTTTAGCCAGTCAGCTGTTAGCTGCGCAGCTGTTAGCTGCGGCGTTAGCTCGCTGTGTTTACCAGGCTGGTATACGTTAGCTTGTTGCTATCAGCCGGTCGGCTGTTAGCTTAATGCTACACTGTTGAACGTTCTGTGACTATAACATGCCTTAAACACTCTGACTACGACATCATCTTTGACAGAGGATGTTAGTCGAACCTACCGGGAGCCCGGCCGGCGAGGACTGCGTCAACATGGGGAACCGTAGTGGCCGGGTGGCGCAGCGACGCTGCACTTGTCGTCAACACAGGAATGCTGTGTTTACTGTCGGTGCCCCGTTAGCCAGACTGCAGTTCGCTTGGCCTGCGCTCACGGTAGGAAGGTCCCGACCAGACCTTAAACACGTCTTCTTCCTTCCCTTCTAAATGTTTTGTAATAACGATGTTTTCCAAAACGGGTGTTGCTGCAATACATTGAGGATACGACGCGTGTTGTGTGTGAATTGTCTTGTCACTGGTATAGCTTCTCCATACAAATCGGGTTGTTATTACATGTGTAAAAATGATCTGGTTAGTTGTGTTGAGAAACATCATGTGTGTTCATGTACCGTGTACTCACAACTAAGGGGGTTAATTAACCTATAAAGCTATGCTTAGTGACATATGAGTGAAGAGTGAATTCTTTTCTCAGCCTGTAATGACAATGAACAGTGTGTTCACATATTAACAGGTTTACCTGTTCAACTGGGCCGTATCAAGGGTAAGGTAGGAGGGGTGTTCCCCCCGGTTCCCTGGGGCTTCCCCACCCTCCTCTCAGACACGTTGTTTACAATATATTGTGTCACTGTGTTGTGGGGATACGATGTAGCCCTTAGCTTAGTTGCTGGGGTTGTGCTAAACCGCTTGAGAAACTATATTTTCCTAAAGAAAAGATTGTTTGGTCACTTTTCGTGTGTGCTTAGCAAGGCCTGTGGCCGATACTAATCGATAATTATGTATTCTCTCGTTATGAAAAACGGCGTTCCTCTGTAGCAAGAGTGTACTTGCCATTTTTTTGTGGTGATAAAGGGTTGTGTGTGTCTTGTGATCTATAACTGGGTTAGGTTGGCCACAGAAGCACATGTGTAAGTCTGGTACCGGGGCTCTTAAGGGGGCCCTCTCTATTCTGTGTTTTTTTTCCTTAGTAAAAATCAGATAGCAGGTTAGCACATGAGCTGTGTGAAGCTGTTAGATACTTCATGTAGCTGACTTTGACTGTGTCATGCTCTTTTTTGTCATTACATCGTATCATGGGTGTGGGGTCGTAAAGGGGTGAACTGGTAATCCTTTCCTCCCCTTTTGATGGGCAGGGGTTAAAACCTCCTGTCCTTCAAGGTTCCTGTCACGTTGCTGTTCGGCACGTTACAGGGTAAGAGGGGGGGGGGGGGGGGTTCCTGGTCCCACGCCCTGGAAGATTGGGCGTGTGCACCGCAGAAATCCCCCCGCCATAGAGTACGTCACTGTGCGCGTCTCTGTTGGTAAGACTTCCGTGAGTTGTTCAGGTCCATATTATGGATCTGTTTCAGGGAGTGGTCAGGGCTCCTCCTCACGAAGCTCCTACTCGGGCCTTCTGTGAGTTAGGACTCTCCTTCCCTGTGAGGGAGCCTCCTCAGAGTTCAGAGCCGCCTCCTCCTCAGATTGTCAAGGTGAGTAGAACTTCAAAAAGGAGTCCTGCTCTATTGTGTGTGTATTCGATTCAATTCGATTATTGAGTGTGTATTGGTCCAGTGCCTCCTCCTCGGAGAGCCCTAACCCAAATTTTACATGGCTCAATGTTGCAATATATTCTTTTCAATCTATACAGCTCGCGTGGGAAGTCTCTCTGGGGATTTCCGTCTCCTCCCTATGGGAGGGTGGTGGGATGTAAAAATGTAAAAAAAAATTACCCTCAGCGGCGTCACGAGGGATTCATGTCAGTCTGTGTTCTTTCTTTTTTGAATAAAAAGAGGAAGGTACATGAAGCACGACGGCTCCGTGTCGTTCTCCCAGGCGACTTGGAAGAACAATGTTTGGTGTCTTGCTAGACTATCCATTGATGTGTTTACTAGGTTGTCTCGATGAATTCTCGTTCATATCTGGGGGATGTTAACGGAATAGATCAGAACATAGGTAGAGGGGTCTCGCGCCCTTGGGGTGGGCCACTGAGCACGGTCCAAATGGGACCGTCTGGGTGGCGCCCTCTTTTCATGTTTTAGATCGACACGCATACCTACCCCCTCTCCTGGAGTGGGCATGTCGGCATGGTTAGGACACGGGACTGGTCTGGTCACGCTGGTCCAGGTCAGTTAACCCGTTGTCCGCTGGGGATGCAGATCTGCTGTTCTGGTACCCTGAAGGACTTGTGCTTTTTTCGGGGGGAAAAATGCCGGGTCGGTCCGGGTGTCACAGGGTTAGGCATTATGGAGACCCTATGTTGGGTACATGTTGTACTCTGCACTATCGTAATGGCTTACGGCCATACCAACCTGTCCACGCCCGATCTCGTCCGATCTCGGTAGCTAGAGCAGGTTCGGTCCTGGTTAGTACTTGGTTGGGAGACCGCCTGGGAATACCAAGTGCGGTGTGCTTAGGGCTGGTTCTCCATTATTTTCGCTCCTCTCTCACGCGTGGCGAAGAGAGGGCTGTTGGGGTGGTCTTGGACCTCCTCTGGTAATCCTGTGCTTCCCGTGCCGCCGGGCCCGGTCCGAAGTAAAGTTTCGTTGATACCGGAGGCCTGGGATAACCCTTTTTTGAAAACTGAAACACTTGTACTGCGGTGTAGCCAGTGTATACCCGCAGGTGTGTTTTGGAGTTTTTTCTTGAGGGGTTATAGGAACAACCACCGCATCTGGTAACGACAGGGTGGTTGGTTCCCTGGTGTGTTGGAGCAGAGTCAACTCCCGGGTTACCCGGTTGAGTGTGCCCCTGCACGTTCATGACGTCTGCCAATCATGTCAGCCTTCTCTGCCTCAACCCCTCTGGGTGGTTTTTTTTTAATGGAGGCTTTGTCATGGTGATCAACAACGCCAGCATACGCCCCTTCCGCCGGGGCGGCTGTTTTCAGCTGACTCCTTTGGCACCTGTCTCGTCCACAGTGCTCCAGGCTCAGGTTACAGCCTGTTGCCTGGTTTCCCCGGTGCGCTGCCTGCTTCCGTTGGTTGACCTTTTGTGTGCTTACGGCCATGCTGACTGCCTGTTCTGCAGGGTCAGTGTGCCAGACGGTGTGCTATTGGGGGGAAAGGGCCCGCTCTTGGAGGGGCCTTATCCGAATACACTGGCGATGTGGGGGGCGGTGTCACTAAGTGACCACCTGGTGGGGTCTTGATGCCTGGCGTCATTGACCTCTCCGGGCCCCCTCCCTTCAGTGGGTCTGGGTCTTCCTTCGCGCTCCGCTGCTACGGTCTTGCCACGGGGTTGGGTTTTCTCTTGACCCCGTGATTCTGGGGGCAGTAACGAGGTTGTTCCTTCCGTTCGTTCCCGGGTGGCATGCGGGTTGTGCGTGTGTGTAGTCGTGGGGTCAAGCCACAGTCTGCTCACCCTGTGCGTTGAGTTGCTTGAGTGCCTCTTCGCACGGTCAGATCCGTCTCCCTCCCGTAAGCCTCCAATAGGGAGGGTATCCTCCATTAGGGAGGGTCGGGGGGCTCGGCCCTCCCCGATCTGATGGTTGTGGGGGGCCTCAGCGGGGTACATTTGTCGGGCTATGGCTCTCGCTCAGCCTCCCTTGTGCAAGTGTGATGCTGAGCGAGATCCATTACGAAATAGAACGTTAGGTTATGGCTATAACCAAGTTCTATGAGTAATGGTGACGCTCAGCATCAGACGCCGCTGCGGCCCTTGATCTCGCCTTGTGGTGAAAGTTTGGGAAGGAGGCGAGTAGGTGACCACACACCTGCTTATGAAGGTAAGCGGATGGGGGTGTGGCCAGACGAATGTTGGGATGTAAAGGTACATGGTGGAATTTTTTATTCAGTGCACGTGCACGAAGTGAAGTACAGTGCAAGTGTGATGCTGAGCGTCACCATTACTCATAGAACTTGGTTATAGCCATAACCTAACATTATGCATTAGCAAGCAGCGTTGCTATGTTGGATTGTACTATTTGGTTGTGTTCCATTCCATTCCATGGTGATGATGATGACATATTGTGCAATGGAGCTCAGTGATACCCTAAGCCCCTCACAACAGCTCTGCTGGGTGAACAATGCTATGGTTTAGTCCATCTTCTGTACTATGGACCTTATCTATTACTGATTATCAATCATTATTATTATTACCTCTGGTCTTCGGACTTCACAAGGCATGTCCTTGATTTTACATGATAAGAATAGCTCTATCGCTTGTTCAGTTAAGTTCTCAACATAGGCAAAAATAAGCATGTGCTTCAGCCTATTCCGTTTTTCGGTCATTGAGTTTGGATTTTGTGTGTGAGCTTACTTTGAATATGTACATTTGTGATTTTTTCTTTTTTTCTTTTCCTTTTGAAAGTCTCCACATGTGTGTTTTTGATTGATCTGTAAACAAAGACCGAAAATAAAACTATTCATTCATTCATTCATTCATTCATTCATTCATTCATTCATTCATTCATTCATTCATTCATTCATTCATTCATTCATTCATTCATTCATTCACATAGTCCATAAATCATTTTATTAGCTTGTATTACTATTTCTATGCACTTGGACACAAATTTAGGTAGAATGTCTCCTGGTTAACTGACTGCAATACAAAAAATTCCATAAAACAGTGATAATATCATGGCTGCTTGATGCATGTTTGAGTATGTTTTATAAATGTGTCATTTGTTTGATTTACTTACTTTTTTTAACGATTATTTTAATCAGGCATTTATGGGAGACAGGCATTTGTTTAAATCTACATTTAAATATATTTGTAATCACATGAGAATTGGGTCAACATTCTTTTATTTAGTAAAAATTGTAGGCTGACGGAACCGATCAACTTTAAAAATTAAAATCTATCAACTATGATACATATAATGTTGACATTGTTGACACGGTATGACATTTACCAAATCAACCAGCAGGTAATTATTAACTATGATGAAATGTTTTATAACATTTATGGTTAATAATTGATAATAAGTGACTTCCTATACATGTTATAAAAATGCACTTTTAGCATGAATCTGTGTGAATCTTGACTTGCCTTGATACAAAAATCAAGACACTGTTCTTTTTTCATAATCTTTACCGTTACTGAACATATTTTAAGTTATTTTCTGCTGAGTCACCACTGCCATAGGTTTCTTCTGTTGTATCTGAAAATTAATGAATGTTTAAGACACATTTTCAGATACATTGGGAGTAGTGGCGAATTGGCAGAAAATAACTACCACATGTTTCAGTAATGGTAAAAGAAAATAAGGGTGCCTTGATTTTTGTATAAAGGCAAGAATGAATTGGAACAAAAACACTGGTATGGTCCTTTACCACCATATTATCCTGTTTAATAGTGCATATTATGTACTATGTTACTATCATTATACTACTATGCACTCAGAGTGTAACACTGAAGTTCAACACTATTTGACGAAAAATGCCACTTACCCTTAGCTGCCAGAAATGTAACTTTGGATAAAAACAGCTAAATGACTAAATGTAAATGTAAGATGTTAAGATCTGTTATACAATTAAGAGGGAGAATCCACTTTAAGAGCACCAATTTACATTGTGATATTCCAACGATTTTGGACAATTAAATCAATATGTTTTAATTTATGTCTATTTTGTGTCTAGTTCAAGTTTCAAGTCACAATAAAATACACATACTTTACGGTGAAATGCTTGGTTCTGTATGAGCCCATGAGAGTGTGCTTCATACAGTAAAAAAAAAAGTAAGTAAGAAAGTAAGTAAAAAGTAAGTAAAAAATACAGTACAATATACAATCTAAAGTACAACCTAGGTACAATCTAAGTACAGTGAGTAAAATGAGTAAACAGTGAGGTACAATGCAGAAAATTAGGTACAAAACTTTAAGGTAAGGTGTCTTCACTGCTGTGAAGAAAACAAATAAAATGTATTATTATTATTATTATTATTATTAGTATTATATAAGAAATCTACTCACCATATCACCATGGGCAATGTCATAGTGTCCTAGGAGTTGTTCCACTATTCACTGTCTATGGAGCAACTCCAGGAGTATTACGGTGTTATAGAAATAACCATGTGAATTCTATTGTAGGGTGGAATTTCTTATTTCAAATACATCAACAACCTTCTTATTTATGGGAACCAATTTTAGCTGTGGGCAATACGCCCTGCTTTTCACTTGTAATCATACAAGTATATTCCATCAAATAACTCGTCTCTGAATCAACGAGATGGACTCTGATTGGCTTCTTGCCATTGCTTGTTTATCTCTTCTTACCCTGCTGTTAAAGACACGTGCAGAAGATTTGTTGTTTCTTTCCACTCTCCCTCTCTGCGTTTCTGAATTAGCCAAGGTCAGATATGGAGTCATTAGGCTGCCATTCACTCAGGGAACATAAATCACTGACATGCAGCAGTAATAAGGACGTTTGCCTGCTAAGAGGTCTTTTCAAGGCACTTCAGGAGTCATGTGGCTGGAGAGAAGTGCCTCCAGCCTGTTCCCCACGGTCTCATATTAACTCTCACTTTTTACTTTAATAATGTCCAAACCTACTGTACCAGTCAACCGTTCCCTCTCAATGCATTACATAGAATGGTGAATATAATTATGATTATGATGTTCACAATTTGTCTTTTCGCATATCCCTCCTAGTTATACACACATATGCATTTCTTCAGAGAGGTCAAAGCCGAGGGTCGACCGCAGTGCAGTGCCCCTGGAGTAGTTTGGGGGGGGTCAGTGCCTTGCTCAAGGGCGTTTAAGCAGAGAAGGTTGGCACCATCGATGTAATTGCAGCCACCCTCTAATCGCTAGCTCACAAGTACACCCTCCTGTCTGTTCCGGGGATCGACCAGCGACCTTGTGGTTACTGTTCGGCCTCATTACCTCTAGACCCCTGAGTTCATGATACTCATAATAAGATGTTTCTAAATGAATTGTGTAACCTTTATGGTGCCAATATGTCAGTTAGCATGACCCCGGCTACAGCGGTCCCATAGTGCAATATATCAGTGCTGCATCCGTTACAAAGTTAGAATGTTTTACTGCCCACCATAAGAATGAGTCCTTATTGACATACTTTGGGCCTCAGTCACAACACATATCTCTGTGTTTAACCTTGGAACCTTTCCTAGTTGGTCATTGTGACATTTCCTAAATTGTAAACTTCCATGCGGACACCAGTTGTCCAGGAAGTTCCCTCATGATTCATCCCAAGAGAATACTAACCACAGCCCAATAAACCCCCCACAGAACAAAATGTGCTCTGCCCTGCACTTCAGACAATAATATTAGTAATCAATTCTCCAAACTCCAGCAATGAGGGCCTTTATCTCTCCTTTGGCGTTTATGACTTGGTTAATCGTTAAGCAATGCCTTTGTGTCCCCTGGGATGGAACAAGGACATATCTGACACCCCTCGCTCAGTTTTCTGAGGTAGATCCAGAGGGTTAACCAATAGCTGGTTGCCGATGTGTGGCCCTGGGACTCAGAGGGTATAAAGGTAGGGCATCAGGGCCAAACTCAATCTATAAATGACAGGCTGAGGGTAGTAGAGGACAGCTACTGAGCTACTACCTATTATGTTTTAGCAGATAAACCAGTCTATGGTACGAGAGTGTATAAGACCAACAATACCAGTCCATACATTCTTATGTGGTCGTCTGGTCTTTTATAACATTATTGAATGACTGAAGACTAAGCGCTGCTTAATTTTGACCTGTCGGATCTGAGAATTTCCTCTAGCATTCCTGATGGAGAGGTTTAAGTCTAGCGGTGGGGAGAACGTCAACCCAGCCTATAACAGGTCTGGAGACGAGCCCCCAAACTATGAGGAGACCTCCTTCTCTGCGACCACCGGTAACGGCTACTCCGATGGGGAACACCGGGATGTTCGGCCGTCGGTGGTCAGCGCCTTCGGCCATGACACCCTGGACCGGGTGCCCAACATCGACTTCTATCGCAACGCCGGCAGTGTGAGTGGTCACCGCGCAGTCCGGCCATCTCTGCAGGAGCTCCACAATGTCTTTCAGAAGGTGAGGAAGTGTGTGTGTGTGCGTGCGCGTGGTTGTGTATGTGTGTGTGTGTGTATGTGTGCAGAGAGTGTGCAGAAAATGAATCTGTGTGAGTAGTGAGTACGTATGCGTGCTTCGTGTGTACATTAGAAACTATTTATGTATTTGTAATTATACATGACTATGGCCAAGGATAAGTCAATTATATCAAGGTTCTTTAGCCACATTAACTGAATTTGGAAGGCATTATTGGCTTATAAGGGGCAGTTTGATCAAAACCAGTCACAGATATGTGAGAAATGGGACAATTATTTGAGATATTATATGATATTACATGATATTGATATTATTTGGTCTAAACTGTAGCCTATTTCTCTTCAACTCTTTATCCATTGTTCTAAGGCATTTTTTGCACCCATAATCCCAATTATAAGGATGTTTGCCCCTAAACTCCCATTAATTTCTTTCTGCACTACGTTCTCACACATCGCTTTCCCTTTCTTCTCTGTAAATACACAGGGTTGAATGGACTGTATGTACTGTGCTCGTGTCCCTTAGTACTGTCAGTCTCGGCCATCGTCGCCCGTTTACACGTGGACGTGTGTGGGACAAGGATTCAGCTCGTTGACCCCTTCACCTCATCTTTGTCCTAACACACACACTCAGGTTAAAGACAGACGACAGGAAGATAGCCATGGCAAGGGACGTGTGTTTTATAGTTGTCTTGTAATGATTCATGTGTCAGTTGAGACATACTATACTTTCATCAACCACAACCCATCAGCACCGCAGCTCATTACGTCGTCACATAAACACTTGAAACTTGAAAGACAATGAGATGAGTCACTAAATATACACAGTAATTGACACAGTTAGGTGATTTTTTAGTGCCTTATTTTTTACAACCTTGTACTGCTCTGGGTTGCAAAATAAAATAGGTTATAGGTCTTGGTGGTTTACCAAAATAGGTTAGGTTATAGAGGTCTTGGGTGCCTTAAACTAGGCCTGATTAGATTATGGAACAAAAGAGCATTATTCAACATACCTCAACAATGCTTTGCAAACTTTCCTCACATATTTTGGTAGTTTGGGAATATGCACAAGGAAGGCAAGGTTTTTGTATCACGGTTTTATGCCACCTAGTCTATAATCATTACAACACCTTGACAGAAACACCTCTTACAGCCATGTTTTATTTAGGGGTGGGAACCAATGGTTGGTCACAGGGAGTTCCCAAATTATCACTAAATTGGCATTCAAAGATGCTGCCTATACCATGTTGCAGAAGCATTCTGAAGTACCTATAAAACAAACTGTAGCCCTGATAAACTACCGTGGCCTTGTCTAAAGTCTTCTAAAGTATTGTTCATTGATTGCAAAAAACCTATGTCTGTTTAATCTTTTCATTTACCCAGGGTAGGTTTGCTCTTTTTAAAAATGTTCACGGATGCTCTTTTTCAGCAATGCCCTGCTTCACATTCACACAGTTACATACATTCACACCTGGGAGCTGCCCAGTACAACCACAGTCTGACACTGTTGGCCACTGAGCAACTCCACTTCAGCAGTTGGTATTTAAGGACGGGAGAGCGTTATTTATTCCCACCCAGAGTTTTGCTGCCGGGCCAGGGGATCGAACTGGTCAGCAGTACCTGGCTAACTGCTTGGCCTTCCTTTTGGGGAGACCGGCTATTTGTAGGCCCCTCACAACCAACTTGTGCACATGCCCTAGGCTGCCAAAGATAAAAAAACTAGGAGTTTACATCTGTAGCCTAGCTGTGAGATGGTCTGCTGTAATGGTATTTTCAGCATTTTGGTTAGGAAGGCTTCTTCTAAGCTGTAGTCAAAAGTACAGCCAACCTCAAGAATGGACACCTCCCTAAGGTGTTCATTTACCACAAATACATCAGGGGTGTTAGCTGTAATATTAGAGAACATGGAATTATCATTGCACAGGTTGAACATGCTTGGCTTCACAGTAGAATGCTTAAACAGCGTGATGGAGGACCTAAAAATAACACACACACACACACACACACACACACACACACACACACACACACACACACACACACACACACACACACACACACACACACACACACACACACACACATAAATCCGTGTGCTCTGTAAAGACTGTTTTCCTCCTTCATGCCAAATTGACATCTTAGCCCCCTCTTCTTCATTCCAGAATGGAGCGATCTCTGTGCCAGACACTGTGGAGGACGATGGAGAGGGGAGCGGGGGGACCCCCTCTGATGACCTGGAGTCTGCCGCCCCCATCGAGAACCAAGGAGGAGGAGTAAAGTTCGGATGGATAAAAGGTGTCCTGGTGAGTGAGGTGGGGCCACGATGGCCTCCTGCTGCTTTATAGGAGCAGGGTCTCTCTGGGTTACTGTCGCCTCGCCAGCGGAGGCTCTCCCTGTCCACTTCTTACACAACAGGGCTTTACAAGTAGGCTTTATAAAACCAAAGCCAGTGTATTGGACACAGGTTTGTCTGGTAGCGTGGCTACATGGGTAGGGTTCCGGGCCCATGATCGGAAAGTTGCGGGTTTGAGTCCCAGCTGGGGAGCTATCAGAAAGTAGTGTTGTTGTCCAGTAGGGAGTCCTCTGGACTTGGCAGTCACGGTGACAGAGACACTGTACACTTGCAAGTGCCATCCTTCAGTTGAGATAGTTGAGTATCATGAAGGTCCAGACTCATTTTGGTCGCAAATAACCAAGGGGTGTCTATCGTAAAGAGTAGGAGGTTCTATGATGTTCCTGGTCAAATTCCCAATCAGGCCTCTGACATCAATGCAACCTAATCATCACTCTCATTAATTGGCTGTTATCAATCCTTGTCTCCCAAGCCTTTCAGTCATTGTGTGTTGTGTGCCTGGTGCCAGTAAATGGCAGCCATTGAGCCTACATAGCCCAAGTGTGGGTGCTACACATTGGTGTTGGAGGAGACAATTTCCACATTGAATCTTTTTTTGGGTATCTAGAAACGTGCTATATGAATGCAATGATTCATTCATTCACTTGTTCATCCATCCATTCATTCATTAATTTGTTCATTTGTCAGTAGCACAGCTGTCAAATCAAATAGACTCTACTGGAGCTAGGATGCAAACAGAATCCCAGAAATGTTGTGAGAAAGTGAGTGACAAGACATTGATTGATTGATTGATTGATTGATTGATTGATTGATTGATTGATTGATTGATTGATTGAAAACTTTATTAACAGATTGCAGAATGTGTACAGTACAGTACAGCTCAATACATACAATTGTTAAGGGGATGCAGACCAGAGAAAGACTTTTGTCTTGTTTACATCAGGGTCCCCCATTTTCAATTAATCATAACATATATGACACAAACGACATACAGATAGACAGTATGCGTCAATACTTTTACCAACTAACTTGCATTTTTCCGCGATCTGATTGGCCACTGATGTTTCTGTACATTGGAGGTGGTTGGGTGGGTGGGGTGGGGGGGGTTGGGTAAGGGGTGGGTGGGTGGGGCACACTGTACACTGTACATTGGAATATTGACAAAGCCATACTTGGTCATTTACTGTACATTGGAAGGGGTTGGGTTAGGACATTTGCAGGGGCCAGTTTCGAATTGCAGTCTCCTGTAGGTGTTCTTTGAGAGTGTTTTTGAAAGTGGGTAGTGATTCACATTCCTTTACAGCATGAGTAAACTCGTAATGCTATAACCCAATTTGTCATGGAAACCAAGATCATGATACAACATAGCCAAGCTAGGTTTGACAATACAGTCTAGAGTCACATTACCTTCTATTATACACAGATATACATTAGATATACAGTTTACAATGTGGTCCATCAACATAATGCTGTTGCTATCCCTCACTTGAAACAATAACTAACCTCTTGTGTTGCCCTCCACAGGTAAGATGCATGCTGAACATCTGGGGTGTCATGCTGTTCATCCGACTGTCCTGGGTGTTCGGACAGGCTGGCTGGGGTGAGTGCTATAGCTGTACAGGCTGGCTGGGGTGAGTGCTATAGCTGTACAGGCTGGCTGGGGTGAGTGCTATAGCTGTACAGGCTGGCTGGGGTGAGTGCTATAGCTGTACAGGCTCGCTGGGGTGAGTGCTATAGCTGTACAGGCTGGCTGGGGTGAGTGCTAGAGCTGTACATGTTGGCTGGGGTGAGTGCTATAGCTGTACATGTTGGCTGGGGTGAGTGCTATAGCTGTACATGTTGGCTGGGGTGAGTGCTATAGCTGTACAGGCTGGCTGGGGTGAGTGCTATAGCTGTACATGTTGGCTGGGGTGAGTGCTAGAGCTGTACATGTTGGCTGGGGTGAGTGCTAGAGCTGTACATGTTGGCTGGGGTGAGTGCTATAGCTGTACATGTTGGCTGGGGTGAGTGCTAGAGCTGTACATGTTGGCTGGGGTGAGTGCTAGAGCTGTACATGTTGGCTGGGGTGAGTGCTATAGCTGTACATGATGGCTGGGGTGAGTGCTAGAGCTGAGTGAGCGGTGAGTGATGCCCCTCACTATACATGCAATATACCTGAAAGAGTCTACTGTAGCAGCCACTCTCTATTTACAAACAATGTGATTCCCCAGCTAGGCTATGTTAATAGTGTTGTCAGGGTGAGAGCAGACAGACCTATGTGTTTGGGCTGTGAGGATACACACATCAAAGCTGGTGTGGTCAGTGCTGCTGGAGACTAGAGATCTACCCAGCAGGGAATGATTATCTTGGGGCAACTTCAAGAGAAGGCCAGCCTGATAGGCACAGGCGTCCTTCATTCTGAACAGGTCAAACTGCAAGGTCTACTTAGAACTTACATTGAACTCCCTGTGCCAACAATCTACTCTGACATGCAATGCTTTATGAAAAGTGTGTGTATGTGTGTATGTTTGAGAGAGAGAGAGAGAGAGAGAGAGAGAGAGAGAGAGAGAGAGAGAGAGAGAGAGAGAGAGAGAGAGAGAGAGAGAAACAGAGAGAGAAAAAGGGAGAGAATAATAGAGAGTGACAGAGCATAATACACACTGTATAATGTGTGTGCGGCTGTGCAGCCATTGCTTAAGGAGCTATTGATCGGCAGTAGCTTTGTTCACGGAGCATAACTAAGCGGTTTTGAGAAGGCAACAGGTAGAGCCCGAGTAGAACACACTGCTGTGAGTTATTAGCCTCCGGCCTCCCCATATAATTAGACGCATCACAACTCCACATAGTTTCTCAAGGTGTTCAAGGTGACCGTGGGTGGGCAGTGGAGGGGGGCTATTTCACAACCAAATAGTTTTGAATGGCCACTCAAATTGAACACCTGATAGGTTCAGGAAGTCCTTCATTCCAACAGCCATCAGACTATACAATGCATCACTGTGCCTCACTGCATCACTGAACACATCTTCCTGGACTCTTACTTTTGAAACAGCACTGTGCAATATTTCACCTACTGTAGTTTTACTGTATTTATTTACTGTATATTTTATTCTATTTGTATTCTATACTATTCTTATATATATATATTAAGGCTGTCAAATATATCGCGTTAATATCGCGTTAACTCCCGATTCTATTAATGCCACAAATTTTTTTAACTCAAGATTAACTAAAAAAAAAAAAAAAAAAAAAAAAATTACTAGACTTCACTCCGGTGTATTATTGATGCTCTCATTGATACTATGTTTGTTTCTGAAGTGTGTGTGTGTGTGTGTGTATGTAAGATAAGATAAGATATTCCTTTATTGATCCCCTTGGGGAAATTCAGGCATCATAGCAGCATGGGGGGGAGGGGGGGAGGGGTACAGGTAGTAAAACAACACAGTATACAGGTAGTAAAAGACAACACAGGCAGTGTAAACAATTTGATCAATATGGTCAATATAATTTACTATCTGACTAGCTGAGGAATATTCACATTATTCACAGTGTCACATGAGGTGCAGTATGCAAGAGGTAGTGTTATAATAATTTACTATCTACTGAGTATACATTAATCAAAGTACCAGGGTAGTCTACTTTGTCCCCCTTGGGTTCCTATAAGTCCCAGGTCAATGTCTGGTAGCAGTCGCTGTCGCTGCCCCCTGTTGTGGGGCCTGGAGGCTGCTAGTCGCTGCCCACTGTTGTGGAGCCTGATGGCCGCTGGTATGAAGGACTGTCCGAGGCGGTTAGTTGAGTGTCGGGGGGGGATGAGTCTGTGGCTGAACGAGCTTCTCATCTTGACTAGCTCGTCGTAGAGGGGGTGGTAGGGGTTCTCCATGATGGCATCCAGCTTCCTTATCATCCCCCTCTCTACCATCACCTCAAGTCTAGGTAGCTCGACTCCCACCACGGAGCTAGCCTTCCTCACCAGCTTGTTGAGCTTGTTGGTGTCCCTTGAGTTGATGTAGCCTCCCCAGCATGCCACAGCATAGAAGAGGATGCTGGCCACAACAGACTGGTAAAAAGACTGCAGCAGTTTGTTGCACACATTGAAGGACCTGAGTCTCCTCAGGAAGAACAGCCTGCTCTGTCCCTTCCTGTAGAGGGCCTCTGTGTTGTCCGACCAGTGTGTGTGTGTGTGTGTGTGTGTGTGTGTGTGTGTGTGTGTGTGTGTGTGTGTGTGTGTGTGTGTGTGTGTGTGTGTGTGTGTGTGTGTGAGATATAGAGAGAGAGGGGGGTGAGAGAGATGAGGGGCAAAAGAGAAAAAGAGCTGGGAGAGTGTGTGTGTGAGGGAGAGAGGGGGGTGTGTGATTAATCAGCCCTTGTGTGTGTGAATGTAACAAGTTCCTAACGTTTTCTTTCCCCTATTATTTCATGCACACTTTATTCATTGTTTTAAATTATTATTTTCTTTTAAGTTATTTTGTGCATCACTGTTTTGAATTTGATGCAAATTTGCAATGCATGAGGGTCATCCGTTTGTGTTAAATGGCTGCACAAAGCAAGCATTTGTTGACTCGCATGTTGATAAGAGTATTAAAACTTGGAACTTGAAAAAGATCTGTTTAAGGTAAAAAATAAAATAAAAAAAAAATGCGATTAATTTGCGATTAATCGCGAGTTAACTATGGACAATCATGCGATTAATCGAGTTAAATATTTTAATCGTTTGACAGCACTAATATATATATATATATTTTTTTTATTGATCTTTTTCCCCCTCCATTTTCCTCCGATTTTCTCCCATCCCAATGTTAGTCGTATGCCAATTCCCAATCCCCTTCCTGGTCGCTGCGCACTTACCCCCCACAGTCAGATCATCTGGGAGAGTGGAGGCTATCACATGCTTCCTCCGACACACGTCCAGCCAATCAACCGCTTCTTTTCACCTGGCAGTGCGGATCCTCCCTGAGAGGGCATAGCGTGTGGAAGGATCACACTATCCCACTCAGGTCCTATCCGCGCTTAGCAGGCGCCCCGACCGAACTGTAGGAGTCGCTGTTTACAACGACCCAGACCCACCCCGCCAGCTTCTCCCACCCTCTAATACAGCCAATTGTATTAGTGTGAACGGCCAGCCAAGCTGGTGACAACCCCGGAGCTGTGAGCTGGATTCGAACAGGCGAATCCAGCTCACAGCTCCGGGGTTGGTGACGAACGCAATCACTATTCTTATATTTTATTAAATTTGTATTCTATTCTATTCTATTCTTATTCTTAGGCAATTTTATTGGTTTTGTTATTCTTATTTGTGACCTGTTCTGTCTAAATGTTTAATGTTGAGAGATTTGTAGTGTAAAATTTCCCTTGGGATAATAAAAGTATTTCTATTCTATTCTATTCTATTCTATTCTATTCTATTCTATTCTATTCTATTCTATTCTATTCTATTGCAGTGTAACAGTGTTGCACAGCTACATTCAATCTCTTTCTTGTTAAGAAAGACTTATAGATTTGTTGAATGTGTGTTTTACAGGTCTGGGCATTGTGGTCATTGCTCTGAGCTGTGTTGTAACCACTCTCACCGGTCTCTCCATGTCTGCCATCTGCACCAACGGAGTGGTCAGGGGAGGTATGTGGTCAATGCATCATAAATCGCCACAATAAGTAACTATATTCACGGTTCATCTTAAAACATACTGAATGAAATGTTTAAACAAATACACATGGTATTTTGTAGCGTCACAAAATAATCTTCTTCATTAGTTAATATTTAGTTAATGTTTAACTAAAATGGTTATGGATCCATTTGGCATCAATGGTTTAAAAGTTTAGTATACATTGACCTGAGATAACATTAACATGTTCTGACATAAAATCTTTTGCTGCAAGGATGGACTAGACAGAAGTAAGGCATGTCGCTCAGATGAAGACATAATGTTCCAGTCTGTAGCCAAATGTCACATTCTAAAGCCCTCTCTGTTTTATAGCAGCCGTTATTTTTTCTGACAGAAAGCCAATGGATGAGTGGTGTGGTGATTAATCATCCACCTGTGTGTGTGTTTCCAGGAGGGGCCTACTACCTGATATCTCGCAGTTTGGGCCCAGAGTTTGGCGGATCCATTGGTCTGATCTTTGCCTTTGCCAACGCGGTTGCTGTAGCCATGTATGTGGTGGGCTTCGCTGAGACTGTGGTGGACGTCATGATAGTATGTATATGGATCAGCTCAATGAGGAACGAAAATAAATGAAGCTTCAACATATCTTATTCCCAGATCAATATGTATCTTCACTTAATGACCCCAACCAACCATCCAATCTCTGCGGCATGGTCATGCTGGACCTACAAAAGGCCTTCGACACTGTCAATCACACCATTCTGATTGACAAGCTAAAAGCAATTGGTTTTGATAGTCTATCAGTGAGCTGGATGCAATCCTACCTGGAGGGGAGAGAACAGATGGTGGAGGTAAACGGTACCCTATCCCCCCCCCCCCCCTCCCAGTGAGCTGTGGTGTTCCACAAGGAAGCATACTAGGACCGCTACTGTTCCTAATTTATGCAAATGACATGTCAGCTTGTGACTGCAACTTGTTCCTGTTTGCGGACGACTCAGCCCTGCTGGTCTCTGACAAGAACAAGTTACAGGTTGAAAAAAAAAACAGCTCGGAACTAGGCAAAATCTGCATATGAGTCCATTCTCTTCGGTTCAAATAACAAACTCAGCAAGACCGACGGCTTCTCAGTTACAGTGGGTGACAATTATATTGTAACAAGGAAAGATGAAATTACCTACCTGCAGTTCCATCCTACACCTAGAGGCTAATCTTTCCTGTGACAAAATGGCATCCAATGTAATAAAAAAAAGTCAACCAACGAACTCGATTCTTGTACCGGATATCCTCTCTGGTAAACAAGAATACCCTGAAGACTCTGGCAGGAGCACTCATTCAAGGGTACTACGACTATGCTTGCACCGCATGGTACCAAAGCACCTCAAAGGCGCTAAAAACAAAATTACAAACATCTCAAAACAAACTAGTCAGACTACTGCTTGACCTGACTCCTAGAACCCACCTCACCCCTGCCCACTTTGACAACCTAGGATGGCTTAGAGTAGATGACAGAGTACAGCAACTTGCAATGGGCCTGGTCTACGAGATACACTATACGACCCCCACCCACCCCACCCAACCCCACCTACCCAACCTCCTCCAATGTACAGTTTCTACGTCAAATGTATATACTCTATTTTCTGGACTCTTTTTGTATCACAAACAGTACTGTATTTGCAAATCTGGTATGTCATAAATGTATAGATGTAGCAGTACTGTCTATCTGTATGTCATGTATGTCATATATGTCACTATGAATTGAAAATGGGGGACCCTGATGTAAACAAGACGAAAGTCTTTCTCTGGTCTGCATCCCCTTAACAATTGTATGTATTGAGCTGTACTGTACTGTACCCATTCTGCAATCTGTTAATAAAGTTTTCAATCAATCAAACCAACCAACCAACCAACCCTCACCCACCTCTTCTCTCTTTCGCTCTCTCTCTCTCTCTCTCTCTCTCTCTCTCTCTCTCTCTCTCTCTCTCTCTCTCTCTCTCTCTCTCTCTCTCTCTCTCTCTCTCTCTCTCTCTCTCTCTCTCTCTCTCTCTCTCTCTCTCTCTCTCTCAGGAGAATTCTGTCATAATGGTGGATCAAGTAAATGACATCAGGATCATTGGCTGCATCACGGTGGTATTGCTGCTGTGCATATCAATTGCTGGGATGGAGTGGGAGGCAAAGGTGAGATGTAGATTGTGTTAGACGCACATCATTGGACCTACTCAGGAAAGAGTCCTGTCTATAAAATGAATCCACTGTAAAATAACATTTTCATCTCTAACCACAGGCTCAGATTGTCCTGCTCTTCATCTTGCTGGCGGCCATCGTCAACGTGTTTGTAGGAACGTTCATCCCTGCGACCGATGATAAGAAATCCCAAGGCTACTTCGGTTATAACTGTAAGGATACAATGGTGATGCTTACTGCAAACAAACTTGATTAAGACTTAATACTTCAACTTAACTGGATGAAGTTATGGTAATATCAATTTCTCTCTCTCTCTTTCTCTCTCTCTCTCTCTCTCTCTCTCTCTCTCTCTCTCTCTCTCTCTCTCTCTCTCTCTCTCTCTCTCTCTCTCTCACAGTGAACATATTCGTAGAAAACTTTACTCCACAATTTGAAGATGGAGAGTCATTTTTCTCAGTGTTTGCCATCTTCTTCCCTGCTGCAACGGGTATCCTGGCCGGTGCCAACATCTCTGGTGATTTAAGGGTGAATATTATATCAGTATATATTATAAAAGAGGGCAACTGCATTATGGACATAATTTCTTTTACATAATGTGAGGTGATAAAAATAACTGCACTTTATTGTTGCACATTTTTACCTCAAACACATATGTGAATGACTCTTTCAATACTAGCATAATGCTTGCAGCTAGCTGTGCCCCTTGGGTTCAATGATGAATGCTAATAAAGCTAACATGCCATTTCTGGGAAACTGAAGGATATAATATGTGCAAATTTGTGTCAGGTGAAGAAAAAGAATCAACTGAAATTCAAAATGTCAAAGTACTCTATTTTGTTGTTACAGGATGCCCAGGCAGCTATTCCTAAAGGAACCTTACTGGCCATCTTAATCACTGCAGTTACATACCTTGCTGTGGCCCTGTGTGTCTGTAAGTATCCAATGCAATTCAATTGTTGTGTGGAGGGGGGGGGGGGGGGGGGGGGCTAATGTTAGTAGGCATGTCTGTGGATATTTATTTACTGGCATAGCATAATTCTATCATCCCACATATCCAACTTTACGATAATACACCAATATAAATACATTTTGGAACCCTTCTTATGCATACAGCATATCAGTGACATGATAGGTCATTACAAGCCCTGTCTGTCCCAACTCTATTGAATGGACATCATCTTTTCCAGCTGAGATAAAAAAAAAATCTAACGATGACATAATTTGAGAGGTCTATTGGAGGAATGTCTCCTTCCCTCTAAGGACATAAACATCATTATGCACGACTTGAAATTATATCAATCATGATGGAAGACGATAATGTCACTCAAATGTCTGAGTTGGAGTAGATTGTGGGTTTTACCCTCCCATTCTGTACATTTAAGAGGCTTATTTCCTAATGTAATCAGGTTACATTACTGTGTCAGAGTAATCCAGTCCATTATGTTACACTTTCAAGTGAATAATCAGTAGTCTGTAGCAGAATACATTTTAAAAGTAACCCTGTCCACATTCATTTACATTTACATTTACATTTAGTCATTTAGCTGACGCTTTTATCCAAAGCGACTTACAAGTTCTGTACGACAAGCCATCAGGAAGGATACAACTCTATCAGCTGAGTAACAATATGCATCATCTATGTGTTGCATGTTACAATGCATGTTACAATGTAGGTTAGTTTATTAGGACAAGTGCATGACAGTAAGGTTAGTTAGGGTTAGAATTATTATTATTTTTTTTAAATTCTATTTCAGATAATGGTTGAAGAAGTGCGTCTTTAGTCGACGGTGAAAGATTGGACGGGATTCGGCTGTCCTAACTGGGGTGGGTAGTTCATTCCACCATTGTGGGGCAAGGACTGAGAATAGGCGGCTTCTCTTTGATGACCCTCCCGGAGCTTGGATAGGAGTAGGTCTAAGGCGGCCAGAAGATGCAGAGTGTAGGGGTCTTGAGGGTGTGTAGTTAGAGACCATTGACCGGAGGTAGGCGGGAGCGGTTCCCTTTGCCGCACGGTATGCTAGGTCGAGGGCCTTGAAGCGGATACGTGCAGCAATGGGGAGCCAGTGCAGGTCCCTAAGAAGTGGGGTGACATGGCCCGACTTCGGTAGGTTTGAGATCAGGCGGGCCGCTGCGTTCTGAATGAGTTGAAGAGGCTTGGTGGCAGTGGCCGGGAGGCTAGCAGTGCGTTGCAGTAGTCGAGGCGGGAGATGACTGTTGATTGGACGAGGAGTTGGGTGGCTTCTTTTGTCAGGAAGGGGAGGATCCTTCTGACGTTGGTCAGGAGGAATCGGCAGGTTCTGGTTGTCGCTCAGTGGCGTCGTTAGCCCTGGGCTTCCGGGGCTTTAGCCCCGGATGTTTTTCTCCTAGCCCCGGATCTAAAAAAAAAAATAATAATAATTGTTTACATTTTTTTTTTTTTTTTTTTTTTTTTTTTTAATGTCAGCATCCCCATTGTCTGTGCTGAATGTTTGTTAGTGTTTGGTATTTTTTGTTGGTTTTTAGTACTTTTAAACATCCATTTTTAGTAAGTAGTTTTCATTTGATCCTATAATTTTAGTGTCCTGAAAGGTGCCTTATAAATCAAATGCATTATTATTATTATTATTATTATTATTATTATTATTATTATTATTATTATTATTATTATTATTATTATTATTATTATTATTATTATTATTATTATTATTATTATTATTATTATTATTATTATTATTATTATTATTATTATTATTATTATTATTATTATTATTATTATTATTATTATTATTATTATTATTATTATTATTATTATTATTATTATTATTATTATTATTATTATTATTATTATTATTATTATTATTATTATTATTATTATTATTATTATTATCATCCAGGAGGGAAAAGACACTTTGGATAGTAGGGACTGCATCTCTGCCTGTCCTGACCAGGAAACACTTTGCAACTGTGATCTCCTCTGGCAATAGTTGGATATTGTAATGTGTGGCGAGGGGTTGCAGCAATTCCACTGAGAGAAACTGGTCTGAGGCTGGATAACATGCCTGTATGCCTCTCATAAGTTGTTATCCAACTCATGAGAACCTGCTCTCAAGCTCTTGCAGCATTCTGTCGACGACTGGATAGAACAGTCTCTGTCTCAGCTGATCTCCTGAGCTGAGGTCTGAGCTTGTGCCACAAGATGACTCAACTACATACTCGTCCATCCTTTTCTGCTTCCTCCTTTGGCCTTTCCTCAATCCAAAGGCCATTACATATGGCCTTTGTCCTGTCATACATGTCCACTGCCATCTCTGAGGTGCGATAACCTTTGAGTGTGTCCTGCACTGTGCTTTTAAATAGTACAGATATTGAAGATGTGCACTTTAACGCAGCAGCACCTGGAGCCATCCATACCCATGTCCAGTGTCCTATAATAAGCTTTAATCGAACCCTGGTTCATTTCCTCGGATAGTCCTGTTGGTTTGGGGTGGTGTGAAAGCTCATTCACTCTTGCAAGTGAACCCTGCTGCGGTTCATTTGAGATGTGAATGCAAAGCGGACCAAAGGCAGGAAAAGACCCCAAAATCTAATATTTTTTTTATGAGAAGACTGAAACATATGTATATAATGAAACACACAATACAGTTTTTTTTCGATTGCCTAAGCATGATTTTGAAAACGGGGCCTGGTGTTTCAAAACACACAATTAGCACAACCACACACACAATTATCAGAACATACCTCAGATCCTTTGCTAAATTAAACACTTGTCAAAACCATACACTAATTTATAAAAACTACATTTTGTTACCATATGAAACACACGTTTCATATGACTTAATTCTGTTTGAACCAGTTACACACACTGCTGCTAAAACACATTTAGCAATTCTACTTCTCAGTGATTAGAGTAAAGTACGCAGAGAATGTGCAAATATACAATAAATTCACCAAACACTACACAAGACCAATGCTGTAGACTGATGAAAATATAATTGATTTATCTACATATACCCAAATCAATGATGCAGACTGATGAAAAGAATTACATTTTCTCACCATATACCCAAATCAATGATGCAGACTGATGAAAATATAAATGTTCTCTCCATATAACCAAATCAGTCAACATTTCAACATGGAGAATCACACCTATACATCCAGTTTTCATGCTACTATGTGCATAACACTGTAAGCTCAGCAAATATCAGACAAACATAAAATACTGTATCCAGTACAGGTTAAAATTACAGTAAAACAATTATTATTGTTTTTTTTTTAATTTAAACAGAAAATACTAGACATTATCTCTTTGCCTAGCTGGATCTGGCAAGATAGTTTTTTGTTGTGATTATCCATGTTGACTGATTTGGGAAAATGGGAGAAAATGTATATTTTCATCAGTCTGCATCATTGGTTGTCTTGTGTAGTGTTTGGTGAATGTATTGTATATTTCCACGTTCTCTGTGTACAGTACTTCACTCTCCTTCCATTTTGGTTGAAGACAGGTGAACTCACCTGCTGCATTTTTATAGTGCTTAAACCTGATTGGTGTATCTACAATTAAGCAATGGTGTGTTTGTGCATCTGATGGCTGTGTTTAACCAATTGGCTCATATGTGTGGTAATTTGACATTCTGTGTCTAATGTAATGCAAGTGTGTTTAGTGTTTTGCAAATCACTGTGTGTATTGTTTTGCAAAAAGTGTGAGGCTGACATTGTAGGGGTGCAAATCTGGGCCTATATTTTGCTCCTTGAGTGTAAGGTTTTGATAATTGTGTAATACTTTTGATTTGAGTGTTTATGCAATTGAAGAAAACTGTAAAGACTAGAGATGAACTGTTTATTTCTTTTGTACATAGGCTGTGCATATGTTTGTTTGTTTGTTTGTTTATTTGCTTATGTGTATGATTCTTAACTGTGTTTTTATTTTGTTATTGGTGTATATGTGTGTATGTATGTACAGTATATGTATATATTATATATATATATATATGTGTATATATGTATATTTGTACTCCTGTTTGGGGCTTCTTGGACCAGATCAATGTTTTATCTGGCTAAATAAAGGTTAAATAAATAAATAAATAAGAAACTGATGATTTGGTCCTGTTAACTTTGAATTTTCTATGGGGACTGCCCAGATCCCTCTCATGGACCTGGACCTCACTTTGAGAACCTCTAATGATTCTAGTTATTCAGTATTCATCTCTAATTACTCTAAAATTGCTTTTTTTTTTTTTTGAAGCCCCCAATGTTTTCTAACCCTAAAAACGCCCCTGTTGTCGCTGCGATGTGAGCAGAGAAGTTCAACTGGTCGTCGAGGACAACACCAAGGTTCTTGGCGGTCGGGGACGCGGTCACATTTGTGTACACAAATACACAATGCATATAATTTCAGGTGTCATCGAAGCTGTAATAATTTGCAATGATAATCTGTGAATTGAGATTTTTGAGACATTTAAGAAACCAGACCTAACCTCAGTGCCTGTTCTGTTGCCAGCTGCCACCGTTGTCCGTGACGCCACAGGAAACATAAACGACACCACCACCGCTGGAATACCATGCAACGGGACATCAGTGGCCGCTTGTGAGCTGGGATATAACTTTTCCTCCTGTGCTATAGACAACTGCAAGTTTGGCGCGATGAACAACTTCCAGGTACACCAACCACACACCTTTAATAATTGTGCCCCTTCCCTCACCCAAAGGTCTGAAAGTATAATTCTGACAATGTCGAGTTTGAGAGTACCCGAGGAAGATCTTTAGGATTGGAAAGTTGTCTATCCAAGGAAAGTTGCCATACGTGCTTCTCTCTGTGTGGACGCAACTGTCCTGATTCAAGTGTGCAGAAGATGACTTCTCATTATGGAGTTTGAGATATCCTAAATGAAACAGGAAGCCCTGGGTTCCAGTCTGACCCGTCTGTTCTCCTCTCCATATCGCTCCTCCAGGTGATGACCATGGTGTCAGGGTTTGGTCCACTCATCATTGCCGGAACCTTCTCCGCCACCCTCTCCTCTGCCTTGGCCTCCCTTGTCAGCGCTCCCAAAGTATTCCAGGTCGGTCTCACTCACTAGCATGAAGAATTAAAGGGAAAGTCCACCCTAAAATAGAATCTACACCACATGGGCAGCATTGGCTCTGGAGGTAGAATGGTTGTCTTGTAATCTGAAGGTTCAATCCTGGCTCCTCCTGGCAGATTTAAAGGGAAAATCTGTTTATTCTTAAGCTGAACACCAGAGAGACACGACTCTAGTGATGATGTCATCAAGAGAGAAATCTTGGAGCTAATCCATAGACAATGAATAATGGACCAACTCCCAGTAGAACACTATGACAGTACCCATGGTGGGATATGGGTACATTATCTGATTCAGAGCTGTAAGCCCTACATTTAACCCTTTCACCCCCACACTACCAAATGGTTAACCCTTTCACTGCGACAATACAGAAGGTTAACCCTTTCACTACGACGCCACAGAAGGTTCTGTGGTGTGGTAGTGAAAGGGTTAACCTTCTGTAGTGTGGTAGTGAAAGGGTTAAAAATTACTCATTTAGATGTAATACAGTAGCTCAAACGAAATGTCTATGAAGCCCACAAAGTCAGCTACTAATTCATTGTCATTGGACCAACTCCAACAGGGGTCACTTGATGACATCACAGGTTTGAGATTTGATGCTCTGATTTATACCTTAGACGGTTGTCCATTTTTGTTCACATGTAGACTTAAATGTCAGAGATTGGAATAGCAAAATGTAAATTCTGTTTTAGAGTGGATTTTCCCTTTAGTGCTGCATTGATGGCAGACTGGTAAAATCCTTAGAACTAGCTACATATATAAATTACCCTGCTCTACCTCCCTCCTTCCTCAGGCTCTGTGCAAAGACAATATTTACACGATCCTGCACTTCTTCGCCAAGGGCCAGGGAAAGAACAACGAGCCAATCCGTGGCTATGTCCTCACCTTCTTCATTTCTGTAGCCTTCATCCTTATTGGTCAGTTTAATTACCAGTGTAATCTACATGCCTGTACTGCCACTCTGCATTGTCTTTGGTGGGACTAAACCCAGCACTCTGGTTCTCGTCTTCAGGTGATCTGAACGTCATTGCTCCCATCATCTCTAACTTCTTCCTGGCGTCATATGCTCTCATCAACTTCTCCTGCTTCCACGCTTCCTACGCAAAGTCTCCAGGTAAATAGTTCTCAAAAGCTTGTCAGCCTCAAAACACTTGTCCAGCAGCATGTCCACAGTTACTCATCTGAGTGTCCCTTCTATGATCCATTTCCTGTGTAGGATGGAGGCCAGGGTATAAGTTCTATAACATGTGGCTGTCCCTGGTGGGGGCGCTGCTCTGCTGCGGCGTCATGTTCGTCATCAACTGGTGGGCCGCTCTCCTTACATACGCCATTGAGATCCTGCTCTACATCTACGTTACTGTCAAGAAACCAGGTGAGCTGTGTGTGCGCAGTCATGTGTGACATGTGTGGATGTAGGTGTTTGGGTGTGTGTAGATGTACATACAGTAGATTAATGATTTTATTTACGTATCATGCCACATAAGTGGCCCATCCCACACACAGACACAGATACAACAAACAATATTTCAACTTCCAGTACCATATTACTATAAACAATAAACACATTTCTGTAGATTTACAACAAACACAATATAGATACAATCCGGTACTGTAACCTACATATCTTACTCCATAGTTTGAGGCTGATTCACTGGTTTTGCTTCTTTGTCTCTAGATGTGAATTGGGGTTCATCCACCCAGGCAGTGACCTTTGTGAGCGCGGTGAACAATGCGCTGTCTCTCTCTGCAGTAGAGGATCACGTCAAGAACTTCAGGTGAGACGATGTTACTTCACTATGTGTAACATAACATTATGCTATTAGCATAACTTAACATAAGGGTGGAAAGGAATCCCAATCTGAGCATGACATAAGAGCAAAATGGCCGCTGTGTGAATTATGGTCAATGCCATTTGGTGGATGCTTTAATCCAAAACCAGGGTTGGGATGGGTGTAAAATGTATCCCTTTACAGATGACCTGTTTACAATTGTAATCAGTAACATAATTGGTTGGATTACTTCAACACAATAACATAACCTGATTACATTTGATTACTTTAGGATAACTTTGCCTTTATTGGACAATTTATTCCAATTTACAAATAACATTATTATCATCAGCCAAAATCATGATTAACCATTTACCGGCCAAGTAACCATTTTTGGCCACTTCCCCATACAATATATTTAGCCAGGTGGGAGAGGGGGGATCTTTAATCTATGAAAAAAACGTCTTCCAGCCAATCAGCACAGGTCAGGCTATGACACAGATATTGTCACCATCCCATCTGACCAATCAGGATAGACCCTGGGGATCTGCAAAAGAAAATGCACATTTTTGCACCTGCTTCTACTCTTCAAAATCCATTATTTCCTCAACCAGTCATGGTGAATTGATACCATTTACTCATTTTTTGCAGTTGAACAATCATTGTAAATGATGGGATAGGTGTTTTTTGCATAGGATTAGTGAAATCAGGATTTATTGTTAGCTAAAAAGTGGTGAAGCCATAAACGGTCATATGCCCCTTCAGGTGAAGTGACATAGTGTCCATTTTTAGACATATGCCCGATGCATCTAGTCAGTCACACTTAGGGTATTACTTCTACCATGTAGTACCATGTAGTACCCTGTAGTGCCATGTATGTAGTACCCTGTAGTACCATGTAGTGCCATGTAGTACCCTGTATTGCCATGTAACCTGTAGTACCATGTATTGCCATGTAGTACCCTGTATTGCTATGTAGTACCCTGTAGTGCCATGTAGTACTATGTAGTACCCTGTAGTACCATTTGGTACCCTGTATTACCCTGTGTAGTACCCTGTAGTACCCTGTAGTACCATGTAGTATTATGTAGTACCATGTAGTACCATGTATTACCCTGTAGTACCCTGTAGTATCATGTAGTACCATGTAGTATCATGTAGTACCCTGTAGTACCATGTAGTACCATGTAGTTATATAATAGTTTTGTCCGCTATTCTTCTTTGGGCCTTTATCGGCTACTGTTGCCATGGCAACGCAAATTCAAGAAAACTCCCAATACATTTTCTTATTTATTTTATGTTATGAATCAGCCTGCCAAGTTTCATAGATATGCTCCCTAAGGAAAAATATTTATATTTTTAGGGTAGGCCTACTGGTCGAGGGCCTGTTCACGGACACTTCGGTTAACCTTAATTTACAGGGGGGAAATCTTTTTTTTTTTTTTTTTTTTTTATTGTAGATCACTTTTGAAATAGCACCAGAATAACATTCTAGAGTTGAAATTGTGAATTTCCAGGTATTTCAAGAAGTGACCGGTAAAGGGTTAAAGGGTAAATTCTGAATTTTGGTCCCCTAGCCCAATTTCCTACTTAGCAACATTATTTCAAGTAATGTTTAATGTTTGTGTCTATAATTCCACCATCATAACTAGGGATGCTCGATATTGGCTTTTTTACCGATACCGATATACCGATATTGTCCAACTCTTAATTTCCGATACCGATATCAACCGATATCACATTTTAATGCCAATATCGGCCGATAATATCGGTAGGCCGATAATATTGGACATCATTTATATAGAAATGTAAATAATTTTTTTTTTAAATCAATTTAAAAAAAATTGTAAACCGATACCGATATTTTCCGATATCACATTTTAATGCCGATATCGGCCGATAATATCGGTAGGCCGATAATATCGGACATCCCTAAGCATAACCCTTTCAAACACACACAGTAATCCAACAACAAGTAATCACTCGTTTTTTTTCTCCAAGTATCTGGAATCTGATTACTGTGTTTTTCCAAAGTAAATATAACTATTACAGTTACCACATCTTTGTAACCTAATTACTGTTATCCAGTTACATGTAATCTGTTACTACCCAACCCTGTCCAAAGCACCCTACAGTATCAGTGCATTACTTATTTTTGCATGGGAGGTCTCGACCAGAGTGTGATATACTCAACCGACTGAGACACAGCACCACATCGTATACGTACGATAACATGAAACAAAACATGTCTACTTTCCACCCTGAAGACACGGTGTGGCGCATTTAAAACACTCCCCCCCTTTCTATGCGTTCACTTGACTCACTATTCACTTTTAAGGAACAGTTGAAGAGTGTCCTACTAATCACCCCAAAGTACCAGAAAATACCCCAAAATACCCCAAAATACCCCAAAGTATACCCCAAAATACCAGAAAATACCACAAAATACCCCAAAGTATACCCCAAAATACCAGAAAATACCCCAAAATACACCAAAGTACCCCAAAATACCCAGAAATACCCCAAAGTACCCCAAAATACCCCAAATTATACCCCAAAGTACCAGAAAATACCAGAAAATACCCCAAAATACCCCAAAATACCCTAAAATACCCCAAAGTATACCCCAAAGTACCAGAAAATACCAGAAAATACCCCAAAATACCATAAAATACCCCAAAGTATACCCCAAAGTACCAGAAAATACCCCAAAATACCCTAAAATACCCCCAAAGTACCAGAAAATACCCCAAAATACCCTAAAATACCCCTGAAGTACCAGAAAATACCAGAAAATACCCCAAAATACCCTAAAATACCCCAAAGTATACCCCAAAGTACCAGAAAATACCAGAAAATACCCCAAAATACCCCAAAATACCCTAAAATACCCCAAAGTATACCCCAAAGTACCAGAAAATACCAGAAAATACCCCAGAATACCCCAAAGTACCCCAAAATACCCGAAAGTATACCCCAAAGTACCAGAAAATACACCAAAGTACCCCAAAATACCCCAAAGTACCCTAAAATACCAGAAAATACCCCAAAGTACCCCAAAATACCCCACAGTACCCCAAAGTGCCTGGAAATATACCACAAAGTACCACGAAATACCTAAAATGAAAAACTAAAATGTGCACATTTTGTGTAATAGTGTGTAATAGTGTAATAGTGTGTAATAGTGTAATACTGTAATAGTATGTAATAGTGTAATAGTGTAATAGTGTGTAATAGTGTAATAGTGTAATAGTGTGTAATAGTGTAATATTGTGCTAGTGTAATAGTGTAATAGTGTGTAATAGTGTGTAATAGTGTGCTAGTGTAATAGTGTAATAGTGTAATAGTGTGCTAGTGTGTAATAGTGTAATAGTGTAATAGTGTGTAATAGTGTAATAGTGTAATAGTGTAATAGTGTGTAATAGTGTAATAGTATAACAGTGTAATAGTGTGTAATAGTGTGCTAGTGTAATAGTGTAATAGTGTGCTAGTGTGTAATAGTGTAATAGTGTAATAGTGTAATAGTGTGTAATAGTGTAATAGTGTGCTAGTGTAATATTGTAATAGTGTAATAGTGTGTAATAGTGTAATAGTGTGTAATAGTGTAATAGTGTAATAGTGTGCTAGTGTGTAATAGTGTAATAGTGTAATAGTGTAATAGTGTGTAATAGTGTAATAGTGTAATAGTGTGTAATATATTACACACTATTACACTATTACACAAAATTACACTATTACACTATTACACACTATTACACTATTACACAAAATTACACTATTACACACTATTACACTATTACACACTATTACACTATTACACTATTACACTATTACACTATTACACACTATTACACTATTACACTATTACACACTATTACACTATTACACACTATTACACTATTACACACTATTACACAAAATTACACTATTACACTATTACACACTATTACACAATTACACACTATTACACTATTACACACTATTACACTATTACACTAGCACACTATTACACTATTACACTATTACACACTATTACACTATTACACTATTACACTATTATACACTATTACACTATTACACACTATTACACTATTACACACTATTACACACTATTACACTATTACACACTATTACACTATTACACTATTACACACTATTACACTATTACACTATTACACTATTATACACTATTACACTATTACACACTATTACACTATTACACTATTACACTATTACACTATTACACACTAGCACACTAGCACACTAGCACACTATTACACACTATTACACTATTACACACTATTACACTATTACACTAGCACACTATTACACTATTACACACTATTACACACTATTACACTATTACACACTATTACACTATTACACACTATTACACTATTACACTATTACACACTATCACACTATTACACACTATTACACTATTACACACTAGCACACTATTACACTATTACACTATTACACACTATCACACTATTACACTATTACACTATTACACTAGCACACTATTACACTATTACACACTATTACACTATTACACTATTACACACTAGCACACTATTACACTATTATACTATTACACTATTACACTAGCACACTATTACACTATTACACACTATTACACACTATTACACACTATTACACTATTACACACTATTACACTATTACACACTATTACAGTATTACAGTATTACACTATTACACACTATTACACTATTACACAAAATGTGCACATTTTAGTTTTTCATTTTAGGTATTTTGTGGTACCATGTGGTATATTTCCAGGCACTTTGGGGTATTTTGGGATATGTTGGGGTACTTTGGGGTATTTTGGGGTACTTTGGGGTATTTTGGGGTATACTTTGGGGTATTTTCTGGTACTTTGGGGGTATACTTTGGGGTATTTTGGGGTACTTTGGGGTATTTTGGGGTATTTTCTGGTATTTTCTGGTACTTTGGGGTATACTTTGGGGTATTTTAGGGTATTTTGGGGTATTTTCTGGTATTTTCTGGTACTTTGGGGTATACTTTGGGGGTATTTTAGGGTATTTTGGGGTATTTTCTGGTATTTTCTGGTACTTTGGGGTATACTTTGGGGTATTTTAGGGTATTTTGGGGTATTTTGGGGTATTTTATGGTATTTTATGGTACTTTGGGGTATACTTTGGGGTATTTTGGGGTATTTTGGGGTATTTTGGGGTACTTTGGGGTATTTTGGGGTATTTTCTGGTATTTTGGGGTATACTTTGGGGTATTTTGGGGTACTTTGGGGTATTTTGGGGTATTTTGGGGTATTTTGGGGTATTTTCTGGTATTTTGGGGTATACTTTGGGGTATTTTGGGGTATTTTCTGGTACTTTGGGGTATTTTGGGGTATACTTTGGGGTATTTTGGGGTATTTTCTGGTATTTTGGGGTATACTTTGTGGTATTTTGGGGTATTTTCTGGTACTTTGGGGTGATTAGTAGGACCCGTTGAGGGTGTTTTTATTCAGACAGGCTTTTAATTAATTCCCTTATAATTGTTGTTTTGTTTTTAGGACTGACATTTATGTTGCACTCATATTTAGTTATTTAATGTACTTATGTTATGCCTATGCTTAGGTTGTGTCAGATTTTTTTTATGTGTAGTGCGTTCATCTCTATGTAACTGTTGCTATGTTTTACTTCTGTGAAGCACTTTGTGATTTTATCTGTGAAAGGTGCTATACAAATAAAGTTGACTTACTTACTTACTTACTTACTTACTTACTTACTTACTTACTTACTTACTTACTTACTTACTTACTTACTTACTTACTTACTTACTTACTTACTTACTTACTTACTTACTTACTTACTTACTTACTTACTTACTTACTTACTTACTTACTTACTTACTTACTCACTCACTCTTTCCTCAAGGCCTCAGATCCTAGCGTTGACAGCATCACCAAAAATCAGACCCGCTCTGCTTGACTTGGCTCACTGCTTCACCAAGAACTACGGACTCTGCCTCACCTGTGAAGTATTCGTGGTAAGGGCATGTTGTGTGAAGCGTTTGGGGTAAGGGTGTGTCGTGTGAAGCATTTGGGGTAAGGGCATGTTGTGTGAAGTGTTTGTGGTAAGGGCTTATTGTGTGAAGTGTTTGTGGTAAGGGACATTGTGTGAAGTGTTTGTGGTAAGGAACCATTGTGTGAAGTGTTTGTGGTAAGGAACCATTGTGTGAAGTGTTTGTGGTAAGGAGACATTGTGTGAAGTGTTTGGGGTAAGGGCACGTTGTGTGAAGTGTTTGTGGTAAGGGAACATTGTGAGAAGTGTTTGTGGTAAGGGCATGTTGTGTGAAGTGTTTGGGGTAAGGGCATGTTGTGTGAAGTGTTTGGGGTAAGGGCATGTTGTGTGAAGCGCTTGGGGTAAGGGCATGTTGTGTGAAGTGTTTGTGGTCATTTGAAAATAGAAGGCATGGGTAGAGCGCCTGTTACTGAGTCAGCCGGAAGCTTCACTCAAATCCAGAATCTTTATTAAAATGTCAACCTTCCCCTCAAATCACGATTTCTGTATCAGCTGCAAATTGTGCAAAACAAGGCCTTCGAGTCTGTATCAGCGATCCAAGCAAATACCAAGTGGGGATGTAATAAATGCCAACAGTCTGGACGTCCTAGACGGAGGTTTAGGGTCAGTTATGAGACGTGAATATTAAAGAGGAGGTGTCTGTGTACTCAGTGGGTGGGGGCTCTCTCTCTACCCACCTGTGGTAGAGACAGTCTATCTAGTTCTCAAGGACACACACACTTGGACACAAACTAGCACACACACACATGCACACGCACACACATGCACACATGCACACATGCACGCACACACACACACACACACACACACACACACACACACACACACACACACACACACACACACACACACACACACACACACACACACACACACACACACACACACACACACACACACACACACACACACACACACACACACACACACAGTACATATGGTGACCCTGACATACTGTGACCTCTTCCAGGGCTCCAGATCAGAGGTTCTTGAAGAGATGAACTCTGGCATGGAGATACAGCAGATGTGGCTCAACAAGAGGAAACGCAAAGCGTTCTATGCTGCTGTGGCCTGTGACCATTTCAGGGAGGGGATTGAGACTCTGCTGCAGGTCAGTATGGATATGAATTATTAAAGACTTCTGAAACTATTCATGAATAATATAAATAATATTAACATGAAAGACTTATTGCCCTGGGGTCGTATCTCATTAAGCAATTAACTGTTACTTTTACTGAATTAAAGCATTAGTATTAGTATCATTATTCTTAGTATTATTATAACCATTATTGTTATTATTTTATGCAACATAATTTCTGGAAAATGTATTCCTTTTTTCTGCAGTTCTTCTGCAGAGTGTTTTGATGAGAGAAAAATGTAATACAAGACACATTTAGTTATCATCCCTCTACTTCCTCACCAGACTAGAGAGGTCTGGCCTGTATACCATCACCAGAATAGAGAGGTCTGGCCTGTATACCATCACCAGACTAGAGAGGTCTGGCCTGTATACCATCACCAGACTAGAGAGGTCTGGCCTGTATACCATCACCAGACTAGAGAGGTCTGGCCTGTATACCATCACCAGACTAGAGAGGTCTGGCCTGTATACCATCACCAGACTAGAGAGGTCTGGCCTGTATACCATCACCAGACTAAAGAGTTTTGTAGCAGAGAGGCAGGAGGACGGGGTAGTTAATGAGGAGCTAGAGGAGGACAGTGTTATGGCTCTGGCTAGCACACCCTTGAGATAACGCCTTGGTTCATTGTCAGGATCGGACACTTCAAACAGCGCAGCAGATTAAAAGCTATAATTGATTAACACTGCATTGGACTAGGCCCCGCAGACAGAGGCAGATTTGCTGGGTGATCTGGCCATAACTTCGGTCAATAAAACGACGTCTTAGCTTATTCTTATCCAGGGCATTCTGAATCTTATTTGAGATAAGAACCATTTCTTCTTAGCTGTTAATTAGAATTACAGCCCTTTGCAGCCCCTGTATAATCAGGCGTGTGTGTTTCTTCTGTGAAGTGCAGAGTCTGGTTTAGTGTTTATCTTGTTGGTGTGAATGTCCTCTGTTTCCTTACACAGGCATCTGGCCTGGGTCGAATGAAGCCCAACATCTTAATGGTGGGCTTCAAGAGGGACTGGAGGACTGTTGGCACAGGCACTGTGCAGAGCTATGTTGGAGTGTTGCAGTAAGTCTCTCTCTCTCTCTCTCCCTCTCTCTCTCTCTCTCTCTCTCTCTCTCTCTCTCTCTCTCTCTCCCTCTCAAACACACACACGCACGCACACACACACACACACACACACACACACACACACACACACACACACACACACACACACACACACACACACACACACACACACACACACACACACACACACACACACACACACACACACACACACACACACACACACACACACACACACACACACACACACACACACACACACACACAATGAATAACAGTCCAATCTGTTATGTTTAGAGCTTCATGTTGTGTTGAGCTGTTGTCCTAATCTCTTGTTGTTTTATGTCTGTGTGTCAGTGATGCTTTTGACTTTGAGTACGGGACTGTGGTGTTGAGGATGAGCCAGGGCCTTGACGTGTCTCACATTATAGAAGCACAGGGTGAGTATGAAACACACATGCATGCAATTTACTGTTGTTTATCATGGGAGCACAAGGAATATTAAGCAGCAGAAACAACAAGAAGCTAACCTTGTTTTTGCATTACTTGTGTGTATTAGGGCTCATAATAAAACAAAACAAAACAAAACAATGGTCCTCATTCTCGAACATGTGCGTAAGTACCTTTGTAAATATCTTGGTAAAAATGTCGTACTAACAAATTTACTAAAATCCTCCTCCGGATTCCTGAACACGTGAAACGGTCTCCGTAAGTGGCAAAAATCCTTGCAGCTGGGTTCCCATGAATGCTCATTCTTAAACTGCAAAGTGCGTTCTTGTACACCTGAGTTTGCATACAGACACGCCCAGCCAGCTCCTTATAAGAAGAAGGAGGCGTGTGCAAAACAGCAGAGGGTTGGCATTGCATCTGCACCATGCTGATCCATTCAACAAGTAGCTGCGGAAGCGATTTGCGACTGATCTCAAAATTTGATTAGATTCAAATGTATTGTAATTATACAGCACAAGTACAATACACCACTGAACGATAAGTATTGACATTTCAAGAGACAATCGCGCAGTCGTTCAGTATTGACATTACTAAATGAGATGTCATGCTAATATGTCATGTTCTACAGTAGGACATACTACTATAATACCTAATAAAACAAATCATTAGAATAATAGAAGCCTACTTTGCTGGAACGATTAATTTAGCATGTATACAGTACATGTGTGTGTGTGTGTGTGCTCGTGCGCTGTGGCTGCCTCACTGTGGCAGGAGGACCAGGCTCCACAACAGGGGGCAGCGACGGCTGCCAGAGGAACCCAAGGAGGACAATACACTACCTAAAGCATACTGCACCTTGTGACACTGTGAATACTGGAATATATATTTCATATTTCATTTAGTTAGATTTAAATTATAATTATATTGACAAAATTGTTTACCCCATGCTCAGTATGCTCAGTATATTCTTACTGTATTTATTTCTGTATATTTTATTTCATTTCATTTTATCCTATTTTATTTTACTCTACTCTTATCCTAGGCAACTTGAGTTGATTTGTGTTATTATTCTAATTTGTGACCTGTCCTGTCTAAATGTTTAAATGTTGAGCGATTTGCAGTGTCTAATTTCCCACGGGATAATAAAAGTATTTCTATTCTATTCTATTCTATTCTATTCTATTCTATTCTATTCTATTCTATTCTATTCTATTCTATTCTATTCTATTCTATTCTATTCTATTCTATAAGCCGTTTCTCCACGCATTTATTTAGTTCTAGCAATAGGAATACATCAAACCACCAATAAATAATATAATAGAGAAGAAGACCGTATATATGGCATATTTGATACAGTATAGTCCACTATACAGTAGCTATATCCACGGCGATCGGTTTAGTTCTCATTTATTTAGTTTGCAGTGTGTGTGTGTGTGTAATGCTCACAATGCCTCATTGAGTCAGGACTATAATGCAAAACGTAATTGAGATACAAATATTGTCGTATTTATTATCATTATAATTATTTAATTCCACGGATGTCTGTAGTATTGGCAATCCCCAATGTCTCAGAGAAAGCTGTTGAAAACACGGGCACACACCGGTTTGTCCGACTTACGACTGCCTTTTCGAGTTCATAAATCCTACAACGAATTTACAATACAAAGCTGTTCGAGAATGCCGAATAAGTACGAAAATCGAGTTACGAAGGAATTCCTTGGTAACTTTCACGTATGTCCATTCGAGAATGAGAATGAATGATGTATTGATTCATTACTTTGCTTAAATATCCATTACTTCCTCCAATTTACTACAAGATTATTGCAAGATTACAATATTGCAAGATTGCTATTAGATACCTATATACCATAGATACCTATGAAGGCAGTCACTGCTGCCTGTTCTAGGATGGATGCTGGAGGTAATACTGGGAAGGAGTGCCCTTTTGAAATAATTCAACAGACAGAATGTCACTAGTCTTGCTTTTATGCGTGCAGGCAGCTCATTTGGGTATGGCTAGAACTTCACTGTCACAATTTGACCTTGAAAGGACCCCAGTCTGGTCTTTTCCTCAATATGTCGGCTTTGGGGAAAAACATTTACCAACTTTTTAATTCCACTGTCACAAGAAATACAGATGTAAGATTTGTTTATTAAGGACAATGCAAATTGATGAACATCATTTACATGAGTGTATGCATAACATCACAGCATGATATGAACGTAAATATGCGGGGAATAGCACAGGGCTAATTTCCACCCGTAGTCCTAACATAAAACAAACACAAAACGGACCTTACAACGTTCATTCATAAAAACTGACATCACTGACATGACCACACTAACATGACATTCAGTCAGTACAACATCACTAACATCCCTAATGAGTGCATATTTGGCTGTCTAACAGCCATTTCCTGAGTTGGCCCCTAAAGGTGGACAGGGTGGTACAATCCCTTAAGGGGACTGGAAGGCTGTTCCATGTTCCACTTCCCTTTATCGATAGAACATTTTTGCTAAAGGCGGACTTTCTAAAATGGACCTTACAATCCCCTCTGGTCAGGTGTTTGACCTAGTGGCTAATCCAGTGTTCCTTTTCTCGTGGATAAACTCCTTGAGAGGGGGAGGGGCTAATCTGTGCTGGCATTTATATACAAAGCAGGAACTTTTATAACGTCTGAGGTTTTCAAAATTTTAAATTAGATGTTTATCCAGGATTTTACAGTGGTGGTATGAGTACTGTTTCCTGTCATATACCTTCAATGCTCTGTAAAGCTGTTCTATGGGTTTCATGGCTGTGGCCCCAGTAAATGACCAGTTTAGAAAGCAATATTCAATGTGGGAGAAGACCATACAGTGTAGGTATGTCTTTACGGCTTCAAGTGTTAGGGAGGGCCGTATTTGTTTGAAGTTGGAAATGTTGAAGTACCATGTACCATGGATCGAACCCCTCAGGGTTCAACAGCACTAAACACAGAGCCGTCATAGGCATATAAAATGTAAGGCTACGGTGAAGATATATCCCCTGAGTGTTAGTGAGACAGTGAAAATGTAGATATCACTTGAAATTAGAGAACCGGAGGAAGCTAGGGGTACCAACCAGTCTATGCTATTTTAACCCTAGAAACCTGTGTAACGCAGGTGATCAAGGCTGTTTCAGAGGCAATTCTAAAGCGTGATTGAAGATAGAGGTATCAATGTAGACCTTGAGAAATCCATAGACACAACCCTTACATGCTACCTTAGCAGAAGATGGATGATCATTCTCTCCAATTGCTCCATTTTATTTGGGAAAGAATCATTACAGCCATCTCACCTCAAGATGTGTGAATGAAAATGGGCTCACTGGAACCACAAAAGTCTCACCTCTACAACCATGTCAGATTTGTGCTAATCGCATACAAGTTATGGTAAAATCTTCTTTATTATATTTTGCCTATTTCTGCATACTGAGTTATGAAGCCTAGACTCTCTTGAGTCCAATGGACACAATTGTATTTATGTGTAATGATGTGAGTAGTCATGTTAGACCTTTCAATGTGGGGACAGAAAACGGGTATTTGGCCTCACAGCCCCCATTGAACCTCATTGAACCTTTACACTCCTAAAGGTTCTATAGATATGGGTCATTAAGTGAGTTTGCGGTGCACCGTATCTATGTACATTGACCATAAAGGGGGGTGGGTGCCAGTCAGAAATCTTGCCAAGGGCACCAAATGTAACAGTGACTAAACAATGCAGGTGTAAAGGTTTTTAAAACCAAGCTTTTTAATTATCTTTCCTGTGCCTCTGGATATGACATCATCATCACATTTTGGATGATTCCTATTAAGGAAATAAACCACTACTGTAAAGTACAAACAGTACATTTACAAATTAAAGCAATTATTCGGTTTTCACCAGGATTTGTCTTTCACTATATAGCTTAAGAAAATAGATCAAACAATATTCAACCTAATAGCTGCTAGTGTCTAATTAATTAGGCCTACCCTAAATGCAACTATTATAAGTGTCAATAACAGATGTTATCTGCATCCTTGGTGGTATGCAGATAAGACTCAAATCAATTGGTCTATGATAACTGACAACACTGATAAGGCATGGCTCTTTGCTCCATACAGTCAGATGAAGGTCAGATAATCTCATTGAAGAACATAATGGAGTTTGAAGTGGGCTGTTATCACAAATAAATAATTCCAAAGAACATGAGAGGGAGTGAGTTAACATCATGACTGTGTAAATATTAACACCTTGACTGTGGCCGCAGGGGAGTGCCGTATCATTAAGTGGTGATGATACTTACTATCACACAACCTCTAGTGTTCTATAGGTTTTATACAACCGTTTTTACACATATCTGATTTCATATCATGACTAAAACACTTAGGTTTTAACAAAAGGTTAATTCAGCTCTGGATAGATATTCTTTGCTAAGCAACTTCTAGCTGTGATGTTACAGCAAACAGACCTTTCGGTTATAGCAAATAACACATGGCTCTCGGCCAATAAGATTGCTTGATCTGAACCAAATGTTGTATAAATTAATTAGCCTGACGTGGTCATAATGATTACAGTTTCACTGTAAACTGGAGCTAGAATTGGCGACTACGATAACCAGAATTTAAAAAGCATAAATGGTCTTTGCTAATAGCCATAATAACTGTCTATAACTGGGCGGCACAATGTCACAGTGGTTAGCACTGTTGCCTCACAGCAAGAAGGTCCTGGGTTCAACATGCATGCAAGGGGCCTTTCTGTGTGGAGTTTGCCCCCTTGACCAAAGTACTGGCATTACAACTGGAGTTGGTTCCCAGGCGCCGCACTATGTGTGGCCGCCCACACTGCTCCCAAGTAGTTAAGATCTAATGCAGAGGATGAATTTCCTCAAGGGGATTAATAAAAGTGTTCTGTCGCCCCCAGATGAGATGGTGAAGGCTGCACAGGAGCAAGAGGCCCTGGAGAACGAGGGGATGCCAAATGGAGGCAAAGGGAAAGGATTGTTCAGGAGGTCCAGGAAACCCTCAAAACAAGTGCTCACCACCAGAGGTACCAGGACCTGTTGACCGCTGTCTTTTAAGCTGACTTGATATGCCATTTAGCAGATATCTTTATCACATGTGATTTAAAGTACAGTGATAGGCTGCAGTGTTGACTTGAAGAGATTAGTGGAAGAGAAGCAGTCTTAATAATAACAACCGTATTTGTATGTTCAAACAGTAGTATTGATAATTAGATTTATTTTATTGAAGATTTGTTTGCTATCCATTTAAACATGTATGGTACGATGCTGTATTATAATGCCTATAACCTAGATACAGTATATGTACACACACACACACACACACACACACACACACACACACACACACACACACACACACACACACACACACACACACACACACACACACACACACACACACACACACACACACACACACACACACACACACACACACACACACACACACACACACATTCCTTTAGCTAACTAGACTAAAATAACTCTCTCACTCACACACACACACACACACACACACACACACACACACACACACACACACACACACACACACACACACACACACACACACACACACACACACACACACACACACACACACACACACACACACACACACACTCACACACAGAGATCACACTGATTTATATCAGTCAGACAGAGATATACATCATATCCATTGGAAGATTAAACTTGTGAACTGGCTGTTCCTGCTGATGTAGTCATCTCCTAATGGGTTTCTGGGCTTGTTTTCTCATCCAAGCGAACTCTCCTCTCTGTGTCGCCCCATTATACAATGCCCAACAACCCCCCCTCCCATATCACCTCTCCACTCTCTCTATCGTACACACCATCTGTCGCTCTCTCTCTCTCTCTCTCTCTCTCTCTCTCTCTCTCTCTCTCTCTCTCTCTCTCTCTGCTGCTGAGGTCAGGCAGACGCCTGCGAACACCAGCTACTAGGACAGAGAGACTTCGGCTCAGCTTCTTCCCCCAGGCCATCAGAGCCCTGAACACTGAACTCTCCACACACAAGCACACATGAGCACACACACAACACACACACTGTACACGCTCACACACTAGCAGCCACTTTAACATGAGCAAGCACACATTCATGCTGCACACGCCCACACTTATGGCCACTAAGGAAAGGTCACTTTAAAAATAGTATAGTATAACCGGAGATTGTATAAATTAGCATGTACAGAAAGACACTACCAAAGGACCTAGCATGTCCTCCATGCTCTGTAAATAACGTATGTACATATACCGATATGCCCTAACATGTTACTTGTTTACTGCACAATGTTACTTGTTTATTGCACAATGTTGATTCTATTATATGTTATTTGCACATCGTTGCGGGCAAGACCACCCGCATTTCATTGTATACTTGTATGCCGTGACAAATAAATCTCTTGACTTGACTCTCTCTCTCTCTCTCTCTCTCTCTCTCTCTCTCTCTCTCTCTCTCTCTCTCTCTCTCTCTCTCTCTCTCTCTCTCACAGTGTCAGTGTGCGCCCCCCCGACGCCGCAGGTTGCCAAGCTGAACGAGAGGCTGGTGGAGTCCAGTACTCAGTTCGGGAGGAAGCAGCCTAAAGGAACCATGGACGTGTGGTGGCTGTTTGATGATGGAGGTAGGCCGCCGCCCGGTCCCTCCATGCCTCACACACGTCACATTTCTTTTTTGTACTATTACCGATGAGCAAGGTATTAAATGACACACCCTCTCCTTCCCCCAGGCCTGACCCTGCTGATGCCCTACATCCTTACCACCAGGAAGAAGTGGAAGGACTGCAAAATGAGGATTTTCATCGCAGGACAGCCAGGACGCTCTGACCTGGACAAACAGGAGTGAGTACATGTAACTGTTACACATTATTGTTTTTGTTCTCATGATTCAGTGTTCTTTAAAACTAGGGTTCTCACTAGGTTACAACTAGGGCCGGGTGATATGGCCAAAGTATCATATCACAATATTTTTTTGGTAGATTTTTTTTGGTAGATTTTTCTGTACAAATTACAATGTTATATGAAATCTTATTCAACGTCTTTATCTTGTAATACAATTGTTATGGTGTTAGTTCATTCCAAATGGTATATTTTACTTAAACTTTTACTGTTAAAAGGAACCCTTTTTTCCTTAACTAAAGGATATACAGTATATACAGGAACTTCTCTTTAACATTGTAACTGCACATTAATCATCAGCTTGTGGTTCTTTGGCCCGCAGGATGAAATCTTTGTTGGAGAAATTCAGAATTAACTGCAGTGACATCAACGTCATTGATGACATCCATGTCAAACCCAGCAATGACAGGTAACCACACCGAATTAGTTCATGGCGAGATGTGGAGAAAACAGAATGTGCAATATTATTAATCTAATATCATTGTCATATGAGCCTGTAGAGAACTGGCCCCATCAGTCATATGCTGTTTTGGGAGGGAAATTCCACACATTCCACACTAACCCTGTAGCAGTGATCACACTAGTTACTTCAGTGATTGATTGATTGATTGATTGATTGATTGATTGATTGATTGATTGATTGATTGAAGGAAGAAAACAACTAGAAACTGGAAATGTTACATTTTAAAATCAGATATCCTCTACTTCTACTATAGCTCTACATTGCTTCAGGTATTCTATACTTAAAAGTATAAATTAACTGAAATGAACATTCTCCAGAATCAACTTCATTTTATTTATTGATTTCTTATCTTCCACCAGCTGCAAGGTATTTGAGGACATGATCGAGCCGTTCCGTCTGCATGAGGGGTCTGAGGACACAGCACAGGCTCAGGCCCTGCGAAAGGAACACGCCTGGAAGATCAGCGACGCAGAGCTGGACACCTTCGAGGAGAAGGTAAAACCACTCATGCTGAAATTCAAAACTGTTCTTTGACGTGGGTGTGAAGGCCTGGGACACATTGATTCTGAAGTAGAGATGGACAATGACTACTGCTCTTTTTTTCTTCATTTACAGACACAGCTCCAGGTGCGACTGAATGAGCTGCTTCAGGAGAACTCCAAATCAGCCAATATGATCATGGTGTAAGTACAGGATCCTGGAACTTCTGTATGGTGTTTTTTTTTCTTTTTCGGTAGGGACGCACAATTTGTCAGCTACAAAAACGGTGTTGGCCAATATCTTTTTTTTTTGGTCTGATGAGAAGGACTGGGCAGATGTCAACATCTGGTGATTATTTTACTGTTTAACTGTACAGGGCTTTTTATTTGGGGTACTTGTACATGCACAACAGCATTGAAATAGACTGCAGAAACAGGTTTTTTTGTTTGTTTTGTTTTTTATACAGACCAATATCAGTAAATATAGGTTATCATCCATAATGTGTTATTGGTTATCAGTCAAATGTTTCATATCGATCGATGCATCCCTACTTCTTGGTATTGAACTAGAAGCCCAGATCACAATGAGTTTTAGTTTTTTTTTTTACAATCAAGGTGATTCTTTAGCAATCAGAGCAAAGCCTGAAATAACTAGCTTTCTGTCAAGGTAGATATAGTTACCAAAGCAAAAACAGTGAGGCAACTAAGTAATTATTACTAGTATAGTAATGTTAAAGTGTAAAATATCATCTCTGACCCCCTGCAGGAGCATGCCCATCGCTCGTAAGGAGTCCGTCTCCGATTACCTCTACATGGCCTGGCTGGACATCCTGACAAAGAACCTTCCGCCCACTCTTCTCATCAGAGGCAACCACAAGAGTGTTCTCACCTTCTACTCCTGAGCAACTCACAGGCCAGGCAACAGAGTGGCCACTATTGGTGACCATGATAAGAAAGGAGATTTACATGGCTGTATCATAATAATGGACCATGTTCATAAGGCCTACCGGTCTCCTGGATCGTGTCATTCAGCCCTCCTGACCCACCTCACAATGCAACCATGTGCACTAATATCGCAACTGGTTTAGTCTTGTATGTTTGTAAAGACAATTTGGTGTTGTGTTTAATGAGTGCTGTTTCCATTGGATCAAAGAAAGTGTCTTCTACTTTCCCTTGCTGCCAAAGCACCGCCTTGCTGCCATTTTACATCTCTCTTTTTTTATATTAATAAAATTAGGGATGACAGTTGGCACAAGGTAAACAAACCCAAAGGCCATTGATTGTCAAAGATGAAAATGTTTGCGCTAATTTACTCTCTGGCCAACGTGTAAATTAAAAAGCTGTCATGAGCAGTTATTTTAAGTACGTTCTTTTCACTATGTAGAGCGTCAGACAGATTGTTAACAAGCCTGACTGGTTGGCTTGATACCATCTGGCTGCCAAACATTCTGCTGCGCCTCCTTCCCGGTTTGGATGCCCAGAAAATGCTCTGAATATACACAAGAGAATACTGACAGTTCACTCATGAAAGGTCTAGTTAGACTGCCAGAATATGCTCAGAGTGTGAACATTGAAATACATGAACTTATCTGATATTTAGACACTTTATGGTATTCAGTGAAGTTTATACCAGAGGGTGGGTATTACAATAATGATGTTATTATATCTAGAAGGTGCCTGCTGTATGCACATGGTCCATTGAAGTGTTCATAGGTTAGGTTTAGGGCAATCAAGAATCAAGTTGTCTTTGTAGCATGGCTAGAATGTTCCCATGGACAGTTGGACACACAAAGACAAGACTGCCTCCAATGGGTCACATTTTTGCTGTCAGTCACTACACTGCCCTCTGTTGGAATTGTAAAAATCTATTGTGCATAGACATTTTTTGTTTGTTTGTTTAGCAGTAAAATAAGCCATAAAGAAAGTATATGCACACAGGCAATAACCGTATTTGTATGTTCATACAGTAGTATTGATAAATAGATTTATTTTATTGAAGATTTGTTTGATATCCATTTAAACATGTATGGTACAATGCTGTATTATAATGCTGTTTGTCTACCCCACACTGCTGTTTAAATTAGTATTTTACTTTCAGAAAACACACCTGTGTGTTTACAGAAAAATCTAATGAAATACTACACAAGTTTGTAAACCCAATTATCTTATGTATATTTTGATGCAGATTTATTTCTGTTGTTGTCTTTCTTCCTATTTAATCTTTTTTGGGGTAATGTGTTGAATAAAATGAATAAAATGTTTAGGTGCTCATATTTTGTTATCGTCTATTAATTGATTATGTGGACCAAAGTCAGTGAATAATAATATTAATAATAATAATAATGATACAGTAATAACAGAACATGCAATATTTTAAATTCAGTGAAACTGAAATGAGATTTAGATAACCAATATGCTTGTTTAAAACATGTTACTAACATACACATTTACTATTTTTAAAAGAACATGTATATCAAAGTAGATTTTTGTATTCCTATACACTCAGAGCTCTGTATAGTTGGAAAAGGGGTGTTCACTTAAGACACAAGCAATCACATCAAGAACTAACAGTGATTTGATTAACCGTGCATTTTAATGTTGGCAGTTTTTAATTATAAATGTATTAATGAATGAATGTATTCTAATTCCTGCATGCCACGGGGGTCAATGTACAAAATCGATTTGTTTATTAACTGGATCTCCCTTGTTGTGTGCTGGCAGCTGGACCAAGAGAGGAGAGGAGTGACATCCGAGTAGGCAGGAAGCGAGTGATGACCCCCTCCAATGTACAGCCCCCCCCCCCTACTCAACCCACCCAACCATCTCCAATGTACAGTCCCCCCCCCCCTACCATCTCCAATGTAGTTTCCCACCCCACCTACCCAACCTCCTCCAATGTACAGTTTCTTCCCCCTCAAATGTATATACTCTCTTTTTTTAGACTCTTTTTGTATCACAAACAGTACTGTATTTGTAGATCTGGTCATAAATGTCTAGATGTAGCAGTACTGTCTATCTGTAGGCTATGTCATGTATGTCATATATTGAAAATGGGGGACCCTGATGTAAACAAGACGAAAGTCTTTCTCTGGTCTGCATCCCCTTAACAATTGTGTGTATTGAGCTATACTGTATACATTCCTGTAAAGGAATGTGAATCACTACCCACTTTCAAAAACTCTCAAAAAACACCTACGGGAGACTGCAATTCGAAACTGGCCCCTGTAAATGTCCTAACACAACCCCCTCCAATGTACAGTAAATGACCAAGTATGGTCTTGTCAATATTCCAATGTACAGTTTTGCTTGTACAGTTGTACAGTGTCCCCCACCCACCCCTCCTACCCAACCTCCCCCCACCCACCCAACCACCTCCAATGTACAGTGCCCCCCACCTACCCAACCTCCTCCAATGTACAGTTTCCAAGTCAAATGTATATACTCTCTTTTCTGGACTCTTTTCATATCACAAACAGTACTGTATTTGCAAATCTGGTATGTCATAAATGTATAGATGTAGCAGTACTGTCATGTATATCATATGTTATGATGAATTGAAAATGGGGGACCCTGATGTAAACAAGACGAAAGTCTTTCTCTGGTCTGCATCCCCTTAACAATTGTATGTATTGAGCTGTACTGTACCCATTCTGCAATCTGTTAATAAAGTTTTCAATCAATCAATCAATATAATTGTACCCATTCTGCAATCTGTTAATAAAGTTTTCAATCAATCAATCAATGACGTCACCAATATGTCACCAAGCTGCTGTCGCTAGCCACTAGCCGGTGGCAAGATGATACGAATGCTATGTAACGTTAGGCAAATGCCCGTACTGTTAGATTTCTCTTCGCATGTGGCTGCTACTTCACGATCACTAGGACGGGCGTTTCGTTTCCAGAGGTTGTCATCACAGGGGAAAGGCAATGGAATGGATGGAATAAAACTAACGTTTCGTCAGGTTAGCTCGCTTGCTGGCTTGTTATGTTTACATGTCATTGTTATTAGCCGTGGTATTAGCTAATAACGGTGGCTATTTTGCTGTGATGGTCGAGCTTATTTAGATATATTTGAATTATGCACAAGTTAATGTAAGCAAGTGAAGAGTCGTTTAGAGCACATTATAGCTATCCTAAAACTGGTACCTAGCAGCCTAAACCTAATGATAAGTATGAGGACGCTTCTCTGGTTTTCGTTACACTCTCGCGAGAGACTGAGCTATCACGACATGTCAAAAGCGGAAGCGGAACTGTTACCGTAGTTACGGAAAGTAGTGTCTTCGTGTTTTATTCTATCTGAAGAGATATTTATATTTGTTTGTGTGTCCGTGGCAAATAATACGTCGGTTGTTATTATTTTCAACAAACTTTTAAATTCATAGAAAGATATTTCTAAGCGAAAAGTATTTCGAGGGGAGGAGCACCGATATGGCGCGAGGTGACGTCAACATATGACGCGTTGCGCGGGAGATTCATTCTCGCGGAGACAGAGACAAGCGACAGCGCCTTTTTATCTACAGTATTCACTGCAGCTATCTTCTGAATAATCGGTCTTATCATAAAATCGTATATAATACTTCAGTAGCAACGTAGCTTGCCATTTATCCGCGCAACATTTGACAACATGCCATCTCTAGAAGTTACAGATGTTTCTGCTGTCTCTCCATTGAAGAGGGGGAGGACTGAATTGGTGCCTGAAGATGTCAAACTTGTCCTGAAATTCGCCAAATTGTCTGTCAATGCCACTACACCCACCAGAGGCTCTACTAAGGCTGCAGGCTATGACCTTTACAGGTTGGTTATATTTCACATTTGTGCAAACTGCAACATGTATATTCTTTGCCTGAACTGCATTGGCTAACATTGAACAATATCAAACATTTAGTTCTCTTGACTATTATTTCACAATCCCAATCCATCAGTGCATATGATTACTCAGTTGGACCGATGGACAAGATGATTGTGAAGACGGACATCCAGATAGCAGTTCCAACAGGCTACTATGGGAGAGTGGGTAAGTCACAGTGTGTCATCGACCGAACATAACAAAGCAGTGTTCTCTAACGTTGCATAATCTTGATACCACTTAAGGATATTCAGGAAATGAATGAAAGCTACCTAGAGAGCATGCACTTCAGGAAATAAATGGATGCTACCTAGACATTTGATAGAGGCAAGTTAGCTTAATATTCACAATGTCAATCTTCTTAAAAAGAAGCCATCTCATTTGTAGTGGTGGAAATCATCAGATACTTGGGCTACTTCACACTGCAAGCCTTCATGCTCAATTCTGATTTATTGCTCGGATCAGATTTTTTGTTTGGCTGTTAAACATTCTTAAAAAAAAAATGTGGCCAATATCAGATTCCAGTGTGAACTGGTCACACTTATGTACTACTCACACGCATGCGCACGTGAACAATAACGAAGATGGATCCAAACATGGAGGACACTGAAGTCACAGTTTATGGTTTCATTTATACGTTGATGGGACAGTGGAGGCCAGATCATTGGTGAGCAGATGATAACGGAGGCGAGGAGGAGGTGAAGGGGACACGTCTTCTTTCAAACACTGACTGGTTATTATGATACGTCCCCTCAAGTTGTCCTTGTACAGAAGTATCACCCCAAATTCTTATTAGGTAAATTCCACACTGGCCCTCCATTGACCACCTCCACCACAGCTGTCTTCCATGTTTGTATGGTTATTAGGGCTACAATTCGATTATCAAACGATTATTTGGTCAATTTATGTCTAGATCCCAATCATTACATTATATATATATATATATTTATTCATTTTTTATTTTTACACTAGCTCACTAGTTGTTTTTGTTACACTTAATGTTTTTTAGAGGATGTAAATTAACATGATGCCAGTACAAAATAACACATTCAAGCCCCAGAAAAAAGTACTTAGAGAATCTATTATTGAATTGAATCAATGCAGAATTGGCCAAATCTAGAATTACAATTGATCACACAAATCCCTTATTTCTTCCACCCCCTGCTGATTTGGTACACATCGGTAATCATTTCAGTTTACCAAGTGCCTTTTTTTAATTCATTGTGCTGATGTAGGCAAATTTTTGGAGCAGTAAATCTTTGTGTCAAATCACACAGGCTTCAATCCCTTCATACACCACAGGTTTCTGTCACATTAGATGGGCTGCATTCCCTTTATACACCACCAGTTTCTGTCACATTAGATGGGCTGCATTCCCTTTATACACCACCAGTTTCTGTCACATTAGATGGGCTTCAATCCCTTTATACACCACAGGTTTCTGTCACATTAGATGGGTTTCAATCCCTTTATACACCACCAGTTTCTGTCACACAGTTTCTTTATTATTTCCAGGGTTGTTTTGTTGTGCGTTCGACATGAAACAGGCCATAACTCGTCTCTTACCTTGTTCTCCTCCTCAGCACCTAGATCTGGACTGGCAGTAAAACACTTCATTGACGTTGGTGGTGAGTTGCTTTTACAGTTTACACACCTGACAACCATAAGGTGAACTGATGAAGAATGTTCTGTAGTTCTCTTACCCGTGTTTGTTCACACGTCCCTCTCTCTGTCCCTCCGTCAGCCGGAGTTGTAGACGAGGACTACAGAGGAAATGTGGGAGTTGTGCTTTTCAACTTCAGCAAGGAGGCCTTTGAAGGTGAGCTCTCTGACATCAGTGACTTGTGTACTTTTTAAATTAGATGGTGTGCGAGGAAAACAAGCCGTCCATGGCTATTTTTAAACCTCTGCAGAAAATTCTATTATACCCATCAAGCTGTTTTGATCTTTATTTTTTATATGTACTTTACTGCCTCTTAGTAATTTAAAGCCAAGTGTAGCCTACAATAGAAATGCTTTGAACTGAAGAAAGGCTTGGAAGTGCACCTGAAAATTAAGATATCAAGGGGCTGCAGACGTATAGAATTACTGCACACAAATTCTTGACCACACAAGAAAAAACAACTTCTTTAACTGTTCATCCATATGGCTGAAAATGCCCACAAAATGAAAATCTGTCTGTATGTACTTCCGTAATAATTGTCATTGTCATGACGCAGCCAGAGTCAGAGGAACAAAGCCAGACTGTTAAATGTTTATAACACAAATACATTTGAAGCTCGTTGTATATGTCATTGTAGAGGTCAGTAGCCTGTATATCTGACGTTAAAAACGTTGTCTCTGTTTCCCCCTCTGTTCCCACTTTGTCTTCCAGTGAAAAAGGGCGACCGCGTAGCACAGCTAGTGTGCGAGAAGATCTGCTACCCAGATCTAATGGAGCTAGAGGTACTTCACCCAACCCTCAGTCAGCACACATCTCAGTGCCCCAATTCTGGTGGTCCTAATCCTAGACAGGGATGCACTAATCACCTTTTCCACTGCTGAGAGTAATGGACCTATCTCAAACACCGCCCTCTTTTCTTGATCATCCAATCACAATAGTTGCTTTCTTTGGACAGACTAGATGGGTCAATTGAACCCTTGCAGTGAAGAACCATACAGTATAAGTCAGTTTAAAAATGTGCAGTTGTGAAGCTCATCTAAATCACTTGGTGTGTGAATGTGATATATCACAAGAAACTACTCAACCTCTACTGTCTTTAACTATGAATGAACACAATAATCTAACTTGCCATCTTTAGATAATAACTTTTGAAAGAATTGTTACTCTGAACTGACTTATATTATATGGTTCTTTCTTTGTCTCAGGTACTCGATTAACTTTAAATATCAGCCAATACAAATGTTTGTTTGTAGTTTGTTGGACGGGGCTGATGGTGAGTGTCTCCACCACATCTGTATCCATTTCAACAGACAGAAAAGTTGGGAGTGGATGAACTTTTGGAACTGATGTATACGTAACCGTCCATAGTAAAGATGTTGTTTCTTCAAATGCACCATTACGCTAGGTAGTCATTTAAAAACAAAACCGCAATACCTTCAGTCTGTCTTATCTCTTGTTTTATTATGGATCAGTGTGGCCGCTCCCTCCCACATGAAGCTCGATGTACAGTACCTCATCAGAAAGTTATATGTTACTAGGTCAATGTCAGGGGAGACATCTCAGTTCAATTTGTATACTCCTTTTTCTTTTCTTTTTTTTAAAGCCTCATCCTTGGGAGTGTAAATGTGACCAGGCTCTTTGTGTTTCAGACCCTGGAAGAGACGGAGCGTGGAGCAGGGGGCTTTGGTTCCACTGGACGCAACTAACTCTTATCTGTGTTGCATACAGTGCACATCTTGTTAAATAAATGTATTCAGATTGTTGTATAAATAAAGTTGTTGTTTTTATACTTTCTGATTCTTATTTTCCATTGTACAATATCAAGAGAAACAAGAGATCTGTCGCCACTTTGTCCTCCAACCAGAGGTGCATGAACTAGAAAGAACTGGCAAGGGAGAATTCAGCAACTCTTAAGAGGCCGATATATATGAAAATAATGTTCTTTATTCATACAATTAAAACCTGTTGTTTTTTATGAATAAAGAACATTATTTTTAGAACATCCATCGGCCTCCAGTGTTGCTGAATCTTTCTCCATTGTAATATTATCCAAATGCATTATTTAATTTTTTTTTTTACTACTGCTGACTGCGCCTCCTAGACCGAAACTCCATTTGTCTATATCCACATGGGGGCGCTGTAGGACAATATTGCATGCCTGTAGTGTAGTTTGTGATCTAGCATGGTTCCATCACTCCCAATAATTAGTTTCAAAACTACAGTATTAAACGTAGCTGATTGTGCTGCTTTGGAGCAGGTTAAGATATACTTCACTTGCTTTGATGCTGAATGAAGGGAATAAAAGGTATTGAGGTCAAGTAGCTGTAGAACTGTCACTACATTGACCCAAGTTTATGGAAGTGAAGAGAAAGCATGCCACTAAACACATTTTACACAAAATATGTTTTGTTTTTATTGTGAATTTACAACTAAACCCTCACGGATGTGAACAACGAACACAGACAGGTGTCTAAAGGCTGGTCTGATTTGACATCGCCGTGGCGATGCAGCACTGATTGTACTTGCGAGAGAATTGTGTGGCCATGAAGGCCTCAGTGCATAATCATGAAGGCCCAGGTTTGGCATCATCACAATTTGTGTGTGTGTGTGTGTGCGTGTGTATGTATACACAGTTTACAAAGGAAGTAGTTGGTCATTATAAGCACCATTACAAACCCCTTCATTCCAGGGGCTTTCTCTAGTTTACAAATGCATCATAGATTAAGAGTGGCATTGATTATTACAGTATAAACACACTTAATTTACACGTAGTATAGAGGAGAGCAGACAGGCTATGGAGATAACTTTGTTTTGGTTGCAAAAAAAACATACAATTTTAAAAACGGCTGGCAGGATTGCATTTTTTTTTCTTCTTCAGACTACTGAGTTTTGTAGAATAGTACAGTGCATTCAGAAGTCTATGTGGTTGTGTTACTAGCACCAGTAAATATGAATACTTCTAGTCAGTAGGAAAGATGGAAAAGCATAGTTTAGATATGTAAGAGTCGTTGAAGCACGGATATGGCTACATCTCAATAGTCCACAGTGGGTTCCTCTCTCCTACACAATACCTACTCCTTTTCTTCATCCTCACTTCAGCCTAAAACTAATAACTGGGGAAGGAGCGAACCTTGATAGATATTTGCTTTCACCTATCCAGGTTTTTAAAAGTCATGTATATGGGGAGGAAAGGAAGTCACTCCAGACTATTGGGACTCACCCTCTTTCTTCCACCCAAGCTGAGTGGTGAGAACTCAGCATCAGAACCTTCTGCAGTCCACGTGCCCCTCAAAGTGGTGCCCGATTCCACATATCATTATACAAAATTAAACCCTACTCTTTTAACAAGCCGTCCTCACCACACACAGCTGAAGTGGTTGTTGTAGTCAGGGCGATATGTTCTTCATTTGACCATCGACCCATTCTGACAGGCAAATTCAGCTGGTATTAAAAACACAAAAACCATGAGCGATTGTATCTATGATATGTAGAATCATCGTTGGGAATCGATCATTGCAGTCCCCCATCCCCCCCATTGTCTCTTTGGTGGCAAGCCCCTCTCTTTATTGGAGCCGGTAGAAGTTGCCCCCTAACCACTGACCCAGAGTCAGAGATCACTCTCCTTCTCATTCTCTCTTAGGCAACGGGGGGAGTTTGAGCCTGACCCTGGATCTGTGGCTGCAGGCAACGTCTGCCCATCTCAGTCCTGTGGTGGTTAATGCAGGATAATCTGCACCCTCATCCTCAGTATGTCTCCCAGCTGTCCTGTGAGGTAGTCTTTATCATGTCTGTCCTCCAGCTCAGCCAGCTCTGTCTTCTTGTAGAGTGCGGTGCTGCTGATGTGTAGGGAGTAGGCCCCGGCGGTCAGGGACTTCCTCTTCGCCAGGTGCAGGTAGCTCACCCCCTCCCTCTGGTTGATCTTGAAGTGGCCGTCGTCGTTGCCATAGTCGATGGTGTAGCGCACGTGGCCGTTGAGCGTGGACAGAGCCGGGGTGAACTCCAGGATGTGGTCGCGGCTGCTCAGGTCACTGAGGTTGAGGTGGAACTGCAAGGTGTCCTCGATGTCCACACTTTCCAGGCTGACTTCCTGCTCCTGGAGGACATGTGGAGGAACCATTATCAGTGTGACAAGGAAAATGGGATTTTGTGAGGTTTACATTCATTTTCTCTTACGTGTCTGTGCTATATTAAAAGCTAAAAACAATTTCTATCATTACCAAAAGTATGAATGCTATAGATGTTTTTAATGTTATTATTATACTTGTTTGTATACTTGTATGTTTTTGTAATCATTATCCTTTGAAATTACCACATGACGGAATCTGGGACAAAGTCAAGGAAATGCTTTTCTACACAAGGCCCAATGTATTTACTGAGTAAAATGCATATAAGAAGAGACGCTGAGAGAAAGAGGTCACCTGTGCATCTCCCAGAGACTCCTCCAGGGTTGAGTTGGTGCTGCGCCGCTTGCGTCCCTTCTTGGGGTAGCCGTTGATCTTGCACTCGTAGCAGGCCTCGGGGGACAGAGAGTTATCGTCTCCCTGAGAACCGTCGTCCTGACCGATACTGGAGCCACCGCTACTGAAGCCCACGCCTGAGACACAGTGCCTGAAACACACACACGTTATTACCATCAGGTGGACTGTGGTCTGCTGAGGAGAGGGCAGGTCTACTACACTGACCACAATCTCATTAGGCTGACAGGTCGGCATACTGTAAATACGGGTACTCTTACAAAAGAAAAGTATCATGGTAGTTTGACGGTAAGTTTAGTTTTACCATGGTACCGGTAAAACGAAATAAATAAAAGTCATGTATCACCATGATACCAATTCTGGACTTAAATAATACCAATTATTTAAGGTAATATCATCTATCATGGCAATGATTAAACATTTTGGAAATTCCATGATACCTTTTTGGAAATACCATGATACCTTTTAACCATGATACTATATAACTACACTACTGGTAACTAGACACAAAATCACCATACATACACACGCACGCACACACGCACACGCACACACACACACACACACACACACACACACACACGCACACGCATGCACGCACACACACACACACGCACGCACCCACACACACACACACTAATGTACCCTTGTCCTGCACGGAAGTAACCAGTTGGACAGCCACACTGGTATCCTCCATCTGTGTTTGAGCAGCCATAGTTGCAGGGGTTCTGGCTGGAGGAGCACTCGTTGACGTCTGAGCAGCCTGCATTGCTCTGCTCGTAGTTGAAACCAGTGGGACAGAGGCAGCGGAAGCTCCCCAGGGTGTTATGGCACGATGCGCCACCACATATCTGACTGTTCTGGCACTCATTCTCATCTGGGTCATACAGGAAGTAAACAAACAGGGGTCATTCCCGTTTAGAGGAGGCAAACAATTCCTGGAAATTCAAAAACACAAGATCCGAAGGGAAAAACAGTGGTTTTACTCTCAGGAGTCCGTGTGTGCTGTATTTCAGAAAATAGGTTAAAGGACCATACCAAACTTTTTGACATGGGTTCCGAGTCATTCTTGCCTTGATACAAAAATCAAGATGCCCTTCATTTTGGCCAGACCCGGAGGGCGTGGCCCTGTACGAGGCAATGTCACTTACTGACTGACTCCCCATTGTTGAAACATGCATGTGTGAGTGGCGTGGCTGGGTCCGGCTTAACTAGGCTTGCTTAGCCCAGAATTTCCTCAAGGGGATCAATAAAGGAATATCTTATCTTATCTTTTACTGTTACTGACAAATCTGGTGGTTATTTTCTGCCGATTCACCATGGCCATTAGCTTCCAGTGTATCTGGAAATGTATCTGAAACACCACATAAAGTGAAGAAAGTCACCACATTTGACTAAAATGCCTCGCCGACATATTACGTGTCACTTGTTGCCATTGTGACATACAGTAAGGAGGAATTCCTCCTTTTTAGACACTGTATTTCTTACTTTCATGGGGTTATGTGGTGTTTAAAAGACACATTTTCAGATATAATGGAAGCCTATGGCAGTGGACAATTGGCAGAAAATAATGTCAGCATCCTTCAGTAACAGTAAAAGATAAGGAGAAAAGTGGGGCACCTTGATTTATGTATCAAGGCAAGAATGACTTGGAAACCAAAGAAAGACTGGTCTGGTCCTTTAAGGAGTGTCTTTGCATGTCAGAGTGGAGGGCAGTCTTTTCCCCTCACGCTTATCATCGCTGGAGGATAAAGGTTGAACTTCCAGGAAGAGGAAGAAGATTTGACCTGATCACCCGATGAACAGTAGAGTAGAGAGAGTCACCACCACTCACCCACACACTGGTTCCACTGGTAGTGTTGAAGGTATCCTTGGGGACAGCTGCACCTGTAGCCTCCTACCAGGTTCTGACAGCCATGCTGACACCTGTGGTTGCCATCGCACTCATCCATATCTGTCAGGGGCACGCACGCACGCACACACACACACACACACACGCACACACACACACACACGCACGCACGCACGCACACACACACGCACGCACACACACACACGCACGCACGCACGCACACACGCACACACACACACACACACACACACACACACACACACACGCACACACACACACACACACACACGCACACACGCACACACACACGCACACGCACACACACACACATTTGGAATCTTTATTTATGTCCACATAAAGACAATGTTTAAAGGACACAAATAGTATCAGTGCACTTGGACATTGTGCTTTATTCTGTTACATTCATGCCCAAATTGACAATGGCAACCAAAGTTACACACACACACATGGATGATGAACCTGACAATCAACACACAGCTCATGGATACAGATAGCAGCGTCTTCTCCAAATTGCGCGGCTGCCAATAATAGCTGACACTGAGCAATATTTTGCTAACTGTTTGGCTCTTCCCTTCGGAAGACCGGCCATCTGAAGGCCTCTAACACCCAACTTATGAACATGACCCAGGCTTCCAAATATGAAGACTAAAAGTTTACAGCTGTAGCCCAGTTGTGATATGGTATGCTCTAACTAACAGTTGATACTTCAACATTTTGGTTGTAAAGGCTTCTTCTAGAGTGTAGTCAAACGTACAGCCAACTTCTAGAATGAGAACCTCACACACACACACACACACACACACACACACACACACACACACACACACACGCACACACACACGCACACACACGCACACACACACACACACACACACACACACACACACACACACACACACGCACACACACACACGCACACACACACACACAAAGTCGGAGATCCTTTTCCTGTCAGCTGATAGGAAGGGTGGTAGCGATTGGTTACTGACCTTCACAGGATTGTCCGTTGGGGTCCATTGAGAATCCTCGCTGACACTCACAGTTGAAGCTTCCGGGACTATTCTGACAGACACCATTGGAGCCACATAGGCTGGAGTCTGTGGCACACTCATTATTGTCTATGTAGAGAAGAGGTACGATTTAAATGAGTCGTCTGATCATTCATGAACATTTTGTTGAGTCTTTATTCCAACAAATACTATTGTAAACTTAAAGGGGAACTCCACTTTTTTTGGAAATTAGCTTATTTAACATCTTCCCTGGAGTTAGACAAGAAGATGCATACCTTTTTTGTCTCTGTGCGTGCATTTTAGCTTTGGGAATAGACGCTCCGTTAGCATAGCTTAGCTTCATCACTGGAAGTGAGGCAGGACAGTAGCCTTACAGTGCCTTACAGTGTATTGCAAGGTCTAACATTGACCAAACTTGATATGCATGACCTTGGTGGGCTCTAGGTCAACTCCTGAAAAGGGGGTCAATGTCAGACTTTGCAATCAAAAGTTAGGGGGCTAATAACCCTTGCCATAATTTCAGTGCGCCCCCTAACTTTTGATTGCAAGGTCTGACATTGACCCCCTTTTCAGGAGTTGACCTAGAGCCCACCAAGGTCATGCATATCAAGTTTGGTCAATGTCAGACCTTGCAATACACTGTAAGGCACTGTAAGGCTACTGTCCTGCCTCACTTCCAGTGATGAAGCTAAGCTATGCTAACGGAGCGTCTATTCCCAAAGCTAAAATGCACGCACAGAGACATAAAAGGTATGCATCTTCTTGTCTAACTCCAGGGAAGATGTTAAATAAGCTAATTTCCAAAAAAAGTGGAGTTCCCCTTTAAGGACAGTCGTAGTGCAGCTGGCATAACGAAACGTTGGTAAAAGGAGTGCATTCTTACTGGCCTGAGGGAGTAGTAGGGCTAGACTGAATGGCTGCTTTGGAGCCTAATTTGGAGTTGGATGCCTTGCTCAAGGGCACATCAACAGCAGTTATTTTGTATTTAATTTTTTTATTCTTTTTTAAAACAAACATATAAACAAACATGACAACACACGATAAGATATACAAGCATTAATTGTCAGGGCACATCCAATGAGATCACATTTTGGTTAGTTGTTTTATATAAGATATACCCATAATACCTGTTATCTAAAAAAAAACCCTACATACGTATGCTCAGCTCGAAACCCCCCCTCCCGGACCCCACCTTGAGAAGTACCTCCACTATCCCTCGCACCTAACCAGACACTACCATTATAAGCTAGCTTTTATTCTCTCCACCACTTCTAACCACATTGACATTTTGGATTCATTGAGACCCAGAATTCTTGCTGTAGATATTTCATGGTAAATTACATCGAGATATGTAAGAAACCAAACTTTACGGCACATTTTTTCCGGTTGAAACCAGCGTGATGCGATCAGCTTTTTGGCTACTGTGATACCCGATAAAACCAATCTCTTTAGCTGTGGGTTCACTGCAAACTCAAAAACATCATTCAACAGCAATACCGAGGGGTGTACAGGTATATTCCAAGATACGAGTTTTGATATTTGTTGGGTCACATCTTTCCAGAATGCCTTAACTGGTGAGCAGTCCCAATACATGTGCATAAATGTCCCTTCGTCCCCATTTGTACATTGGGTGCATTTGGAATCTTGTTTGAGCCCCATTCGGCACAGTCTTATAGGAGTCAAGTATGTCCTGTGAATATAGTTAAGATTGATTTGTTGATGATCCGGGTTCCTTGATGTAAGTCGGACATTTGCCCAGGCTCCTTGCCAATCAAAGTCATTTTCCAGGTCTGGTATATCCCTCCTCCAGACAGAGTCAAGTTGGAGGGTTTCATACGAGGACGTTAGTAATTGATGATAAAATTCTGAAACAAAACCTCTCGATGTCTCTCTTGAGTAGAAGAATTTGTGGTATCTGTGGTGTTCAATTGGTCTGTCTAATGGAACACCGTGAGACTTCAAACATAGCTCTAACTGTTTGTGAAAAAGCCATGTGGACTTGGTGAGATTAAATTTTTTGCGTATTTCTTTATCACTACAAAAACCCTGTTTGTTAAAAATATCCCCTAATGAGTGTATGCCTTGCTTTTCCCATATAGGGAATCTTATAGGTCGTTTTCCAATTAAGAGAGCATTGTTATTGAATAAGGGAGTATGGTTGTGCCATTCTTGTGGGTTAGGATTTTTTTTTTGTGATTCACGCCATATCCGGATCGCATGAGTAATTATGGGGCCAAATTTTCGTTCACAGTGCTTGATTGGTAGTTTAGTGTGTGCTATGTCCTTCAGTCTATGTGGGGCTACTATGTTTTCTTCTATTTTCCTCCAAGATGCTAATGCTTGGGAGTCAAACCATGTTGTCAATGGACTTAATGAGTACGCCTTAAAATATAGGAAAAAATCTGGAAATGCCATGCCACCATCTGCTTTATTTCTCTGTGCGGTGGATCTTTTTATACGTGGTGGTTTGTTATTCCAAATAAATTTGTATGTGGAGGAGTGTAATCTTTTCCAGTAACCCTCTGGAGGGGGTAACGGTAGCATTGAACAGAAGAAGTTGATTTTAGGTAGTACATCCATCTTAACTATTGATATCCGTGCAGTTATTTAAGGATGGGGGAGTGACACTCGTTCATTTCCCTCATCCACAGTTTTCCCCCCAGTGCTTCAGACTACCCCCCCCCCCCCCCCACATCTCCATCTCCACCCTATCCCTCCAAGAAAAAGAAGAAAAAGCATCCACACTGCAGACCACTCTTAGCCAAGTGTAGTTCTACAGGACATATGAGGGTCTCTCTCCTGGTTCAATATAAGGTCATGGGAGCTGCCTTGCGGTCTGCAAAAAAAAAATCTTGTGGTTGCTGTGGCAATCCACTGCAACATTCCATAACAAGGCATTGCTAAGCTGCCATGACTACAAACCAGTCAAGCCTAATCAGATCAGTGTGATATCATTCTGGTCCCATTAACTCTGAGAAAGGGTTAGTGAGGGTTAGACAGAGGGCTAAGGAGGGCCTTTTTACAAAGGTCTTTAAGCTAAGGTATTGTAAAAGGCTATACAAATTATAAAAGAAAGTGAATCATCTGTGTATTGGGCAGATAGAGTAGTGTGTGTGTGTGTGTGTGTGTGTGTGTGTGTGTGTGTGTGTGTGTGTGTGTGTGTGTGTGTGTGTGTGTGTGTGTGTGTGTGTGTGTGTGTGTGTGCGTGCACGTGTGTGCGTGCACGTGTGTGTGTGTGTGTGTGCGTGTGTGTGTGTGTGTGTGTGTGTGTGTGTGTGTGTGTGTGTGTGTTACCGATGCAGGCAGTGTGGTGCTGGGTGAAGCCTGGTGGACATTTGCAGGTGAACCCTCCGATGGTGTTGACGCACAGGAACTGACAGTTGTGTTGTTTGGTTTGACACTCGTCCAGATCTGGGAAAGAATAGGAACGATACAATATAATACCATTAGTTCATAAGATATTGTGATACCTCAGGCATAACGTCAGAGAAATAACCTCTGAGCAGTGGGTTGGTTGGGGGAGTGCGTGGGATGCTTCGACCGGAGCCGTCTCAGACCAAAGCATGGACTGTACCAGCGTACGGGGACCGCTCTTTTCCTGAGAGTCAAATTCCAGTCCTTCTACAGTCAGTGACCTACACATGAACCACCAATGAACCAGACACCGGAAACACGGAGGGGAGCTGTGGGGGGGGGGGGGGGGGGGGCTGAGAGGGGGAAGCTGCAGCTTTGGTAAATAAAGATGAGAGGCTCCAGGAATAATGAACCTGGCGAGACCCTTTTCTTTTGCCGCACAAACAGACCTGAGCACACACACTGGTAAACGGAAACATCACCAAAACACCAGATGACCAAATCGCAGGCCCTGAACATGAGGCGCACATGTGGTGGAAAGTGACAAAGTATTTTTACTATAGGGTTGATTATTTTGTACTTTTACTCCACTACATTTATCAGTTAATGTTACTAGTTTCTTTGAGGAAAATAATTTTGCATGGAAAATGTGGCAAAGATTTATGAAGATTATGTACTTTCAAATTTGAAGCCTGCCAACTTCAAGCGACGTAATTAGAGCAGCATAACTGGACCACATATCACTTTAATAACCTATAGAGGTCAATGGATTGAGGGTTGAACACTCCCAAGCACTGGAATACACAAACATCAAGTAGAATGCATACTTTTATTTTTTATACTCAAGTACATTCAATACAAAATACTTCTCTACTTTTACTTGAGTAAAGGAACTGTGTACTTCTTCCACCACTGACTGCATGTGCGCTCCAGTCCAAATAGTGTCTTGGGACAGTAAGCAGGACACTGGCAGAGGGCCCAGCCCCACCCCCTCCTCTTCTACCACCCTCCTCCTCTTCCACCACCACCCTGCTTCTCCTCCTCCTCAACCACCCTCCTCCTCTTCCACCACCACCCTGCTTCTCCACCTCCTCAACCACCCTCCTCCTCTTCCACCACCACCCTGCTTCTCCACCTCCTCAACCACCCTCCTCCTCTTCCACCACCACCCTGCTTCTCCTCCTCCTCAACCACCCTCCTCCTCTTCCACCACCACCCTGCTTCTCCTCCTCCTCAACCACCCTCCTCCTCTTCCACCACCACCCTGCTTCTCCTCCTCTTCTACCACCCTCCTCCTCTTCCACCACCACCCTGCTTCTCCTCCTCCTCAACCACCCTCCTCCTCTTCCACCACCACCCTGCTTCTCCTCCTCTTCTACCACCCTCCTCCTCTTCCACCACCACCCTGCTTCTCCACCTCCTCAACCACCCTCCTCCTCTTCCACCACCACCCTGCTTCTCCTCCTCCTCAACCACCCTCCTCCTCTTCCACCACCACCCTGCTTCTCCTCCTCCTCAACCACCCTCCTTCTCTTCTTTCACCACTCTGCTCCTCCACCTCCTCAACCACCCCCTCCTCTTCCACCACCACCCTGCTTCTCCTCCTCCTCAACCACCCCCTCCTCTTCCACCACCACCCTGCTTCTCCTCCTCCTCAACCACCCCCTCCTCTTCCACCACCACCCTGCTTCTCCACCTCCTCAACCACCCCCTCCTCTTCCACCACCACCCTGCTTCTCCACCTCCTCAACCACCCCCTCCTCTTCCACCACCACCCTCCTCTTCTACCACCACCCTCCTCAACCACCACCTGCCTCCTCCACCTCCTCAACCACCCCCTCCTCTTCTACCACCACCCTCCTCAACCACCACCACCCTCCTCCACCTCCTCAACCACCCCTCCTAATGATCAGAGTAGTATTAATGATCAGAGTAGTATAAATGATCAGAGTAGTATTAATGATCAGAGTAGTATTAATGATCAGAGTAGTATTAATGATCAGAGTAGCATTAAACCTAGCTTGTATGTAGGCTAACGTTTGCTATGTAGCAGTCCTCCAGACACATTGTTTGACGGGCAGAACACAGCTGTCTGAACATACTCTGTTTAAGAGAGAGAGACATAGGAATGTGTGTGTCCCTGTGTATGTTCGCACACACAAGCCTCACCTCGGCAGCTCTTGCCGTCCTCCTGCAGGATGTATCCGCGTGGGCAGGAACAGAGGTATCCCCCCTCTGTGTTCTTACAGATGAAGTTACAAGGCTTTGGTGCCTGGATGCACTCATCCACATCTACAGAGAGAGAGAGAGAGAGAGAGAGAGAGAGAGAGAGAGAGAGAGAGAGAGAGAGAGAGAGAGAGAGAGAGAGAGAGAGAGAGAGAGAGAGAGAGAGAGAGACAGAGAGAGAGAGAGAGAGAGAGAGAGAGAGAGAGAGAGAGAGAGAGAGAGAGAGAGAGACCGAGACAGAGACAGAGACAGAGACACAGATAGACAGAGAGAGAAAGAGTTGAGGAGTTTGATCTCATGGCCAGAAATTCCATGAAGGGATATGATGAGACAGACAGAGCAAATCGTGGGCAGTCAGTCCACCCACACAGCGTTGACACTTACTAGACAGCAGGAATGAGAGAGGGAGCACACTATAAAGTGCTGGTAGATGGGATTTGAACATAAAGTAGGTGCTGTTAGGTGGGATTTGAACATAAACTATTTGCTGGTAGATGGGATTAAAACCTTATAGTATTTGTTGGTAGATGGTAGGGGTGTAACGGTACACAGAAGCCACGGTTCGGTACGTACCTCGGTATTGCGGTCACGGTTCGGTACGATTTCGGTACAACAGAAAAAAAATATTTATAATTATTATTATATATTTATAATAATAATAATAATTATTATTATTAAATATAATACTATTCTATAGGCTTGCCGTAGTAGTCAGTGATACTGGTGTAATTCTGTGTTCAGGCATCCACCGAGTAAATTAATTGCCTACTGCACCTTTAACAACAACTTAGTTTCAGTTTCACTTATAGTCTAGAGAGGATTTAACTTCACGTGAAGCCGAGACTGAAGAATACTAGAGAACAGATGACATGTTACACAACAATGGCAGAGGATTATCAATATTTTGGATTTAAACACAGTAGCAGGCAGCAGCAACTGGAGAGGAGCTCAGATGATCTGGTGGTATGTTGTGCTTTTATTTTTTTCTCCGATCAGCTGTGAGACTCCGCGGTCCGCCGGAAAAGGTTGACGTGTGTGTTCACGCGCGTGTGTCTTTTGGTTAACATTATTGGGCGAACAAGAAAACTAAAGAAAACTGCAAAATTGTAATGACCCTGCTGTGTTAAACATTTAATTAATTCATCATGGTTTTGTTTTAGGGACAAATAGGCTGTAGTAATCAGGAGAGGAGGAGGGGAGAGCCGAGTGCAGAGTGTCAGTGCGCGCTGTTGTTAATTCTGTCCGCTTGTCATCTGAGACGTATTCGGCGTATGGCTGCACATACCGCACCGTGACGGCCGTACCGTAAATTTGCGGGACGAATACACGTACCGTTATACCCCTAGTAGATGGGATTTGAACATAAAGTAGGTGCTGGTCAAATCTATTTGAATCTTAAAACATTTGCTGGTAAATTAATTTGAACCTTAAAGTATTTGTCGGCAGGTGGGATTTGAACCTTAAAGTATACGATAAGATAAGATGGATCTTTATTTATCACTGTGGGGAACTTCAGGTGTCAAAGCAGCAGCAGGAGGGGGGGGGGGGGGGGGGGAGGGTTACAGGCAAGATAATAAGAATAAAATACAAGAATAAAAGCAATGAATATATAAGGATAAAGATATGATCTGCACTGGATCTCTGAACAGGTGGGACATATGCTCTATCAATCATATCACTATGCACATATCGTTAGCCTCATAGCATAATTGCCTAAGTCATTTTTCAAGACTTTCGGAAAAGAAGAAAAAACGAATTTTGGCACAAGCCACACGAGTGAGTTAGGCAGAAAGGGATCTTTAACATAACAAGGTTCTGATTGGCTGAGGACACAGCCACTAAGCCAGGGTGGTGTAGCAGTGTGAGGAGAGTAGAGTTAGGTAGAAATATCAATTTGGCCAAAAAATTACTTCTGCAATTATGCTATCAGGCTAACGATATGTACAACTATTTACTGATAGATTGGATTTGAACTTGAAGTAGGTGCTGGTAGATGTGATTTGAACTTTAACATTTGCCAGTAGATGGGATTTGAACCTAAAGTAGGTGCTGGTAGATGGGATTTCAATCTAAAGTAGGTGCTGGTAGATGGGATTTCAATCTAAAGTAGGTGCTGGTCGATGGGATTTTAACCTTGAAGTATTTACTGGTAGATGGGATTTGAACCTAAAGTAGGTGCTGGTAGATGTGATTTGAAACTTAAAGTAATTGCTATTAGATGTGATTTGAACATTAAAGTAGGTGCTGATAGAAGTAGTTGCTGATAGATGGGATTTTAACCTTAAAGTAGGTGCTGATAGATGGGATTAGAACCTTAAAGTAGGTGCTGATAGATGGGATTTGAACCTTACCCACACACAGTGTGCCAGTTATGTCTGTGGTGTAGCCTGATTTGCAGATGCAGTTGTAGGAACCCAGGCTGTTGATACACTGGCCATTCTTACACAGATTCCCCATGACACGGCACTCGTCGATATCTGGGGAAAAGAGGAAAAAGTTTGATAAAACATTTGTTCAGTACTGAAAATTATGTGAAATATAAACTGCCCAAGATGAAAAGATCTTTCAGGTTAGGTCTAGGTTAAAAAAATCAATTTCCCGATTCTGAATCGATCTTCATTTGAATGAGCGATTATCGATTCATAAAATCCCAAGATCGATCTTAACATAAATTAAATATATATAGTTTTTATAATAATAATAAATCTTTTCTTTTTCATCCACCAATTTAGTCGTTATGCCAATTCCCTTCCTGGTCGTTGCGCGCATTGCCCCACTGTCGGTCTGGGGAGGGTGTAGACCAGGGGTCGGCAATTAAGTTTGGCCTCGGAATAGGCATTTTCCATTGGTTCTCCCAGCCCACGTGACCATTTTTAGCATTTCCATTGGCTATAGTGACAGACATAGATAATGATTGTGGAAATACAACAAATCTATGAAACCACTTACTGAGACATCACCCAGACGTGACATATTCAAAAGCCAATGTTCCAATAAAAAGTACATTCATGTAACTGCTTGAGAGTCAATTCTTAATGTAAACATTGATATGTTTAACAATGCAACATGTTAGAGTGTTCCTTGAACCATTAAAATTGTATAGCATTGAATAGAATTTAATCAGAAATCGAATCGATTCGGGACCTTGTGAATCGGAATCTAATTCAATCGGAAATCGAATCGATTTGGGATGGGAAATCAGTGGCGATACCTGGCCCTAGTTAGGTCTGGACATTTTGTCTGGCCTTTACATTTGGAAACTGGACATGTTGGCATTGAGGCTTTGTCATTTTATGTTGGTTAAATTAAATCGAAAATGTATCTTGTTTTATACTGGTGTAAAAATGATAAAATAGTGAATGGGTTCAAATACAAAAAGAAATTGTGATGCATTGAGAACCGCTTGGTAATCAAATCGTAGCACTAATAGTCAGAATTGAATCAGATCTGTGAGGCCTCCCTGGAGATTCCCACCCCTGACGCATGTACAGCCAATCTACCTCTGCCATCTGTGGTGTAACCAGGACCCAAGGGACACATCTTCTTGTACTGGGTGGTCCCAGGGACAGGACACAGCTCGCAGTTAGAACCCCAGCCCCTGCCTCCATCACAGCAGCACTCTGACTTAGTCACCATGTTCCTGTTGCTGGATGACATCTGGCATAGAGTGGTCAGCACCTCCGTGAAGCAGAAGCCCTCACGGTTATCTGGTGGGAAAGGGAGAGACATAGATGGGAGGTATAGGGAGAAAGGGAGAGGAAAAGAGTGAGTGAGTGAGTGAGTGAGTGAGTGAGTGAGTGAGTGAGTGAGTGAGTGAGTGAGTGAGTGAGTGAGTGAGTGAGTGAGTGAGTGAGTGAGTGAGTGAGTGAGTGAGTGAGTGAGTGAGTGAGTGAGTGAATGAGTGGTGAGTGAGCCCTAAACGCTTACAGTGTGGCTTGCCCCAGGGGAGTCGCCTTGGTCTGCTATTCTTTTCAATATTTGCCTTGTGTTTCAGAGTGCAGTGCTACTCTATTTGCAGATGATCAAACTATATATTTTGCATCAAATAACATAACTGAGTTGAGGAACACACTTCAGTTTGAACTGCAACAATTACTTAATTAATAAAGTGGATATGTGAGAATATACTTGTTTTGAATGTAGCAAAAACCAAAAGTGTGATGTTCAGGGCCAGCTGTGCCTATCATTGAAAGGCATAGACAACAGGTTCAAGAGACAAATATGCTTGGTGTCACACTCTATGGGCAGCTATGATGGGAAAATCACATTGAAAATATTGTTAAGAAAATGGGTAGAGGAATATCATGGACCAGAAGTTGTTCCTCTTTTCTTAGCCCTGCCTCTAGAGGGCTAGTGACACAGGCACTAGTTTGATCTCACCTTGAGTAGCCTACTGCCCAGCAGTCTGGTTGGGTGCTGCCAGAGAAGATCTGCCTAAGCTCTGAATAGCTCAGAATAAAGCTGCAAGGCTCTCACTGCTCAGTCCATTAGGTGTGAGGCAGAGTTACAGAAAAAATGCATCGCCATGCCAGACTTTCATTGCTCAGAGTAGAGGAGAGGTTGGCATGCAATCTAATGCGTTTCTTTAGGAATATCTGTTATAGTAAACAACCTATTGTACTCACAAATAAATGATGCGAGAGATGAACATAGTTACACTACCAGGCAGGCTACTAGGGGACATTTAGTTGAACCAAAACCCACACCAGATGCAGTGCAGATCTGTAATGTATATGGCCATCACAATGTGTAAAAGGTTACCAACTACCACTCAGTAAGGCAAGTTTTAACACTACTAAAAAAAACATTATATTAACAATAACAATTAACAATGTTATTTAACCGACCTGAACAACCAAGATGGAATGCAATCTGATGTGTTGTGATGTTTAGCTTTTTATTTTACTTTTACTTGTTTTGAACATGTTTTATTGAGAATTGTGGGTAGGTCTTGTTATGTGCTATGTTTCTGGGCTCTGGCTGTCTGGATTCAGCATCAGAATCTACCCAGAATTCAGGGTCTGGTCCTGCTGCCCTGGTTGGTGCTTTCTCTGGGTGTGTGGACCCCATGAAGAGTAGCTGCTACCTTGGTGGCAGCTAATGGGGATCTGCATACAAAATAAAGAATGAACAGTACTGCTCTAGGCTTGGTAGATAGGTCACATAACTTTAACTGGTACTTGGAAGATACTTAATAAGGTAGTCTGGCTCAGACAAATAATCCAAACTCCCCTATCACCACTCTGTTATATGAAAGGCCATCATGGTCTTTCATATGGCTTGGCTTTGAAAGGAGGTCCCAACCCTTCCTACCCCCCCCCCCCCCCTAACGTAGAAACACATTTCTAACTGAGACATGATAGTATATACTACCATGGCGAGGTCTCCTTGATATTACTAATATGAAGGAAAGCAGCCCCGAAGAAGCTGCGTTCATAACCCCTGTCAAGCGAAGCTGTGAGAACACAACAGACATGCATCTGGTCTCCTGGTAAGGTCTCTGTGACCCCTGAGCAATCCTTCTTCCAGCACGAATTCGCTGCCTTTCAGCAACGATCGATAGCGGAATTACTGCATTCCTCCACGCTCCTGGGAGTTGAGCTACACCTATCTCTGAGCTGTTGCTTGAAATACACCCTCAGTGGTCAGTGGCTTTCCAACGCTGAAAATGGCCTTTATCAATGCAAGATCTGTTCAAAACAATCTAAAATGACTTCTTCACGTCCCGTGAACTGGATTTCCTATTCATTACAATACAGGGACTTCGATTAACTCTGGTGAATCAGCTGCTTTTTCTGAACTCTGTCCTACAAACTGCACATTCTACAGCTCCCCTAGATCCTCTGTTCAAGGTTTAGCTCTGGTTTTTAAAAGTAAAGCAGCTTCGAGGTTCAGTCGCCTAAACCAAACAAATATTTTATAAATTCATTTTCCGATTTTCTGTCTACAATTGTGCAGACGTCTTATAGTTTACTAATATATTGGGTGCTTTTAATATCCATGTTTGTTGTCCCACCAGACCCATGGTAAACAAATTCACCCAGCTTCTTGATTCTTTTGTTCAACATATCCACAGTCATGGCCATATTCTTGACCTAATTCTCTTTTTTTTTTTGATCTACTTTTTCTCCCCATTTTCAATTTTTCTCCCTTCCCCAATTTCGTATTGTCCAATTCTACCCTCCCCTGTCTCGAACGCTGTTGGCCATGCCTCCCACAAGCCGGCTGCAATGTGGACGAAGCCTTGCATCACGTGTCCCCTCCGGTACTCGAGGAGGCAGCCGTCGCATCTTTTCACCTGCAGTGCACAGCGCGATCTCTCAGCGGCGAGGGTCTGCGTGGGAGGGACACGCCGCCCTCGTTGCTTCCTGATTCTACTGCGCAGGCGCACCAACCGACCTGTAGGAGTCGCTGTCCACAACGTCTGATTCCCACCCACCAGCTTATACTAATACTGCCAATTGTATTAGTATGAACGACCAGCCAAGCTGGTAGCAACGCCGAGAGCTGGGCTCGAACCCAGCATCTCCTGCGTTGGTGGTGAGCGCCTTGTCCACTGTGCCACCTAGCCGCCCTACCTAATTATCTTCTTATGGTTTTCCTGTAAGTAATTGAGGATGCATTTTTCTCTGATCATAGACCAATCTTGTTTTCAGCAACATTACACAGTGCCCTGACAATCCCAAACACTGCTGGTCGCTACTCTTGCAATTTCAACTCTCTCACTGCAAAAATGTTTTCTGAAGCCTTTCTAAACATTTCCCTCTTTTTTTTTTGTATCTCTCTTTCTCAGATTTTTCTCTGTTTTCTCCCCATCCCAATTTTTTTCGTTGTGCCAATTCCCCCCCCTCCCCTACCTGGTTGTTGTGCGCATGTTCTCCTACTGGTCGGTACAAGGGAACCCTGAAGTATCCGCACGCTTCCTCCGACACGTGCGGCGACAGCCAGTGGCTCTCTTCTCACCTGGCAGCGAGGGCTCTCATTGGTGAAGTGTAACGCGTGGGAGGTCACGCTGCCTTCCTCAAGTCCTGCCTCCGCTGAGCAAGCGCCCAGACCTGACCTGTAGGCGTCGCTGTCCACAATGCCAGATTCCGACCCACGGCTTCCCTCCCCCTAACCCAGCCAAACGAGTTAGTATAGCGATCAGCCCAAGCCAAGGCAATGCTGACTCCGGGAGTCGAGACCGCAGCCTCTTGCATTGGTGACGAGCGCAATCTCCGCTACGCCACCTGACCGCCTAAACATTTCCCTCTTTAACTTTACTCTGACTGGGGCACCCAAGTGGTGACCCATGTAACACGCTGCGTCGCGAAGCGGCCGACCCAGGTTTGATTCCCGGACCCGGCGTCCTTTGCTGAATGTCTTCCCCCCGCTCTGTCTCTCGTTCTTCCTCTCTCTCTCCCTCTACCGGACTGCCCGGTAGTACAAACAAATAAAAATCTACCAAAAACATAAAAAAAAAAAAAGGCTTTACTCTGACTGACCATAACGTATTGAATGTTGAGGAACTGGTTCCTCTCTTTTACTCCTCCTGTACAACCATTCTTGATTCTGTTGCCCCTCTTAAATTCCACAGAGAGGCAGTGGAAAAAAGATAGGCTCATGGTGATTTTCAGCATATTCAAGGAATCCCTGGTTAACTTCCAGGAAGCAACAAAGTCAGCAAGGGCTAGCTACTTCTCAGACATCAATAACACCCATAGACCTAAAGTCCTTTTCAGCGTCATTAACTCAGTATTCAACCCTCTTGTCCACCATGGCACTGATCATCTAAAACTTGTGAGGAATTCCTAAAATTCTTCATATGCAAGATAGAAAATATCAGTGCTTGTATTACTCCCTCTGGTCCCGATCTCCAAGCCCACCCAGATCACAAAGCTGTTTTCAAACAATCTTAATCCAGTTGGATCTCAGTGCTGCTTTTGACACTGTCAACATCCTCATCAAACGGCTTGAACATGGGGTGGGCATCCAAGGTTCGGCGCTAAACTGGTTTTCCAATTACCTCAGGCATAGAACATTCTGAGTCTCTATAGACCAATCATTTCCCTCCTCTGCCCCTGTCACCTGTGTGGTCCCTCAAAGTTCCATTTTAAGACTCATCCTCTTTTCTCCGTATCTGCTCCCTCTAGGTAATATCATCTGCAAATATAACATCTCCTTTCACTGTTATGCGGATGATACTCAGCTTTACCTCCCTTTGAAACTCACCAAATTGTGCCTCCTACAAAACCTCACCAACTGTCTCGAGGACATCAAACACTGGATTACAAATAACTTTCTCCAGCTAAGCAAGATAGAGATAATTGTTTTTGGTCCCCCCAAATCTACACAGCATCTGTCTGTAGCCTACACTTAGCCATCTATCAACTGTCAACTCTACCATCAATGGCAGTTTCTTTTAGCTCAGGTCCATCGCAAAAATCAAGCCTCTTCTGTCCTTTCCTGACCTGGAGAAAATGATCCGTGCTTTCATCACATCCCGCCTAGACTACTGCAACTCCCTGTATCTAGGAATTAGCCATCCATATTCCGTCTGCATCTTGTACAAAGATGGCTCCCTCTTATTTAATGGATCTCCTCTCCCCCACGTTTCTCCTCAATCTAGACTAAAAAGGCTCCCGCTTAGTCGGGCGTACTGTGAGCGGACCGGACTCTGCGGCGGCATGTCCGCAGTCGTTT
>NC_140184.1:29430756-29433256 GCF_963971535.1 Notolepis coatsorum
ATACATTCAATTTAACTTTGCAGCAATAGTATTATTAAAAATGTTTTAAAAGTTGTTGTGGAAATAGGATGAGAAAATACAGCCCGGGTACAGTAGCAGCATGATGACTGTATACTACAAGAGAAAAAACTAAACAAAAAAGATGCCATATCACTTGTACTGGAAAACCATCTAATACTGTTATATTTGATTTGATTGTATCTGTATGTATCTCGAACAACCATAAACACAGACATTTGTAATAACAAAAAATAACAAAAACTAAATAAAAAAACGAAATAAAATAAAATACAAATAAAATAAAATATATCTTCCTAGACATGGAAGCAATAATCAACATAGCTCAAGACAAATGGTTTTGTTCGAGAAGGGACAGAAAGAAGCAAAGCTTATCTGGTCCTGCCCCTTCCTTACAATATCATATTAATATGTACCGGTAATAAGTTATTTATCAATATCAAAAAATAATATACCTACCGGTATCCACTACAGCAAAAGATAAATAAATAATTACAAAAATACTAGTTCACGTTATTTTCAAGCTCATCTAACTTATACTTGTCCAAGAATTCCTGTTTATATCTCCATTTAAACATTTCAATAGTATTATTTGTGTATCAAAACTAATAATATTGTGATATTTTGGCCATATGGCCCATGAGCCCTACATCCCATGCAGTGACTGCAACCGGCTGACATACCCATGCAGTTGTTGCCTCCGTTGACCTGCATGTAGTCCACAGGACAGATACAGGTGTAGTTCCCTATGGTGTTGTAGCACTGGCCAGGACCACAGATACCAGGCCTCTCACACTCATTCACATCTGTGCCAAGATAGAAACATCATTACATTCGTATTGTTCATTATACAGATGGTTTCAGTGGAATTGTGTTTCTAGGGAACAGATTGGATCCAAGTTGATTTCCAGGTAGGCCTACTGATATTAGCAAACACTGCGACAGTAAATACACTTGGGTCCATCTTGGGTTCATGTTGTCAGTGCATATTATTCAATATTAATCGTTTCATCATGTCGTTATGGATTCATTAGTCCAGTTTTTCATGTTGGTTTTTAAAGGACTGTGCCAGTCTAATTTTGAGAACTAATGTTGTGTTTGTAGGCGTATATGGTGTGTTTTAGCTGATATCAGCTTTCCCTTATTAAACGCCATTCAAACTGATGTTTAAAAGGGGTGGAAATACTCCATGAGACTTGAATGTTGTCTGAAAGTCTCTAGGCATATAGCAACTCAGCCATCTGAAAACCACTGGGTCATTTTACTTTACCTACACTCTACAAGCCCTGCACATCGAACTTCCACATTCAGTTGGGTGCGCTTGTTATTAACTCCAATGTGCTCCAGGTTGGTGTACATTTTAATGGATTGTAGCAGAGTAATACAGTCACACTGGTGTGGTTTTCATAAGGAATGACCTATGCATAGCGACTTTCAAATGTCATATTTCCACCCCTTTTCAACATCAAAGGCATTGTGAGATCTACCAAAACACTTTATACACCTATGCAATCAAAGTTAATACATTTAGTTCAATCAAAGTTAATACATTTAGTTCCTTGGACACTGGCCAGTAGCATCTCATATTGTGTCACCTCCTCTTCATTCTACACTTGAAATGACTCCTATAATCAGAAATGATGAGGCACATCAATATTGCTGCACAAGACTGTCAAGGAAACATACAGGACAGAAAGAGGGCGATGATGTAATAAAGGCGGAACGGCTGGATTCAAACCCACGGATGGTGCAAGTAGATGCATAGCATACACCTTACCACACTGAGCCACCTGGACACTCCAAATATGCCTGGTATTGTAGTGTAGTGTAGCCTGGTATTGTAGTGGGTCGGTCCGTTTTAATGCTGGGTCGTTTATTGAAACCTGGGAGCTCTCCAGCCCAACAGAACAGCTGACTGTAAAGAGACACTGTTTTTTTTTATTTGGTATATTTGTATTTTGTATTTATTAGTTAAGTGTAGATCTGTATTTCTTATTGTTTTGTCATTATTATTATTATTATTATTATTATTATTATTATTATTATTATTATTATTATTATTATTATTATTATTATTATTATTATTATTATTATTATTATTATTATTATTATTATTATTATTATTATTATTATTATTATTATTACTGTTGATGTTGATATTGTGTTGTTGGAAAATGTTTAATAAAAAAAAAGTTCATAAAAAAAGAGACAGTCTGTGAAAAGTATGTAGCCGTGGACTTTCCCACAGCCAACAAACACATCCCAATTAAAATGCCACCAGACCCATGTCATTGACCCCCCCCCCCCCATCTCTCTCCATCCTCCCCCCATTCTACTTTCTATCTCCCCCCTCTCCTCTTGATCTCTCTCCACCCCCTCCACCCATATCTGTTCCCCTCATTCCTCCATCTTTCCCCTCGTCCACATTCCCTCCCTTACCCCCTCTCTATCCCTCCCTCTCTCCACTTTCACCAATCCCCCT
>NC_140184.1:29438256-29455756 GCF_963971535.1 Notolepis coatsorum
CCCTTCATAAAATTCTGATGTATCCCTACATTGGCGAATAAAGAGATTCTAATGTATGTACTGTATGTATATATTTACTTGTTGTCAATCAATAATCAACCGCAGCCAATCGACTAGAGAAAAACAAATGGGTGGGGCTTTATAACACAGTATGTATGAGACAGACAGCTGGGGAGTGAACTGTGTTACCTGTGCAGTTGCCTCCACTCCTGTCCGGTTCATAACCGAGGTTACATTCACATCTAAACCATCCAGGGATGTTCTGGCACCTTCCATTGACACAGATGTCAGCAAATGTACACTCGTCAATGTCTGTAAAAGAGAGTGACAGAGATAGAAAGAGATGGAGAGAATGAAAGAAAAGACGGAGACAGTTGATAGACAGAAACACAGAGATACATGCAGACAAACAGAGAGAGAGAGACAGAGAGGGAGGGAGAGAGGGCCAGCTGTGTGGGATTAGTGGATCATGGGACAGAGGTGGAAAGTGGGTAGACAGGAAGTACGAGCTGCTCACCTCTGTTCAGGAAATGCTCTTGGAAATGCTCAGGCATACATACACACACACACACACACACACACACACACACACACACACACACACACACACACACACACACACACACACACACACACACACACACACACACACACACACACACACACACACACACACACACACACACACACACACACACACACACACACACACACACACACACACACACACACATACTGTACATATATACACACAGACACACACACACACACACACACACACGCACACACACACACACACACACACATGTACATATATACACACAGACACACAAACACACACACATACGCAGGTACACATACTGTAGGCAGACAAACACAAATATACACACACAAACACTGCTGGGAGAAGCCAAGGTTATGAAATTGTGCTCTTCCACATCATTAGATTCAGCACAGCTCATTATTGTCTAGGCTGAGCAGGGTCAGACAGACAGGCACACAGTCTACACTGAGCAGGGTCAGACAGACAGGCACACAGTCTACACTGAGCAGGGTCAGACAGACCAGGCACACAGTCTACACTGAGCAGGGTCAGACAGACCAGGCACACAGTCTACACTGAGCAGGGTCAGACAGACCAGGCACACAGTCTACACTGAGCAGGGTCAGACAGACAGGCCAGGCACACAGTCTACACTGAGCAGGGTCAGACAGACCAGGCACACAGTCTACACTGAGCAGGGTCAGACAGACCAGGCACACAGTCTACACTGAGCAGGGTCAGACAGACCAGGCACACAGTCTACACTGAGCAGGGTCAGACAGACCAGGCACACAGTCTACACTGAGCAGGGTCAGACAGACCAGGCACACAGTCTACACTGAGCAGGGTCAGACAGGCAGGCACACAGTCTACACTGAGCAGGGTCAGACAGGCCAGGCACACAGTCTACACTGAGCAGGGTCAGACAGACAGGCACACAGTCTAGATCAGGGAGGGGCAACTGGCGGCCCACAGGCCGCATGCGGCCCTCACCGACGCTCCATGCGGCCCCAGGCGGCCCCAAGCCAATATTTATAAAAAATAATATATATATAAATTATATATATATTATTATATATTATAATATTTGTCTATTTTTTTTTTTTTTTTTTTTTTGTGCATTCGACTAAGAGGTTGGCAGTCGACTATGGCTCCTTTCGATCGATTAGTTGACTATTCGACTAATAGGGGTCAGCCCTGGTGTGGACATATTCAACACTGTTGAAAGTGCCGTGCAGCAATATGGGGGGTTTGATAAACTGTCCGCTGTTGTTACCGATGGAGCACCCGCAATGAAAGGAAAACACACAGGATTCGCCGGGCTTCTAAGGCAGAGTGGCGTTGAGTGTCCAATGCTGCACTGCATTTTACATCAGGTAAGTTCGCTAACATAATTTCCATCTATTGTGGGTCACTAATAATCAGGGGTGCAGTGGTCATGCCACGCGGTACCACGCCGTCCCAGCACTTTTCTGAGCAGAAGTATGTGCACGGATGTGCACACGCGTGCACACAAAAATGAAACGTTATTTCATCTGATGCAGATCGCATGCACAAACATTGAAGTCGACATTCCTTCTATTGTGCGCCAACAGGAGAGACCACAAGTGTCTCATTAAAGACAGAACCATTATTGACCCACTGTGGGGGAGGGGGAATGTCATGCCAGTTTGATAAAGGGTCAATGGGAGGCACTCAGGAATGTTTTGTTTAGTAGCAGGATAAAAGTTTATACATTTAACAAAATAATTTATTATTGCACTTTTGATTTACTGTTGTAGTGAAATGCAGCACGAATGCTGCTTTGTGTTTGTTGAGCAGTGGGCTTTAAGTTCATACATTTATTTTAATAGAAGCCTTAATTATGATTAGTCATTTTTGTATATATTTGGGTTACACATAGGGATGCTCGATATTGGCTTTTTTACCGATACCGATATACCGTTATTGGCCAACTCTTAATTTCCGATACCGATATCAACCGATATCAACCGATACCGGTTCCACCCCCCAAAAAATGGAATAATTTCAGGTAATTAACATTACATATCTCTTGTTGTGGAATTAACACAACATTATGCATACTTTTGACAATAAATAAAATCAGAATTTGTTCTTACTTGCTTGCCTGGGTAAATAAAGGTTATAGAAATGTAAAAAAAAGATATTTTTTTTTCTGCCGATATCGGCCGATAATACACAGCAATACTTTCAAATTCAGCTGTATTTATAAATTCATAAAGTTGAAATTAAGCATTACTAAATGCGTTTGAAATGGAATAAAAACAAAGTTACAACAAATTATAATAGTTTATATGCCTTATTTATCACATCTGTGACTATTATGGGCTATTTGAGTGATGGGGTACTACTGGCGGGACTGCCGATAAACAATGCGGCCCCCCAGACTGAGTGTGGAAATTTAGTGGCTCTCACCATATACAAAGTTGCCCACCCCTGGTCTAGACTGAGCAGGGTCAGACAGACAGGCACACAGTCTAGAGTGAGCAGGGTCAGACAGACAGGCACACAGTCTAGAGTGAGCAGGGTCAGACAGACAGGCACACAGTCTAGAGTGAGCAGGGTCAGACAGACAGGCACACAGTCTAGAGTGAGCAGGGTCAGACAGACCAGGCACACAGTCTAGAGTGAGCAGGGTCAGACAGACAGGCACACAGTCTACACTGAGCAGGGTCAGACAGACAGGCACACAGTCTACACTGAGCAGGGTCAGACAGACAGGCCAGGCACACAGTCTACACTGAGCAGGGTCAGACAGACCAGGCACACAGTCTACACTGAGCAGGGTCAGACAGACCAGGCACACAGTCTACACTGAGCAGGGTCAGACAGACCAGGCACACAGTCTACACTGAGCAGGGTCAGACAGACAGGCACACAGTCTACACTGAGCAGGGTCAGACAGACAGGCCAGGCACACAGTCTACACTGAGCAGGGTCAGACAGACAGGCCAGGCACACAGTCTACACTGAGCAGGGTCAGACAGACAGGCCAGGCACACAGTCTACACTGAGCAGGGTCAGACAGACCAGGCACACAGTCTACACTGAGCAGGGTCAGACAGACCAGGCACACAGTCTACACTGAGCAGGGTCAGACAGACCAGGCACACAGTCTACACTGAGCAGGGTCAGACAGACCAGGCACACAGTCTACACTGAGCAGGGTCAGACAGGCCAGGCACACAGTCTACACTGAGCAGGGTCAGACAGACAGGCACACAGTCTACACTGAGCAGGGTCAGACAGACCAGGCACACAGTCTACACTGAGCAGGGTCAGACAGACCAGGTTATTTCAGGCTGCCTCAAGCATCAACAGAACGAGGTCAGTCGGCTCATTCATCTAGCTCCAACACACTGTTATCACCGATGCCGGGAATCAGATCTGCCGCTAACCGTGAGTATAAACAGATACTGACACATTCCTCACAGGCCTCAGATCAGGTGGAGAGCAGATTTAACATGAAGTCATCTTATCTTTTTTATTTATTTTTTTAACCCTTTCAGGCGTTACAATCTTGGGTTCTTCAAAAGTAAAAATACTGGAAAACCTTTGGCACGAAAAGTCTGACTTATTATCACATCTCTATCTGGACACACGCATGATCCGTGATGTAAATGACATCATGAATGAAGGAGGGGGCGTGGTCATCATGAATGAAAGAGGGGGCGTGGTCTTGAAGGAGGGGGCGTGGTCTTACCCTCGCAGGCCTTGCCATCGGGGGTGGGGATGAAGCCCATGTCGCACTCGCAGCGGTAGCCACCGGCCATGTTCAGACAGTGGCCGCTCTCGCACAGGTTCCCGTTGTCTGCACACTCATCACTGTCTGCAGGAGGGAAACACATGGAAAGGCTTTAGTTGAATCGGATTATTCATTAAATACATAGTTGTCATTCTCGAAGACACTCTGATGTCACGAGACCGCCGCCATCTTGGTATAGGGGGACCATACGGATTTCTACCATCAAATGCATGCGTTGAGGTCCGTTTTTATTACATGTTTTATCACATTCTTGTTCATTTCATAACATTTTCATACGATTTTTTTGAAAATATTGAGGCCAACATGGCATTTCACTATTTCGAAAGCCTTTCTGGTGATTCTAAGGCAAGATTAGCCCCTTTCGTGACTTTCGGTTTGCAAGCCTGTGGCTTTTGTGACCGGAGTCACTTGCCCACCCGCCCCGATCACCCAGTAGAGAAACGACCAAGCGCCGTCAAGGGGCTCGCGGTGTGTCAAGAATACATCAGATCTGAATTTCAAAGATACCCAGCGTACAATATGGGTCCAACACAGCTCCACGATGGGGTCTGGAAGCTCGCAGTTGCCAATAAACAGTTTAAAACATTGTTACTCGACGAGTGGTATTTACAGACCGAACGTCCATCTCCGCCGTTGGTGTCACAGCGCATGCGCACCATGCCGCGTTCACGTTACTGGGAAGAAGCGGAAGAACCAGAGGACATCTCGTTGCTACAACTAGGAAGCCTTCACGCTTTGACTCTATATATATCTATGGATGAAACGCCCACATCCATACTTCCGCAATTCGTGACGCGAAGTGGGAGATATGGGGTCTATAAAAGAATCCCATATGTCCTAGTAGGAATTACCACTAGGAGGCTGACGTGAATGGTTTTTCCCAGTCGGAAGCTGGTTCTTCCGCTTCTTCCCAGTAACGTGAACGCGGCATGGTGCGCATGCGCTGTGACACCAACGGCGGAGATGGACGTTCGGTCTGTAAATACCACTCGTCGAGTAACAATGTTTTAAACTGTTTATTGGCAACTGCGAGCTTCCAGACCCCATCGTGGAGCTGTGTTGGACCCATATTGTACGCTGGGTATCTTTGAAATTCAGATCTGATGTATTCTTGACACACCGCGAGCCCCTTGACGGCGCTTGGTCGTTTCTCTACTGGGTGATCGGGGCGGGTGGGCAAGTGACTCCGGTCACAAAAGCCACAGGCTTGCAAACCGAAAGTCACGAAAGGGGCTAAGGCAAGATATGAGTCAAAGATCTCCCCCTGATTGACTTGACATAATGTCCATACAAAACACATAGACATGGCCAACTCTCGAATACCCAAATTGAAGCTGCTGTGTTACGTTTTGTATTAATAACAAACACAGAAATCCAAATCGCAAGTTTTATATAATACCAGCTGATACATCACGGAGGAAAAAGTGGCTGGTGGCTAACGTTCGGCTAACTCGCTCTGTGTTGTGGTCATGGTAGCTACATGCTAAGCTAACGTTAATTACATAATATCGAACCGATAGGAGCTTATCTTATCTAATCTTACGTGGTGGTACCACGTGTGCCACTACCCGATCAAACATCCACGTAAGATTAGATAAGATAATAATAATAATAATAATAATAATAATTACTTTATTTGTATAAGCTCCTATCGGTTCGATATTATGTAATTAACGTTAGCTTAGCATGTAGCTACCACAACAGCAGAGCGAGTTAGCCGAAAGTTAGCCACCAGCCACTTTTTCCTCCGTGATGGTATAAAACTTGCGATTTGGATTTCTGTTTTTGTCATTAGTACAACGCGTAACACAGCAGCTCTTTGGCATCGTGAAGGACTGAAGAAAATTCCGCTTGATAGTCTTTAATTTGACGCTTTAACTATCCGTTTCTGCACTAAATTAAGCGTACACAATGTACCAGGCGGGGCAGTTTCCCCCCACGCTGCAGTTGCCTAGCAACAACAGACAGGAAGTTGACTTCGAGAATAGGATTCAAGTATCCAAGAGGTTCAACATGGTTTGAGGAGGACATTTAAGTATAAAAAGGAGGATAGTTTCTGCCATCGTTATGTGCACACACACACACACGCGCGCACACACACACGCGAGCACACACACACACACACACACACACACGCACACGCACACACACATATAATTGTGTGCAAATCTATCCATCTATGCTTTACACATTCCCCTAATAGACCGTTTGACCACAGTAAAATAAAAAGTGTGTGACCTGAGCAGTAGAATCCGTCTCCAGAGAATCCGTCCTTGCAGACACAGCGGTAGGAGCCCATGGTGTTCATACAGTCAGCGCTGTTGCTACACATGTGTGTCCCGTTGGAACACTCATCCAGGTCTGAAAAACACAGAAGATGTAATGAGAGAACACTGCACTTCACTGTTCCGGCTCACCTACAGATATGGAAGTGATCCCATTTGGACAAAATATCATATTGCAATTATTTGAGCAGATACTGAGATTGTGATATACTGGTAACTTCAAACATAGTTTGTTAAGGTTGAGTCTTATGTTTAGATTGTACACTTCCTTTTCATGTAGTTTAAAACACTTTCAATAGTACTCTATATTGTGGGCATATATTTACCTGCGTGTTACCCTGTGGCATTATGCAGTCTCCCATTGGATTAACTTGTGAGGACCAATCTCCTGGTTGCATTATATGGACCTAGTATTTCATGACCTGTTTCTGGGTGTGAAGTATATCTACCAGACTCTCCTCAGTCTCACTTCCTACATTGCTTACTCTCATATTGTGATATCAACATGAACCTGATATATTGTTCAACCCTATCACCTGGTCGGTATTATTCAGTGGACTGAGCATGGGTCATTATTGTGTGGACTGAGCAGGGGTCATTATTGTGTAGACAGAGCAGGGGTCATTATTGTGTGGACTGAGCAGGGGTCATTATTGTGTGGACTGAGCAGGGGTCATTATTGTGTAGACTGAGCAGGGGTCATTATTGTGTAGACTGAGCAGGGGTCATTATTGTGTAGACTGAGCAGGGGTCATTATTGTGTAGACTGAGCAGGGGTCATTATTGTGTGGACTGAGCAGGGGTCATTATTGTGTAGACTGAGCAGGGGTCATTATTGTGTAGACTGTAGACTGCCGAATTTCTATCAGCATGTGACCTGTCCCACCAGAGGCGAGAACATATTAGACCATGTATACTCGCAATTTAAGAATGGGTACAAGTCACAGGCTCTTAGTCCATTCGGTAAAAGCGATCACGCTGCAATTTTTCTTTTGCCTAAGTACAAACAGTGTCTCAAGCGAACGCCGGTGGTCTCGCGAGAGGTTAAACGTTGGACCGTGACGTCAGTAGAGTCACTCCAAGCAGTGCTGGGAAGCACAGAATGGAGTGTACTCCGTGATAACACAGCCAATATTAACGAATACACCGAAACGGTGATTGACTATGTCTGTACTCAGGTAGAAGTAATAATCCCCACCACCAAAATTAATATCTACCCAAACCAAAAGCCCTGGGTAGACAAATCCGTCCGTGAGGCTCTGAAAGTGCGCACATCAGCATACAACACCGGGCTGGTGACAGGCAACATGGAAGAACACAAGATGGCAAGATACAACGTCAGGAGAGCAGTAATAGAGGCAAAACGGCGTTACAGGGATAAAGTTGAACTTCAGTTTGAACAGGCTGACTCTAGAGGCATGTGGCAGGGCCTCAGAACAATGACAGACTACAAAGGAACCCCCCTCAAACTGAACAGTGACATCTCCTTAGCAAATGATCTCAACTCCTTCTATGCGAGGTTTGAGGCTGTGAATAACAACACCAGCCTACAAACCACGGCAATGGGGGGGGGGGGGTCTGCTGATGGAGACTCAGTGTTCAGGGTAACAGAGCATGAGGTGAGACGGATCTTTAAAAAAGTGGATATCAGGAAGGCAGCAGGACCGGACGGCATCCCCGGCCGCGTCCTAAAAGTCTGTGCCGACCAACTGGCCCCGGTATTCACTGACATCTTCAACCTGTCCTTGGAACAGGCCGTCATCCCCACCTGTCTGAAGAAGTCCACCATCATCCCTGTACCCAAAAAATCTACGCCCGCTTGCCTCAACGACTACCGCCCTGTAGCCCTCACCTCCATAGCCATGAAGTGCTTTGAGAAGCTAGTGAAGGGCTACATCTGTTCCTCCCTCCCCATCAACCTGGACCCTCTGCAATTTGCATATCGCCCCAACAGGTCCACGGAGGACGCCATAGCCCATGTGCTGCACACAGCAGCATCACATCTGGACAAGAGGAAGGGGAACTATGTGAGAATGCTGTTCATCGACTACAGCTCAGCATTCAATACCATAGTCCCCTCCAAACTCATAGCCAAGCTCAGGGACCTGGGCTTGAACTATGACCTGTGCCAGTGGGTCCTGGACTTCCTGACGGGCAGACCCCAGGTGGTAAGAGCCGGCAACTGCACCTCCTCATCCATCACGCTCAACATAGGGGCCCCCCAGGGCTGTGTTCTGAGCCCCCTCCTCTACTCCCTGTACACACATGACTGCGTAGCACAGCGGAACAACAACACCATCATCAAATTTGCTGATGACACAGTAGTGGTGGGCCTGATCTCTGCCAACGACGAAAGGGCCTACCTGGAAGAGGTAGAGAACCTGTCACAGTGGTGTCAGGAGAACTGCCTCTCCCTGAACGTCAGCAAAACAAAAGAGATGATTGTGGACTTCAGGAGGTCGGGGGTCAAGGACTACAGCCCCCTCAGCATCGACGGGGCACCAGTTGAGAGAGTGAACAGTTTCAAGTACCTCGGAGCCCACATATCCGAGGACTTGACATGGACCACACACATTGACAGTGTTGTGAAGAAGGCACGACAACGCCTCTACTTCCTCAGGCGCCTAAGGAAGTTCCAAGTCAGTCAGAAGATCCTTAGGAACTTCTACTCATGTACAATAGAGAGCATCCTGACCGGCAACATCACCTCCTGGTTTGGGAATAGCACTGCACAAGACCGTAGCAGACTACAAAGAGTGACACGTTCAGCCGAACGCACAATTAGAGGGGGGCTTCCCACCCTCCAGAACATTTACAACAAGCGGTGCAAGGGGAAGGCTAAGAGAATTATTAAGGACTCGAGCCACCCGAACAACTGCCTCTTTGAACTGCTGCCGTCAGGCAAGCGATACCGGAGTCTTATGGCGAGCACAGAAAGACTCAGAAGGAGCTTCTATCCCCAGGCCATCAGGCTGCTAAACGAACAATAATCGCTAAACGAACAATAATCACTATGCAACAACCATCAAATGCACACAGCACACACACCCACACGCACACACACACTCACTCAAACAAACAACACACTGCAGCACCCACTCTCCACACTTTAGATCACACAAACACACTTACACTTTATATTTATTGATAAAGGATTTGCACTACAACTCGTACACCTACTGTGAATTGTACCTAAACTGCACCTTGTCCATTTATGCCTTGCACTATATAGTATTGTATATTAGTACACTGCACAGTATTGTATATTGTATGGTAACTACGTCTACGAACATTGTACATATGTCTAAACTGAACACTGTGACCTCTTTTTTTTCTTCTAATTTTTACTATGTTTTTATTTCATACTTATCTTGTCATGCACAGTCTCTGGAGCGCAACAGTAAGAAGCATTTTGTACAAAAGTATTCTGTACTTCTGTATGACAACTATTAAAGAAACTTGAAACTTGAAACTTGAGCTAGGGGTCATTATTGTGTAGACTGAGCAGGGGTCATTATTGTGTGGACTGAGCAGGGGTCATTATTGTGTAGACTGAGCAGGGGTCATTATTAGCAGGGGTCATTATTGTGTAGACTGAGCAGGGGTCATTATTGTGTAGACTGAGCAGGGGTCATTATTGTGTAGACTGAGCAGGGGTCATTATTGTGTGGACTGAGCAGAGGTCATTATTGTGTGGATTGAGCAGGGGTCATTATTGTGTAGACTGAGCAGGGGTCATTATTGTGTGGACTGAGCAGGGGTCATTATTGTGTAGACTGAGCAGGGGTCATTATTGTGTGGACTGAGCAGGGGTCATTATTGTGTAGACTGAGCAGGGGTCATTATTGTGTGGACTGAGCAGGGGTCATTATTGTGTAGACTGAGCAGAGGTCATTATTGTGTAGACTGAGCTAGGGGTCATTATTGTGTAGACTGAGCAGGGGTCATTATTGTGTGGACTGAGCTAGGGGTCATTATTGTGTAGACTGAGCAGGGGTCATTATTGTGTGGACTGAGCAGGGGTCATTATTGTGTAGACTGAGCAGGGGTCATTATTGTGTGGACTGAGCAGAGGTCATTATTGTGTAGACTGAGCAGGGGTCCTTATTGTGTAGACTGAGCAGGGGTCATTATTGTGTAGACTGAGCAGGGGTCATTATTGTGTAGACTGAGCAGGGGTCATTATTGTGTGGACTGAGCAGAGGTCATTATTGTGTGGATTGAGCAGGGGTCATTATTGTGTAGACTGAGCAGGGGTCATTATTGTGTAGACTGAGAAGAGGTCATTATTGTGTAGACTGAGAAGAGGTCATTATTGTGTCGACTGAGCAGGGGTCATTATTGTGTAGACTGAGCAGGGGTCATTATTGTGTGGACTGAGCAGGGGTCATTATTGTGTAGACTGAGCAGGGGTCATTATTGTGTGGACTGAGCAGGGGTCATTATTGTGTAGACTGAGCAGAGGTCATTATTGTGTGGACTGAGCAGGGGTCATTATTGTGTGGACTGAGCAGGGGTCATTATTGTGTGGATTGAGCTAGGGGTCATTATTGTGTAGACTGAGCAGGGGTCATTATTGTGTGGACTGAGCTAGGGGTCATTATTGTGTAGACTGAGCAGAGGTCATTATTGTGTAGACTGAGCAGGGGTCATTATTGTGTGGACTGAGCAGAGGTCATTATTGTGTGGATTGAGCAGGGGTCATTATTGTGTAGACTGAGCAGGGGTCATTATTGTGTAGACTGAGAAGAGGTCATTATTGTGTAGACTGAGAAGAGGTCATTATTGTGTCGACTGAGCAGGGGTCATTATTGTGTAGACTGAGCAGGGGTCATTATTGTGTGGACTGAGCAGGGGTCATTATTGTGTAGACTGAGCAGGGGTCATTATTGTGTGGACTGAGCAGGGGTCTTTATTGTGTAGACTGAGCAGAGGTCATTATTGTGTGGACTGAGCAGGGGTCATTATTGTGTGGACTGAGCAGGGGTCATTATTGTGTGGATTGAGCTAGGGGTCATTATTGTGTAGACTGAGCAGGGGTCATTATTGTGTGGACTGAGCTAGGGGTCATTATTGTGTAGACTGAGCAGAGGTCATTATTGTGTAGACTGAGCAGGGGTCATTATTGTGTAGACTGAGCAGAGGTCATTATTGTGTGGACTGAGCAGAGGTCATTATTGTGTAGACTGAGCAGGGGTCATTATTGTGTGGACTGAGCAGGGGTCATTATTGTGTAGACTGAGCAGAGGTCATTATTGTGTGGACTGAGCAGAGGTCATTATTGTGTAGACTGAGCAGGGGTCATTATTGTGTAGACTGAGCAGGGGTCATTATTGTGTGGATTGAGCAGGGGTCATTATTGTGTGGACTGAGCTAGGGGTCATTATTGTGTGGACTGAGCATGGGTCATTATTGTGTAGACTGAGCTAGGGGTCATTATTGTGTAGACTGAGCAGGGGTCATTATTGTGTAGACTGAGCAGGGGTCATTATTTTGTGGACTGAGCTAGGGGTCATTATTGTGTGGACTGAGCTAGGGGTCATTATTGTGTGGACTGAGCAGAGGTCATTATTGTGTAGACTGAGCAGGGGTCATTATTGTGTAGACTGAGCAGGGGTCATTATTGTGTAGACTGAGCAGAGGTCATTATTGTGTGGACTGAGCAGGGGTCATTATTGTGTAGACTGAGCAGGGGTCATTATTGTGTAGATTGAGCAGGGGTCATTATTGTGTAGACTGAGCAGGGGTCATTATTGTGTAGACTGAGCTGGGGTCATTATTGTGTAGACTGAGCAGGGGTCAGTATTGTAGACTGAGCAGGGGTCATTATTGTGTAGACTGAGCAGGGGTCATTATTGTAGACTGAGCAGGGGTCATTATTGTGTAGACTGAGCTAGGGGTCATTATTGTGTAGACTGAGCAGGGGTCATTATTGTAGACTGAGCAGGGGTCATTATTGTGTAGACTGAGCAGAGGTCATTATTGTGTAGACTGAGCAGAGGTCATTATTGTGTAGACTGAGCAGGGGTCATTATTGTAGACTGAGCAGGGGTCATTATTGTAGACTGAGCAGAGGTCATTATTGTGTAGACTGAGCAGAGGTCATTATTGTGTGGACTGAGCAGGGGTCATTATTGTGTAGACTGAGCAGAGGTCATTATTGTGTAGACTGAGCAGAGGTCATTATTGTGTAGACTGAGCAGGGGTCATTATTGTGTAGACGGAGCAGGGGTCATTATTGTGTAGACTGAGCTGGGGTCATTATTGTGTAGACTGAGCAGGGGTCATTATTGTGTAGACTGAGCAGAGGTCATTATTGTGTAGACTGAGCTAGGGGTCATTATTGTGTAGACTGAGCAGAGGTCATTATTGTGTGGACTGAGCAGAGGTCATTATTGTGTAGACTGAGCAGAGGTCATTATTGTGTAGACTGAGCAGGGGTCATTATTGTGTGGACTGAGCAGAGGTCATTATTGTGTAGACTGAGCAGGGGTCATTATTGTGTAGACTGAGCTGGGGTCATTATTGTGTAGACTGAGCAGGGGTCATTATTGTGTAGACTGAGCAGAGGTCATTATTGTGTAGACTGAGCTAGGGGTCATTATTGTGTAGACTGAGCAGAGGTCATTATTGTGTAGACTGAGCTGGGGTCATTATTGTGTAGACTGAGCAGGGGTCATTATTGTGTAGACTGAGCAGGGGTCATTATTGTGTAGACTGATCAGGGGTCATTATTGTGTGGACTGAGCAGAGGTCATTATTGTGTAGACTGAGCAGAGGTCATTATTGTGTAGACTGAGCAAAGGTCATTATTGTGTGGACTGAGCAGAGGTCATTATTGTGTAGACTGAGCAGGGGTCATTATTGTGTAGACTGAGCAGAGGTCATTATTGTGTAGACTGAGCAGAGGTCATTATTGTGTAGACTGAGCAGGGGTCATTATTGTGTAGACTGAGCAGAGGTCATTATTGTGTAGACTGAGCAGGGGTCATTATTGTGTAGACTGAGCTAGGGGTCATTATTGTGTAGACTGAGCTAGGGGTCATTATTGTGTAGACTGAGCAGAGGTCATTATTGTGTGGACTGAGCAGGGGTCATTATTGTGTGGACTGAGCAGGGGTCATTATTGTGTAGACTGAGCAGGGGTCATTATTGTGTAGACTGAGCAAAGGTCATTATTGTGTAGACTGAGCAGAGGTCATTATTGTGTGGACTGAGCAGGGGTCATTATTGTGTAGACTGAGCAGAGGTCATTATTGTGTGGACTGAGCAGGGGTCATTATTGTGTAGACTGAGCAGAGGTCATTATTGTGTGGACTGAGCAGGGGTCATTATTGTGTGGACTGAGCAGGGGTCATTATTGTGTAGACTGAGCAGGGGTCATTATTGTGTAGACTGAGCAGGGGTCATTATTGTGTAGACTGAGCAGGGGTCATTATTGTGTAGACTGAGCAGGGGTCATTATTGTGTAGACTGAGCAGGGGTCATTATTGTGTGGACTGAGCAGAGGTCATTATTGTGTGGATTGAGCAGGGGTCATTATTGTGTAGACTGAGCAGGGGTCATTATTGTGTAGACTGAGCAGGGGTCATTATTGTGTGGACTGAGCAGGGGTCATTATTGTGTAGACTGAGCAGGGGTCATTATTGTAGACTGAGCAGAGGTCATTATTGTGTAGACTGAGCTAGGGTCATTATTGTAGACTGAGCAGGGGTCATTATTGTGTAGACTGAGCTAGGGGTCATTATTGTGTAGACTGAGCAGAGGTCATTATTGTGTAGACTGAGCAGAGGTCATTATTGTGTAGACTGAGCAGGGGTCATTATTGTGTAGACTGAGCAGGGGTCATTATTGTGTAGACTGAGCAGAGGTCATTATTGTGTAGACTGAGCAGGGGTCATTATTGTGTAGACTGAGCAGGGGTCATTATTGTGTAGACTGAGCAGGGGTCATTATTGTGTAGACTGAGCAGAGGTAATTATTGTGTAGACTGAGCAGGGGTCATTATTGTGTAGACTGAGCAGGGGTCATTATTGTGTAGATAGACTGAGCAGAGGTCATTATTGTGTAGACTGAGCAGGGGTCATTATTGTGTAGACTGAGCAGGGGTCATTATTGTGTAGATAGACTGAGCAGGGGTCATTATTGTGTAGACTGAGCAGGGGTCATTATTGTGTAGATAGACTGAGCAGAGGTCATTATTGTGTGGACTGAGCAGAGGTCATTATTGTGTAGACTGAGCAGAGGTCATTATTGTGTAGATAGACTGAGCAGGGGTCATTATTGTGTGGACTGAGCAGAGGTCCTCACCTGTGCATTTGAGTCCGTTGCCGATCCACCCGGGTGCACAGCTGCACTTGAAGCTGCCGGCCGTGTTGGTGCAGGCGGCATGTCTGTCACAGTTATGGGCTCCGATCTCACATTCGTTGATATCTGACAGAAGAAGAGAAATACACAAGTTAATATGCAGAAAGAATTGTGGCTGTGAGAATGAATTTCAATATTCTAATTTCATTCGATATAAAAAAAAAATATATATATGAATTTGAATACCAAACTGTTGAATGTAACCACAAAAAAAAGTACACTTATTGATATGAGGTGAACTGAAAACGCATGTGGGACAAATGACAGCCCTGGAAAGAATAGACACTGTTCTGATAGTCTGATGAATAGAATAGAAATCCTTTATTTATCCGGAGGGAAATTTAGCAGATGATGGCTTAGATACACATTCCCATTCCAGCAAAGCTCTGAAATGTAGAGTGAGCTGATGCTTGAATTGCATTGTATAAAGACAGCCGTGGGAGAAGGACCCAAATGAGTTGATCTGACCTTTCTGAGCTGCTGTTTACAAGCCACAGAGAAACACCATGTCACTAAAGTAGGGGTGTGTGGATACATCATTATCTGTATTTGTATCTATTCAACCAACAAAATGATCTGTATCTGTATTCTGTATTCTATATCTGTAACTAATATCTAGGCTGCCCATACGATTCTGTTGTTCTTTGACAATACAGTTTAATGTAATCTAATCTAATATGTGTGTGATGTTCTGAAAACAAAATGAGCGTCTGAAACTAATCTTAAAAACAAATGCTCACGTCTCGTCTACAAATCCAAATTGGTTCATCCAAATATTTAGTTTCTAAAGTCTATCATCTAATGAATTAATCATACATAAGAATGATATAAATAGCCAAATTATTAAATGTTTGCATAAGGAGGAATGAGGAGCAGATACCGCCCCAGTTCCAATAACATAGTATTCCGTGTGTGATCGTTAAACTGACATGACCACCATGTCCGCCGTCAAAAGATACTTGTAATTCATTCATTCCTTTATTTTATTTTTTATTGTTTTTGAGTAGTGGAAATATATTTAATGTGTCTGGAGAACACGTTTTTATTCAGCATCTCCATTACCAGTAACTGTATTTCATTTGTATTTGTCATAACATGACATGACAACCCATGACAACTCATGACAACCTTTGAACAGATAAATGATTGGCTGCTCGTAGTGCAGTAAAGTAGGAGAGGCATAACTCATGATGATGATTTAAGACAAGCTTAAAGGAACACAACAACTTTTGGGGAAATTAGCTTATTTGCCATCTACCCTGGAGCTAGACAAGCAGATACATACCCTTTTCTTCTCTGTGCATGCATTAGGCTTAGGGAACAGCCACACCGTTAGCCTAGCTTAGCGTCATTCACTGGAAGTAGGTGTGCCAGTGTAGCCTAGTTCCCAACAGTCACGAAATACACTCCAAATACAACTCCAAAACTTTCCTGTAAACATGTTGTGACCTGTGTATTTACCATGTGACATTTTTTTAATAAAAATAATTAGACATTTTCGTTTTCTAAGCAGATATATACTCAGATTTTTTTTTTGGCCGAACCACTGCTGCCTGGGTGCAGTGATTTCATCGTCTCAAAAGCCCTGTTGCTTATTTTTTTCTTTGGTCCAGTTTTTCTCCCCATTTTTCTATTTTTCTCCCATCCCAATTTCGTATTATCCAATTCTCCCCTCCCCTGTCTTGAACGTTGCTAGACTATGCCTCCCACTGGTCGGTTGTAGTGAGGACAGAAGCCTTGCATCACGTGTCCCCTCCGGTACACGAGGAGGCAGCCTGTCGCATCTTTTCACCGCAGCAGCTCGAACTCTCAGTGGTGAGGAGTAACGCGTGGGAGGCTCACGCTGCCCCCGATACGTCCTGCTTCCGTCGCACCGGCGTCACCAAACCGACCTGTAGGAGTCGCTGTCCACAACGTCCAATCCCCACCCACCGGCTTTCCCACCCTCTAACACTGCCAGTTGTGTTAGTATGAACGACCGGCCAGCCGGTAGCAACGCCGAGAGCTGGGCTCGTATCCTGCGTTAGTGGCGAGCGCCGTGCCCACTGCGCCAATCAGCCGCCCGCCCTGTTGCTTTTTGAAAAACTTGTTTACAGGAAAGTTTGTCTAGCTCCAGGGTAGATTGACCAAAAAGTTGGCATGTTCCTTTAAGACAAGCTTTCTAGGTTTTTGAAAATGTAGGGGAGACCTTGCTCATCATGGAGCAGCCGAGATATGCCAGCCTTTTTCTTTCTCTTTTTTGAGATAAAATACGGTTACTAATATTTTCATGGGTCCAAATGAAGAGACAGGGCAGTCGCAGTCCTACAGGTATTTTTTTGATGGCAGTCTTACAGGTATTTTTTTGATGGCAGTCCTACAGGTATTTTTTGACAACAAACAGAAGGTGCGCCTAGGTGGAGCATGCTACGTCAATGGAGCTCATAACACAATTTTCTTCTTCTTTTTTTCAATAATAATATTACTATCTGTGTAATAAAAATAATATATATGTCCATCTCATTATCCGTGCTTTCC
>NC_140184.1:29460756-29473256 GCF_963971535.1 Notolepis coatsorum
TGTGTGTGTGTGTGTGTGTGTGTGTGTGTGTGTGTGTGTGTGTGTGTGTGTGTGTGTGTGTGTGTGTGTGTGTGTGTGTGTGTGTGTGTGTGTGTGTGTGTGTGTGTGTGTGTGTGTGTGTGTGTGTGTGTGTGTGTGTGTGTGTGTGTGTGTGTGTGTGTGTGTGTGTGTGTGTGTGTGTGTGTGTGTGTGTGTGTGTTACCTGTACAGCCAGTGGTTCCCTTGCGTACAGAGTATCCCACCTCACAGTGGCAGATGAAAGAGCCCTTAGAGTTCTCACAGTTACCACTCAGACAGATGTTGGGGTTCAGCTCACACTCATCCACATCTATATAGAGACAGAGAGAGAGAGAGGGAGAGAGACAGTTAATTATGTTCATATCAAATCGAAAGTAGCACATCTGGCTGCAGATGTTTTGATTTATATTGTTTATATTGTCCCTGTATGAACACTGATGTTGATGACTTGTGAATTCTTATTTGATTGTAAATAGTTTTTTTGTTTTTATGTCTGCTACCTTTTTATGTCTGCAACAATTAATTGCGCTGCAGCATGTCTTGGCCAGGACTCTCTTGTAAAAGAGATTTTTAATCTCAATGAGACTTTTTTCCTGGTTAAATAAAGGTTAAAGTGTGCATGTGCAAGCATGTGTGTACTATATGTGTGTGTATGCGTGTTGGACAGAGTGAGAGGCCCGTCAGGATCTTGTTGTCTCACTCACCAGAACCAGACTTCTAAAATGTCACACATTCCTCCTCTCTCATCAACAATATCCCCTCCCCTCTCTCTAGTCAAGTCAAGTCAGATTGATCTATACAGTATAGCCCCAAATCACATTACATGTCTCATGTGCTTCACAAAGGTAACACCCCCTGGCTTAACCCCCAGAGAAGATAAGGGGAAAACTCCCACAGAAAAAAGGGATGAAACCTTAGATGGGCAATTCAATGAGAATTCTCTCTCTCTCTCTCTCTCTCTCTCTCTCTCTCTCTCTCTCTCTCTCTCTCTCTCTCTCTCTCTCTCTCTCTCTCTCTCTCTCTCTCACATCTAAATCATGAAGTTCTTCCACATGACTCATATGTTGGATAACCTTTTAGATAATCACTTCATCCTTAAATCACTTAAAACTGACATGTATTGTTTCAGGGGTGATGGAGATTGAGTGAATTCGCTATGGGTGGGTGAAAATATCGGTACAGCAAGGGACGTTATTGTGATACTTTCCCCCACAGTATTACATGTGTATATATATTTACAATAAAATAAGTATCGGGATATTTTTCACAGTACTTCATCCATTTCATTAGTGACCGTACAATAGAATGTGAACCTTGAAGGAGGGAATTCAATTACAAACCGTAATCTCTTTATTCAGATACTAGATACTATACTACATATTCTATACAATTGTACATAATAAAGTCCATTTCTATTTGTGTAACGCACATGTTGTGATCATATGTGTTGTATAGGCAGATTGTAGACCTGCTGCAGTGTTTAAGTGAGAGGTCCGTTACCCAGGCAGGTCTTCATATCCTCAGAGGACATGAAGCCGTCGAAGCAGAGGCACTGGAACGTTCCTGGGGTGTTGGTGCACTGGCCTCCGGCACAGATGTCTGGGTTCTCCTCACACTCATCAATGTCTGGGTTTGGGAGTGGTTGACATTGACACATAACAAAGTTAGCAGCGAAATACGTAACCCTTGATTAATACCCTTGATTCAATTAGTATTATTTTGAATTGGCCTCACCCACAACAATCGAATGCAATCTAATGCAGGCGCTCCAGTGATGTGATCAAAACAGAACAGAACAGAACAGAACAGAACATAGCAGAGTAGAGTAGAGTAGAGCAGAGCAGAGCAGAACAGAGCAGAACAGAGTAAAGCAGAGCAGAGTAGAACAGAGCAGAGCAGAACACAGTAGAGTAGAGTAGAGCAGAGCAGAACAGAGTAGAGTAGAGCAGAGCAGAACAGAGTAGAGTAGAGCAGAGCAGAACAGAGTAGATTAGAGCAGAGTAGAGCAGAACAGAGTAGAGTAGAGCAGAACAGAGTAGAGTAGAGCAGAGCAGAGCAGAACAGAGCAGAGCAGAGCAGAGCAGAGCAGAGCAGAACATAGTAGAGTAGAGCAGAGCAGAGCAGAGCAGAACAGAGCAGAACAGAGTAGAGCAGAACAGAGTAGAGTAGAGCAGAGCAGAGCAGAGCAGAGCAGAACAGAGCAGAGCAGAACAGAGTAGAGTAGAGTAGAGCAGAACATAGTAGAGTAGAGCAGAGCAGAGCAGAGCAGAACAGAGCAGAACAGAGTAGAGCAGAACAGAGTAGAGTAGAGCAGAGCAGAGCAGAGCAGAGCAGAACAGAGCAGAGCAGAACAGAGTAGAGTAGAGTAGAGCAGAACAGAGCAGAGCAGAGCAGAACAGAGTAGAGTAGAGCAGAACAGAGTAGAGTAGAGCAGAACAGAGTAGAGTAGAGCAGAGCAGAACAGAGTAGAGTAGAGCAGAACAGAACAGAGCAGAGCAGAGTAGAGCAGAGCAGAACAGAGTTGAGTAGAGCAGAGCAGAACAGAGCAGAACAGAGCAGAACAGAGCAGATCAGAGCAGAACAGAGTAGAGTAGAGTAGAGCAGAGCAGAGTAGAGTAGAGCAGAGCAGAACAGAGTAGAGTAGAGCAGAGCAGAGCAGAGCAGAGCAGAGCAGAGTAGAGCAGAGCAGAACAGAGTAGAGTAGAGCAGAGCAGAGCAGAGTAGAGCAGAGTAGAGCAGAGCAGAACAGAGTAGAGTAGAGCAGAACAGAACAGAGCAGAACAGAGCAGAGCAGAGCAGAACAGAGTAGAGTAGAGCAGAACAGAGTAGAGTAGAGCAGAACAGAACAGAGCAGAGCAGAGTAGAGCAGAGCAGAACAGAGTAGAGTAGAGCAGAACAGAACAGAGCAGAACAGAGCAGAGCAGAGCAGAACAGAGTAGAGTAGAACAGAACAGAGCAGAACAGAACAGAACAGAACAGAGCAGAACAGAGCAGAGCAGAGCAGATCAGAACAGAACAGAACAGAGCAGAACAGAACAGAACAGAGCAGAACAGAGCAGAGCAGATCAGAGCAGAGTAGAGCAGAACAGAGTAGAGCAGAACAGAGTAGAACAGAACAGAGCAGAGCAGAGTAGAGCAGAACAGAGTAGAGTAGAGCAGAGCAGAACAGAGTAGAGCAGAACAGAGTAGAGCAGAACAGAGTAGAGTAGAGCAGAGCAGAACAGAGCAGAACAGAGTAGAGCAGAACAGAGTAGAGTAGAGCAGAACAGAGTAGAGCAGAACAGAGTAGAGCAGAACAGAGTAGAGTAGAGCAGAGCAGAACAGAGCAGAGCAGAACAGAGTAGAGCAGAACAGAGCAGAACAGAGTAGAGCAGAGTAGAGCAGAACAGAGCAGAGCAGAACAGAGTAGAGTAGAGTAGAGCAGAGCAGAACAGAGTAGAGTAGAGTAGAGCAGAGCAGAACAGAGTAGAGCCGAACAGAACAGAGCAGAGCAGAACAGAGCAGAACAGAACAGAGAAGAGCAGAACAGAGTAGAGCAGAGCAGAACAGAACAGAACAGAGCAGAGCAGAACAGAACAGAGCAGAGCAGAGCAGAGCAGAACAGAACAGAACAGAGAAGAGCAGAACAGAGCAGAACAGAACAGAGCAGACCAGAGCAGAACAGAGCAGAGCAGAGCAGAGCAGAGCAGAACAGAGCAGAACAGAACAGAACAGATAAGAGCAGAACAGAACAGAGCAGAACAGAACAGAGCAGAACAGAGCAGAACAGAACAGAGAAGAGCAGAACAGAACAGAGGGGAACAGAACAGAACATAACATAGAGGGGAGAACAGAACAGAACAGAACAGAACAGAACAGAGCAGAACAGAACAGAGCAGAACAGAGGGGAACAGAACAGAACATAACATAGAGGGGAGAACAGAACAGAACAGAACAGAACAGAACAGAACAGAACAGAACAGAACAGAACAGAACAGAACATAAAATAACGGAACGGAAGATAAAGGAACGGAATGGAACAGAACATAATAGAACACAAAAGAAGACGAGAACAGAAATAACAGAACAGAAGGTAAAGGAATAACTTGAACTTGAAGAATGGAACAGTAGGTTCATACCAGGACAGAGCAGAACTTCCTACTTGATTTGTGCAGCTGGCAACATGCAGTAAGTAAAGCATTACATGGAAGTAAATTAAGTGAATGAAGAATTATAATCTCTGGGTTTGAATCTCCACATTTCCTCTCAAGTATACATTTGTCTGTCTTCAGAATGGCTGTCTGTCTGATGAGATTTATCAGGTCCAGACAGTTAAGCTGAAAGTATGAGTCAGACAGACCGACAGACAGACAGACAGACAGTCAGTCAGTCAGTCAGTCAGTCAGTCAGTCAGTCAGTCAGTCAGTCAGTCAGTCAGTCAGTCAGTCAGTCAGTCAGTCAGTCAGTCAGTCAGTCAGTCAGTCAGAGACAGACAGACAGACAGACCGACAGCCAGCCAGCCAGACAGACAGACAGACAGACAGACAGACGGTCAGCAGATGACTAAGCCTATCTGTTACAGTAATACTGACCTGTGCAGCTCCTCAAATCAGGCATCAGAGCGTATCCACTGTGACAGCTGCACTCATAGTTGCCCTCAGAGTTGGTGCAGAACGTCTCACAGCCACCGTTCTCAATGGTACACTCATCAATGTCTATGAGAGAGGGAGGAAGCACACAAACAGAGTATGTACACAGACCTCACATTCCATGGATGATACCAAACATACATCTAAACAGTATTAATACCAGTAAGTAGAAAACCAGTATTTACCAACACAGTCCAGTCTGTCTTCTGTGGACTTGTAGCCAGTGTCACAGGTACACTGGTATCGGCCGACCATGTTGACACACTGGCCGTTCCTGCACAGCCTGTCACTCAGTTCACACTCGTTGATATCTGTGGAGGAATCCAATTAAAACAGTGATGAGACTCTTAAACACAGAATTAAAAACACCAAACGACCAGCTTGTAAAATGAATGTGAACTAGTTTCCACTATATATCATTTTGCTCTTTGTTTTGAGATTCATGTCTAGTCTGAGCTCAGTTGGAGAGGTTGTGAATGGGTGGTTCTCTGCATTTTATTGAAATACTAATGGCAAAAAGCCTACATGCATTATTTTCATCTCATATATTGAGACCTGCCTCAGCCTGTCCCAATCCATTTTTTTATCAAGTCTGACAATCCATAAACTGCGGTATTATAACTTCACAGGCTTGTCTATGTTTTAATCCTCCGAGCGAGAAACGCTGCCAGAACGGCCTCTCCATCAGTTAGTTTAGTTTGGAGGGACAACGTGAGGGACGTGGAGGCGTACTGCACCACTATGGAAAAGGAGAACAACAAAAGTATAAATCAGCAAAAGGTCAGTGCATGTAAATCAACCTGCACTGCTCAAATATCGCTGCTGAAACGTTTGTGTTTCTTTTTTTCTCTTTTGTTTTTCATCTGAATTTAAAGTTGACCTGGTGCCCCTGTGTGCTTGACATGATGCTGAGTAAGCGTCATCGTTCTCGGACACATGAAATCCATTCCCATTCAGAACCTTGTGTTCCTTTTTTTTGTATTTTATTTTTTTATTCTTTTTTAAAACAAACATATAAACAAACATGACAACACACGATAAGATATACAAGCATTAATTGTCAGGGCACATCCAATGAGATCACATTTTGGTTAGTTGTTTTATATAAGATATACCCATAATACCTGTTATCTAAAAAAAAAACCCTACATACATATGCTCAGCTCGAAACCCCCCCTCCCGGACCCCACCTTGAGAAGTACCTCCACTATCCCTCGCACCTAACCAGACACTACCATTATAAGCTAGCTTTTATTCTCTCCACCACTTCTAACCACATTGACATTTTGGATTCATTGAGACCCAGAATTCTTGCTGTAGATATTTCATGGTAAATTACATCGAGATATGTAAGAAACCAAACTTTACGGCACATTTTTTCCGGTTGAAACCAGCGTGATGCGATCAGCTTTTTGGCTACTGTGATACCCGATAAAACCAATCTCTTTAGCTGTGGATTCACTGCAAACTCAAAAACATCATTCAACAGCAATACCGAGGGGTGTACAGGTATACTCCAAGACACGAGTTTTGATATTTGTTGGGTCACATCTTTCCAGAATGCCTTAACTGGTGAGCAGTCCCAATACATGTGCATAAATGTCCCTTCGTCCCCATTTGTACATTGGGTGCATTTGGAATCTTGTTTGAGCCCCATTCGGCACAGTCTTATAGGAGTCAAGTATGTCCTGTGAATATAGTTAAGATTGATTTGTTGATGATCCGGGTTCCTTGATGTAAGTCGGACATTTGCCCAGGCTCCTTGCCAATCAAAGTCATTTTCCAGGTCTGGTATATCCCTCCTCCAGACAGAGTCAAGTTGGAGGGTTTCATACGAGGACGTTAGTAATTGATGATAAAATTCTGAAACAAAACCTCTCGATGTCTCTCTTGAGTAGAAGAATTTGTGGTATCTGTGGTGTTCAATTGGTCTGTCTAATGGAACACCGTGAGACTTCAAACATAGCTCTAACTGTTTGTGAAAAAGCCATGTGGACTTGGTGAGATTAAATTTTTTGCGTATTTCTTTATCACTACAAAAACCCTGTTTGTTAAAAATATCCCCTAATGAGTGTATGCCTTGCTTTTCCCATATAGGGAATCTTATAGGTCGTTTTCCAATTAAGAGAGCATTGTTATTGAATAAGGGAGTATGGTTGTGCCATTCTTGTGGGTTAGGATTTTTTTTTTGTGATTCACGCCATATCCGGATCGCATGAGTAATTATGGGGCCAAATTTTCGTTCACAGTGCTTGATTGGTAGTTTAGTGTGTGCTATGTCCTTCAGTCTATGTGGGGCTACTATGTTTTCTTCTATTTTCCTCCAAGATGCTAATGCTTGGGAGTCAAACCATGTTGTCAATGGACTTAATGAGTACGCCTTAAAATATAGGAAAAAATCTGGAAATGCCATGCCACCATCTGCTTTATTTCTCTGTGCGGTGGATCTTTTTATACGTGGTGGTTTGTTATTCCAAATAAATTTGTATGTGGAGGAGTGTAATCTTTTCCAGTAACCCTCTGGAGGGGGTAACGGTAGCATTGAACAGAAGAAGTTGATTTTAGGTAGTACATCCATCTTAACTATTGATATCCGTGCTTGTACTGTGTTCTTAAGTTTTGCCCATCTATCAAGGTCGTCTTTGATTTTGTTTTGGATTTTTGTGTAGTTGTGCTTCACCGTTTGTCTTATGGTAGGGAATATTTCCACTCCCAAGCATCTGAAATGTTTTACCATCGGTATCTGTCCTGGGAGGGTTGTATCTTTTTTTGCAGGGGTGTTAAGTGGAAGGAAAGCCGACTTCGGCCAATTTATCTTAAATCCCGATAGATCACCAAAGTCCTCAATCAACTTGAGCAGATGAGGCAATGTGGTGTTGGGGTTTTTCATGAACAATATTACATCGTCCGCATATAAACAAATTTTTTGTTGTGTGCCCTTGATTACGATAGGTTCTATGGATTGGGATTGTCTTATATATTGTGCTAACGGCTCTAATGATAGATTGAACAGACCGGGACTAAGAGGGCAACCTTGTCTGGCTGAGCGCGATACCGGAAAGATATCGGAGATGATTGTGCCTGTTATAATCATGGCCGATGGGTCTTTGTATAATACTTTAATCATATCGATGAATCCTTTTCCTAACCCCATCCTTTCTAGCACTGCCCACAGATACGACCATTCCAGCCTGTCAAAGGCCTTCATAGCATCCAGGGACAGTATCGCCTTAGGTATGGTATCCTCTTTGTCGGCATCAAGTACGTGCAGTATACGTCTTATGTTCTCAGTGATCAGGCGGCCTCCTATGAAGCCAGTTTGGTCCGGGTGAACTAAAGACGTCATATGCTTTTGTAATCTGATGGCTAATACCTTAGAGTACAGTTTGATATCTGTTCCGAGGAGGCTTACAGGTCTATAACTACCGCACTCGTTGGGGTCTTTGTCTTTTTTAAGGAGGACTGTTATGAGTGCAATATTGTCGGTTTTATGGAAGTTCCCCTCTTTGACTGAGTATAAGATCATATTTAGTAATAAGGGGCCAATTATGTCCCAACAAGAAAGGTACATTTCTGATGGGAAACCGTCTCTTCCTGGAGCCTTACCACTTTTCATTGCGGTTATGGCCATCTTGAGTTCCTCTAGTGTGATCGGTATTTCTAACTGTTTAGCGTCATCCTCTGAAAGTTTAGGGAGAATAATTTGATTAAGAAATGTGTCCATTTTGTTTTGATCGAAGGTCATTTCTGATTTATATAAATCGGAGTAGAATACTTTGAATGTATCGTTTATTTTTACCGGATCTGTTACAAGTACTTGTTGTGCTCTAATGGTAGTTATATCTGCAAATGTTGCATTAATTCTTAATCGCATGGCTAATAGGTGGCTGGGTTTGGAACCATGAGAGTACTGCTGTTGTCTTGTGCTGCGTATTTGTATTTCCGATTGTTGTCTGTATATGTCATTGATCTCTATTTTTAGTACGTTAACTTGATTTTCTAGTCGAGTTGAGTTGTTGTATTTCAGAGAATTAAATAACGTTGAGTAAAGCGTTTCCAGCTCATCCAGTTTTGTGTTTTGATTCTTGCGCATTTTGGAGGAAAAGCTATCCGTGAAGTCTTTGATCATTCCCTTTACCGACATCCATATTATTCTGGGGTCTTGCACCGAGTTTACATTCTCCCGTTGGAATACTATAAGAGCTTCTTTGAGTTGTGTAATGAATTCCTTGTTGTTAAGCAGCAACGAGTTAAATCGCCATCTTGGGGCTCGGGAGGATAGTATACCAAATGTACCTTTAAGGAGTAAATAACAGTGATCTGATAGTGCGTTGGGTATCATTTCCACTTCATAATTATCAAATAGTTTCTGTGATGCAAAGACATAATCTATTCTGGATAGTGTCTTATGTCTCGCAGATCGACAAGAGTACTTTCGGGTCGTGGGGTTAAGTAACCGCCATAAGTCCTTTACACCTGTAATCTTTGACCAATCCTTTAATGCCTTCGATGAATTCTTTTGTTCGCTGGAAAAGGCGAGGTAAGATTTGTCTATCCTTGGGTTCCAGATGGCATTAAAATCCGCTCCTATTATAAATGAGTAATCGGGAATGTCTAACATTGCATTGGTTAGTGTAGTGAAGAAATCTTCTTCGTACAAATTTGGGGCGTATACCGCTATCAACGCTATTTTCCTGTTCTTATGTTCAATCTTAGCTATAGTTATCCGACCTTCTACATCAGACCATACTCCCTTTAGTACAATATTCAACTTACGTTTAACGACTATTGCTACACCCCGAGTTCTCGTACCAATAGAGGAGTGACTGATATTATGGTATATGTTGTCCGCTAATTTACCTATGTCTTTCCCTAGAATGTGTGTTTCGCTTAGCAGAGCAATGTCCACATGTTCTTTTTTCATCAGTGTGAGCACGCTTTTGCGTTTAAGTTGGTTATTTATTCCCCCGGTGTTCCATATCATTATATTCAAACTAGCCATAGTCTATACATGTTGCATTGTAATTTTTGGTAATGCTTCTAGGGTGCGAGGCAATACTAGATATACATCCCACTAGTGAGGTCCCGTTGAGAGCCGAGCTTAAAAACATACATATATACAAATAAAAATCCCCTACCCTTCCCTCCCACCGAGAGTCGTACAGGATTGTGTTCCATGAACACAACCTTTGCGTATGACTCTCTCCCTTGCACCACCGGATATCCCAGAATGATCCAATTATCCTTAACATTCCTATGTATACCATAGGATCTAACACTCTAAATTCTACCATAAGTAGAATGTCGACTGTGGCTTGGCCACTTACCCGTAAAAAATAAATAAATAAAAATTTAAATGAGATAAACTAAAAATAAAGACCAAAAATAAGCTTCAATTGTCATGCCTTAATCACTTACATTTTATATGAACTTGTAATTTATAGTAATTTATAGTAACCCATGAATAATATGAAGGTATTGAACTGAAGAGAGAGCCTCAATAAATCAGAGAGAGCGGATGAAAAAGAAAGAGAAAAAAAAAACAAGTAAAAGGAAGAGAACATTAACTTAGATCTTAAAAGAGCATTGCTATGCTTAAACATCTAAAGTATTAATTGGAGAAGTAGTGAAATTATTTCCCATTAATAAAAAAACAATTTTTAAATACGTATATGCAGCATTTCCCCCGACCGGGGTGGGCGATGATCGTTGTGTAGAGTGATCTTTCAGCCGGCCGGCTATGATGGCTCTGTGGTTTGCCTCTAGATAGCTGTTGATTATTCCCCCGAGGGGCTTCTGGTAGAATGAATGACCACGTATTGCTGATATTCCAGAATGTTCCATATATCAAAGAATGCTTCGATGTTCTAGATTATTCCAATATGTCATTTTTACATTGTCTGAATGTTCCAGTATGTTCTGGAGTGTTCCAATCTTAAATCCAATATGTCCGCAATAATATACACGTCGGGGAAAGTATTCAAAAACTCTGAGCACGTAGGTCTCTCTGTCCCAAATCCTTGATTATTAAAGGTTGTACTATATGGTGACCTTGCATAACTGAGATTTAAAAGGCCATTTATACATTAATCTGCTCCTGTTCAGACAGGAATTTGGCTGCCTCTTCAGGCGATTTGAGGAGAAATTTTGCTCCTTGTTTGTCGACGGCGCGAAGTATTGCAGGGTATATTAGTAGGGGTCTGTATTTCCCCAGGTATAGTTGAGACATCACCGTCTTGAACTTGGCACGCAGTTCCACTACCTCACGACAATGATCTTCAAAGCAGTGTATTGGTACCTCCATGTGTTTCAGATTGCCTTTCATCCTGCGAATTCCACGCATAATCATTTCTTTTATTCTGACTTGGCGCAGTACAACTAATATCACTCTGGGCTTAGCGTTGCTGTCACTGGAGCGGGGTCCCAATCTGAAGCTCTCATCCACCTCCGGTATTTTAGGAAGGATTCCTGTTCCCAAGATTTTCTGTAATTCTGTGGCAAACTCTTCAGGGTTTTCACATCTCACTGATTCGTCCAGACCGACAATGCGAATATTCAGCCTGCGTTTTTGATATTCCATCTCGAATATTTTGGCTTTCTGTTCTTTATTGATTCGCGTGAGCTCCTCCGTTATTCCGCTGAGCTCCGTCTTGATTTCATTGTAGTTCCCCTTCATCTCGGCAGTTAGGTTAACTGTGTTAGCCTCTACTTCCTTGTAGATGTGAGTGAATTTGATTTCGTGGGCTTCCACTACTTTCTCCAGAGCCTCGGTGCGTTTATTCTGTGCTTCGGCGTCCGCTCTCAGCGCATCGATTTTGCCTTCAATAGATTCTTTAATAGCATCTACTTTTTGAGTTATTATCTTCTGTGATTCTGTGATCATTTCCTCCATTCTCTTCTCCATTGTCTTCCCCATTTCTTCCATTTTCCGGATGATATGTTCGGTGTCTGCGGAGGTCTTTGATGGGGTTGAACTTGAAGCGGCCTCTGTCGAGTCAATACTTTCTGCTGCCCGCTGTACGTATCCTGGGTCACGTAGCGGGATCTCTTCGACTAGTTTTTGGTCTTTCCCTAGGTTTTTCCTTGATGGCATCTCGATTCTTTTGGTCAGTATAGTTAGTTGATAGTCTCAGTTGATATATGCGTCAAGTTTTAAACGCATTAATGGTATATAATTATGATTTTAAAACGAAAAAAAAAATAACGGGTGAGCAGCTGTGTCACATGCGACCTACTCCATTCCACAGCTAAACCGGAAGCCAGAACCAGAACCTTGTGTTCCAAAGTGAAAATAGATTTTTTTTTAGCCCAAAAAAAATTACCGTTTGGAGATTCCAGGCTTTGATCTGACAGCAGCAATGTATTACTTGATATATTCAATTGGAAGTCTATACATGAAACTTGTGGGGGCACTGCCAAATCGGGGCGTGTTATTGTGTATTCAAGAATGTGCTGTTTCTCGTTGGACTTCACGGATAAGATACATTTCATGAATCAGACAAGGTTCCCTTCGATCCTCTCAGTGATTCGATTTAATGTAGTTTTTTTTAATAATAGCTTTATAAATGAGGGCCATCTCGGGATGAGTCTTGAATAATGTTTGCTTTTTATACCATTTTCTAGTAATAAAAGAAAATATATGGGCTGTGAGGGTAACAAGCGTGAGGTCATGGACTCAACATTTCACTGAGTCATGGCAATGAAATGCAGAGAACAATTTATAATCAGCTCAATATTGCAAACTAACCCTGGGAGTAGTGAGACTAAAGACTAGCGCTGTGAAAGCCAGACTCTTCTCCCGGCTGGTGTGACCCAATTGGATCATTCTCAGGCTCTTGCTTATAGCTAAGGGGC
>NC_140184.1:29478256-29493256 GCF_963971535.1 Notolepis coatsorum
TTCATGCAGTGGGTTCTTTGTTCTTCACGTGTAGCACCTCTGGATATAATGACCATTTTCATAACGGATCAAGAGATACACTTATTTGAAAATGTAAAGCTTGGCCTGATGGTGGCACTAGAGGAAAGGTCATGGGGTCACCAAAGCCATTAGGGTTCTTCCTCTAGGGGTCATTAATGTGCATCGCAAATTTCTAAAGATTTGAATGAAAGCTATTGGAGTTCACACCCAGGTTCTGTGGTGGCAGTGGAGACAGCAGTGGGTCGGGATACATCCATAACATCCCTGACACTGTTGTTTCAGGGATAAGATTCAAGTTGAAAGCATTGTAGCTATACAGTTATTCTTATCTAGTACCGGTGCTACCTAATGAAGAATGTACATTTGTCAAAGTTGCTGGGTTTTACAGCTTACGAAACCAACAATACGAATCCATTACGTTCAGCAGCACTCGCTTTGAAGTTGTGAACCGTGCTCACCAGTGCAGTTCCTCTCGTCGTGGTCCAGAGCGTAGCCGTTGTCCACAGCGGCAGCGGAAACTACCAATGGTGTTCCTACACGTCCATTGCTGCACAGGGTGTTGATCATCCTGCACTCGTTTATGTCTGGGGAGAGAGAGAGAAGAGAGAGAGAGAAGAGAGAGAGAGAGAGAGAGAGAGAGGAGAGAGAGAGAGAGAGAGAGAGATGAGAGAGAGAGAGTAGGAGAGAGAGAGAGAGAGAGAAGAGAGAGAGAGAGGAGAGAGAGAGAGAGGAGAGAGAGAGAGAGAGAGAGAGAGAGAAAGAAATAAAGAATGAGAGAGTGGTATTTACATGTCCTGAGAGTGGTATTTACATACCTGCCTATACAGTATAATTCATATGTATAAAAAAGGTCTGTGCTGTCTCTGGAGTCCATGCAGTGTACAGTCACACTATGGTTCCATCAACATTTTATTTGCAAGTTACCATCACATGTGACGTTCATGTGATGTGAAAGTAATGGAGCACAATCTAGTGGGCCGTCCTCCATCTTCAGCGGTGTATCTTTCTGGCCACAGCACCTAGCATTGCATCTTGTTTGGATGTGCGCACTTTTATACAACGTTTTCTGTAATGTACAGTACGTGATGTAAAACAGTACCTTTGAGAAGGGCCTGCCGTTGATGAAGTCTCCTCTGTGAGAGAAGCCCGGGCCTCGGGGACAGAGCCTGCTGTAATCTGTAGACCCCCTCTCTGGGCATTCATCACATTCAGGACCCCAGGCCCACGCCCACCGAGCAGCAGCAGGCGTCCACGCGGTGCTTCCCGGGGGATAGGGGCCGCGCAGCGCTCGTCCTCATGGGTGAGGTAGCACAGCTCCGTACGCAGGTCTGGGATGAGGGACATGCATGTAGTTACACAGACAGGTCTGGGAGAGGGACATGTATGTAGTTACACAGACAGGTCTGTGAGAGGGACATGCATGTAGTTACACAGACAGGTCTGGGAGAGGGACATGCATGTAGTTACCACAGACAGGTCTGGAGAGGGACATGCATGTAGTTACACAGACAGGTCTGGGAGAGGGACATGTATGTAGTTACACAGACACACACACACACAACACGCAGAGTTAAGGGCTTGTGTCCACAGACAACGTTTTTTTTCAAGGCGGACCGCTTTGAAAATCTAAAATATGCATGCTCAGAGCGTTTCCAGAACTCCGTACCTCAATCTGCTTTAGTCTCGCGGACTCCCGCGGCTCCGCCACTTGCTCGATTTTGATTGGTCGGTCGAAAAAAGAAGCGGCGCTCCTCTCCAACAGTTTAACTATTTTCAACTTTATGCGCTGGTGGCGCTCTGCCCAAAAACGCTAGCCGCCGAGAGCGCTAAAAACGCAAGGCGCAGCGCTGGGAAAAGGAGCGCGCCAGTCGCGTCTTTAGCATAGAAATTAATGACAGAAAGGAGCTGGCAACTCATAAAAAGCTGGCTGTCGACACCGGCCCCTTAATGATACACAACTCACCGAGATAGCGTACATTACACAATGTATACATGCACAAACACACTCAGACACTAACACACACACTAACACACACACAAATATAGCTGAACATGAGAAAAGGTACCCACCAATGCACATCCTGCCACTGGCGTCAACAGTCATACCCTGGGGACACTGGCAGATGAAGGAGCCCTGTGTGTTGACACACTTCCCGTTTATACACACCCCAGGAAACACGTCACACTCGTTCACATCTGGTGGCGGCGGCAGAGAAACAGAACAACAATATCAGCCTCACATCGGTGCCAATACAAGCCTTGAAGTTCAATATGCAATTCGGACCCCATTTTTTGCGCAAACATCTTTTACCAAGGTATAGACAGTCTTACCTTCACAGGTATTCCCTTTGGACCGAGCTAAGCCCTTTGAGCAGAATGCATCTGGAGGGGGAAGCGTACAATAGAAATGTGAGTCAGAGTGATTGATGGTGATGAGAAGAACATGGGATACTAGTGAAGGGTACACGAGCTAGCGGCCACAGACGAGACCGCGTGAGGCGGCTGCCTGAGCCACGGTGCTGGTCTCACCTCGTTCACACTTAGCACACGGGCTTCCCCAGGCCTCCCCCAGGGTGGAGCAGCAGTGGGACTTGAGTGTGGCACCGTTGATGTTGACCTCGCAGCGGTCGTTGACGATCTTCAGCCAACAGGTGCCTTTCATTGTCTCTGTTTTTAACACATAATATTATAATATCATACATTCTAGACATCCGATTAAATGTAAAGTAGAAGGTGCCATTGACCGACTTGAATTAGAAGAAGAACCCTGTCGCAATGAATCAATCGATGAATCAAATGAATCAAAACTCACCCTATACACTGTGAATGAATGATCAAACATCACCTATACACTGTAACCCAGAGGCGTCCAGGGTGCTGCCGGTTTCACAGAGACACGTGAAGGACCCCTGGCTGTTTTTACAGTCGCCGTTCACGCAAGGGCTGGACTCACACTCGTTGATATCTGCACGAGACAAAAGAAAATGGTGCTAGACATTAGGGTACAATGGTGAGAACAATGCATGTACACCAGAATAAAATAAAATCCAAACATTCTCTTAAGCTTGTAAATACACAAATACATTAAGTACTGTACAGTACTTAATTTGAATCAAAGAGATGTTTTCATCTGAGTTTCTAATTAGTCGTTGCACTGACTGACAGTGGCCATGTTTCCAGAGTGGACAAAAACCCAACATGAGCATGACTGGCTACAAAATGGGATTATGATCAATTGTGAAATGGGGCTGTGTCTTTGACCTTCGCAGACGTCCGAGTCCGAGTCAAAGCGGTAGCCGGTAGGACAGTGGCAGGTGAAGCTGCCGGGGGTGTTCCTACACAGACCGTTGTCACACAGAAACCGGTTCATTAGGCACTCATCAATGTCTGGAGAGAGAGAGAGACAGACAGACAGTCAGACACAGAATACTGTACACAAACATACATGAACACTTGGAATATATTGGCCCTTTCATATGAAACAATTATACCAGTTTCTTTACATTTATGGACATTTGTTCTCCCGCTGTCTCTCTTCTCTCCCATTGTCTCTGCCTCTCTCCTCTTCTTTCTTTCTCTCTTTCTAGCTCTCCTGTTCATTCATCCTACATGTTTAGTATTTCAGGTTTTCTCTTGTCTAGGTTTAGTGTATTTATGTTTCCCTATTTAGTCTGCCAGTTTTAGTTGTTAGTCATGTATTGTGTGTCTCAGGGCTTGTATTCCTGTGTCTAGTTTCCATGGGATCATCCCTATGTTCCCCGGGTCCTATGTTCCCCAGGTTCTATGTTCCCCGGGTTCTATGTTCCCCGCTTTGATTGATTAATAGATTGAACATTTTATTAATTTTTATTATTTTATTAATTATTAATGTCCGCCTTGTTTCGAACGGTTAAGCTTAGGCCCTCTTTCGAACTGGTTAAGGTTAGAGTTTGGAATCAGGGCTGATGGTCTAAAATTTTCAATCAATCAATCAATCAAAGCGGGGAACATAGAACCCGGGGAACATAGACCACTATACTTCCGCGTTACATTGAAATCGGGGAGGAGATTGCGGGGGGAGCATATGAATGAATGTGGACGAGAGCCGTGATGTAAGTGGTTGCCGATACGGCTGTGGGGGTGCTAGAGACATGATCGAATAGACGTTTATGCGCCTCAATCTCCTGAACACGGCTTGACCCATTCCTAATCGATCAGAACTAAATCGGCAGAGAAAAACCCCATTTTATTCCGCATGCACATGCGCAGAGTGCCCATCAGAGGGCGGAGCTTCGGTGGTAATGAGAGTGGCTACAGACCGCTGCACTTAAATATAAACATTAGTCTACCTGGAGACTCAATGAGGTAATTGTAGATGTCGCCATAAGACGCGTCTGGCCATTTAGTGGGATAATTTTTTCATTATCCTGTTCGGCTGAAAGGACACTGGCCACAGTCCACATTCATTCGTGCGTCATCTCGCGTCGTCCAGACTCCATGGGCAATCTGCGCATGTGCATGCGGAATAGGTGCTTTAAAATGGGCTTTTTCTCTGCCGATTTAGTTCTGATCGATTAGGAATGGGTCAAGCCGTGTTCAGGAGATTGAGGCGCATAAACGTCTATTCGATCATGTCTCTAGCACCCCCACAGCCGTATCGGCAACCACTTACATCACGGCTCTCGTCCACATTCATTCATATGCTCCCCCCGCAATCTCCTCCCCGATTTCAGAATCCCGGAAGTGTTGCGGTGGTCTATAGGACCCGGGGAACATAGACATGCTCCCGTTTCCATAATTGTAGTCCTTTTTGTTTCCTGTAGTTCCTTGAAGTCTGTTTTCCCTCCCAGGTGTCTCTTGTATGTTATAATCCCAAGTGTTTCTCATTTGTAATCTTACCATGTGTACATACTATATGTTTGCTCCCTCGGTTCTGTCTTTTGCTGGTCCATTGACAACTGTGTCCATCGAGTGTCATCTGTTCTATGTTTACTGCTTGAGGTTTGATTCCTATGTTAATTCATCTCTTTGGTATCTTTTGTATTTTTCCCTTTGAACTTTTACTTTTATTTTTGAGTCTGCTTCAATTACCGTTGGAATCTTCCACTGCCTCCTGCTTAGCCGCCAGCTTCCTAGCCTTGGGTTTGCATGCTATCCCCCAGCGTGACCGTTTCCAGTCTGCTTCCCAGCCAGCTAACCTGCAACATGTTAGCCACCAGTCTCCTAGCCTTCAGACTGCTTCCCAGCATGCTAGCCAGCAGCAGGCTAACCACCAACATGCTAACCTTCAACCTGCTAACCTTCAACCTGCTACCCAGCCTGCTAGCCAGCAGCAGGCTAACCACCAACATGCTAACCTTCAACCTGCTAACCTTCAACCTGCTTCCCAGCATGCTAGCCAGCAGCAGGCTAACCACCAACATGCTAACCTTCAACCTGCTAACCTTCAACCTGCTACCCAGCCTGCTAGCCAGCAGCAGGCTAACCACCAACATGCTAACCTCCAACCTGCTACCCAGCCTGCTAACCATCAGCAGGCTGGGAGCATGTCTATGTTCCCCGGGTCCTATGTTCCCCGGGTTCTATGTTCCCCGCTTTGATTGATTGATTGAAAATGTTAGACCACCAGCCCTGATTCCAAACTCTAACCTTAACCAGTTCGAAAGAGGGCCTAAGCTTAACCGTTCGAAACAAGGCGGACATTAATAATTAATAAAATAATAAAGATTTATAAAATGTTCAATCTATTAATCAATCAAAGCGGGGAACATAGAACCCGGGGAACATAGGACCCGGGGAACATAGGGATGATCCCAGCAGGCTAACCACCAACATGCTAACCTTCAACCTGCTACCCAGCCTGCTAGTGTGACGGATCATACTGGTCTGCGTTGTGTTTGATGTTAAATGAGAATGTCCCGAGGGGGAGTCGAACAGGGGGCTCCCGCGTCGGCGGGCGACGACACAGGCCGCTGCACTAAGAAGTGAATTCACTCCTAACTACCATACCTATGCGTCTGTTAACCCTGTTATGGGGAAGTGAGTTTAATTTACCAGCCCGCACTGCCACAGTCACTCGTCAACACACCTGTTTCCGTGACTGTGGACATACCCACGGGCTTCCCCGTTACACTAGCCAGCAGCAGGCTAACCACCAACATGCTAACCTTCAACCTGCTACCCAGCCTGCTAGCCAGCAGCAGGCTAACCACCAACATGCTAACCTCCAACCTGCTACCCAGCCTGCTAACCAGCAGCAGGCTAACCACCAACATGCTAACCTTCAACCTGCTACCCAGCCTGCTAGCCAGCAGCAGGCTAACCACCAACATGCTAACCTTCAACCTGCTAGCCAGCAGCAGGCTAACCACCAACATGCTAACCTTCAACCTGCTACCCAGCCTGCTAGCCAGCAGCAGGCTAACCACCAACATACTAACCTTCAACCTGCTAGCCAGCAGCAGGCTAACCACCAACATGCTAACCTCCAACCTGCTACCCAGCCTGCTAACCAGCAGCAGGCTAACCACCAACATGCTAACCTTCAACCTGCTACCCAGCCTGCTAGCCAGCAGCAGGCTAACCACCAACATGCTAACCTTCAACCTGTTACCAGCCTACTAGCCAGCAGCAGGCTAACCACCAACATGCTAACCTTCAACCTGCTACCCAGCCTGCTAGCCAGCAGCAGGCTAACCACCAACATGCTAACCTTCAACCTGTTACCAGCCTACTAGCCAGCAGCAGGCTAACCACCAACATGCTAACCTTCAACCTGCCCTAACACTAACCCTAGTAGAGCCTGAGGTGTGGCCAACAATAGCAACTCCTCTCCTATCACCATTCAACACACATCAGACCAAAATAAAAAATGAAAACAAAGTGCAGGTCACTGTTTGACGGCATCACAGATTCTACTTTTAAGGTTTTGTTATCCCTTGTCTTCACTGACAGGTCAGGGGATGACGCTCCGTCCTAATGGGGGCCTGTGTGAGGCCCCTTGACACATGTACCTGTGAGCAAGACACTAATACACAGTAATAATATACTGTAATTACATGACTGGAGGATATAGCCAGCTTAGTCCCCCTAGCAAGCTTTAAATTGATGTTGGGTGTCTTGAAAAGAGCTTCTATGCTCTGCTCTTGTTTTTAAGGCTGAATCTTTTCTCCGCCCCCTCTTTGGCACTTTATGTTTTGTGTTGTTGTTGTAATTTATTGTGTGTTGACTGGTGAGTGTACTGTTGCTGTTTACATGTGTAACTGCTGCTGTCTGAACAGGTCACACTTGCAAATGAGACCTCGGTCTCAATGTGATTTGACCTGTTTAAATAAAGGCTAAATAAAATAAAATAAATATAACAGTACAAAACAGGTGACGTACCAACACAGTTTTTGCCCGTTGAATCCACCTCGAAGCCTTCATTGCAGTTGCATTTGTACGTTCTCAGCATGTTTTCACAGACTCCGTTCTGACAGATGTCAGGGTCCAGGGCACACTCGTTAATATCTGAGAGGAAAAAGCGTGTCCGTCAGTCCATCATTTTGGTAAAGATAATTTTCATAGCACACTGATTCTGCATGATTTATTTGGACATGTGTGTGGTTACGGCAAGGACACTGTTCTATAATAGCAAAGAATTATATTTGATACAAAACACACACATACACACACACACACACACACACACATTACCTCTTCCATCGCTGGTCGTGCCGAGGTCACTGGAGCACAGAGCCAGGAACTCAGCTGCAAGGCAGACACACACACACACACACACACACACACACACACACACACACACACACACACACACACACACACACACACACACACACGCGCACACGCGCACACACACACACACACACACACACACACACAGAGAGCACGGGTTAATAAAAAGAAAACCAAATGACAGTGTTTGAGAACATATCACATTTGCCAAAATCCAAGAAATCTCAAAGCAAAGACATTTAATACCATGTTATTATCCATTTCAATGCTTTCTCATTTAGCCTGGATGCATATAAAATGGGCCCCTTAATGTGGTAGAAGTCTGGTGTCTTTTGATATAGAGACTTTAATTGGCCCGGCTAATGAGAAATGACTGTCGGAGGGCGATGAGAGTGTTGGGAGGTTCTGGATGCCTCCGTGCTGTGGGTGTCACCGTTTAAACCACTTCATCGTCGTGACTTCATCTCCTCCCCCTCCAAGTGGCTCAGCCGTAAACACCAGCCACCGACACGAGCGTCTGCATGGCAGGGCCTTTGATAAGGCAATGACGGATTCTTCTCGCAGGTGTGTTGCGGTAAATAAAACACAGTTTGTGTGCGTGTTTGGAATTCCTCTGTGCAGTTATGCAGTTAGAGTGTGTGTGTGTGCGCGTGCGTGTGCGCGCTCGCGTGTGTGTGTGTGTGTGTGTGTGTGTGTGTGTGTGTGTGTGTGTGCGTGTGTGTGTGTGTGTGTGTGTGTGTGTGTGTGTGTGTGTGTGTGTTTGACGATCCGCACCAGAGCTCTTTGGTGGACAGGGCTGGCAGGGTTCTCCGAAGGCGTACTCAAGACTGGCACAGCAGCACTCCGACTTGGTCACAGCACCAAATAAAGGCCTCACACACTGGCCCCGCTTGTAGCCGCCATAACACGAGCTGCGCATATGTGTGTCTGTTTCCGATGGAGAGAGAGAGAGAGAGAGAGAGAGAGAGAGAGAGAGAGAGAGAGAGAGAGAGAGAGAGAGAGAGAGAGGGGGGGGGGGGGGGGGGGAAGAGAGGGAAAGAGGGCGAGAAAGAGGGAGGCATGAGTTCCTGGCTCCAATAAACAACAACAGTGGGAAAAACAAACAGCTCTTTCTCCATAATATCCAGGGGAGCTGAAGCATTCTCCTGCACTGATATCATCCTGAACAAATGCACCCAGACACAAACCCCACTTAGACAGAATGGAACAACATTTCAACACTTCCTGCACAAAGCACAAAGACGTATCATGAGGGACATGGAGGAATGCTGAGAATATGTCCCAGTGCCAGTAAGTGGGTCTGGAACACAAGTAGGGCAAGAGCACAAACAGACTAAAACAAACGAGCTACAGGCAATTACCATCAGAATGTGCAGATTGATGAAGCTTCCCAGCAGACATTATGACAGTGTTGGCCCCCAGGGGCGTGACATCCAAACAACGGCCCAAAAAAGGTGTCAGAATCTGATCTCGGTCTTGAGACCAATGTTGAGGAGTTCAAAGGTCAACTAAGACTACAGCCGCTTCAAAAATCCGCTGTGCCTAACAGCATTTTGAACGTTTCAGGGAAAGTGCCACAGATATGCAGCCGGGGACCAACTCCAGTTGTAATGCCAGTGCCTTGGCCAAGGGGCGATGGCAGGAGGGCCTATCTTGCATGTCTGTTGGTGTGGGAGGAAGCTGGAGGTAACCCAAGCAAACACGAGCAGAACATGCAAACTCCACACAGAAAAGAGTCCCGTCGGATTTAAACTCAGGACCTTCTTGCTGTCAGGTAACAGCGCTAACCACTGCACCGCTGTGCCGCAGAGGGACAGCAGTACTGTATGTGCAGGAGACGAGAAGGATGATCAAATTCATGCTATGCTGATCAGGTCAGCTTACCTGTATATATTCTTTTTAAGTATGGTGCTCTCGGTTGAAACCATGTTGCCCCACAATTGTCCTTGTTTAACATAGTAATTTGTTGTACTGAATACATTTTGTTCCACTCTGAAATGTCTTGTCTGAGCCTCACAAGGATCGACAATAACGTGACAGTTAAATACGACGGCTCCTAGTTTGCTAGGCTTTTGAGGCCCAAAATGTTTGCTAACAATCCTCTGATGTTTATAAACATGGGGGTAAACAGAGCTTCGATGAGCTAAGAAAGTTTCGGCAAAGGTTGTTTTCCACCCGCAAGTGAAACTCTTCTGAGGACAGTCGAGAATGATATCTTAAAACAGAAAATATGAATTGTAGATGTATATATAATATATATATATATATATATATATATAACAGATGTACATCAATGTATGTTTCACAATGAAAGAGAATACACAAATGACCAAGTAAACAGTTACTCACCAACGCAGACCCGTCCATCCAGCCCTACAGCCAGGCCAGGCATACACTCACAGCGGAAGGAGCCGTCCGTGTTGACACAGTGGCCGTTCATACACATGCCCTGTGTCTCACACTCATCGATGTCTAGCGGGACAGAGAGGACAACAGGTCAGACAGAGAGGACAGCGACGGGGACGGGGGTAAGTTAGGGGTACCCCACGTTTTTTTTCAAAGTGGTATGAAATACTTTCCGGTAGTGTAATAATGGACACATCTGATTGACTTAACCCTTTCACTACCACACTACCAAAGGGTTAACCCTTTCTCTGCCACAATACAGAAGGTTAACCCTTTCACTGTCATCGACACAATGGGTTAACCCTTTCACTACCACACTACAGAAGGTCAACCCTTTGTAGTGTGGTAGTGAAAGGTTAACCTTCTGTAGTGTGGTAGTGAAAGGTTAACCGTCTGTAGTGTGGTAGTGAAAGGTTAACCTTCTGTAGTGTGGTACACAGTGGTAGTGAAAGGTTAACCGTCTGTAGTGTGGTAGTGAAAGGTTAACCTTCTGTAGTGTGGTACACAGTGGTAGTGAAAGGTTAACCGTCTGTAGTGTGGTAGTGAAAGGTTAACCGTCTGTAGTGTGGTAGTGAAAGGTTAACCTTCTGTAGTGTGGTACACAGTGGTAGTGAAAGGTTAACCGTCTGTAGTGTGGTAGTGAAAGGTTAACCGTCTGTAGTGTGGTAGTGAAAGGTTAACCGTATGTAGTGTGGTAGTGAAAGGTTAACCGTCTGTAGTGTGGTAGTGAAAGGTTAACCTTCTGTAGTGTGGTAGTGAAAGGTTAACCTTCTGTAGTGTGGTAGTGAAAGGTTAACCATCTGTAGTGTGGTAGTGAAAGGTTAACCTTCTGTAGTGTGGTAGTGAAAGGTTAACCATCTGTAGTGTGGTAGGGAAAGGTTAACCGTATGTAGTTTTTTTTCTTCTGAAAATGTACATACATTGTGTATTACAATATATATTGTGTTAGGAGCCCCTCGAAAACGAGATGCTACATCTCAAGGGGTTATTCCGAATAAAGAATTTCAATATATAGTGTGGTAGTGAAAGGTTAACCGTATGTAGTGTGGTTGTGAAAGGGTTAACCTTCTGTAGTGTGGTAGTGAACGGGTTACCGGGACCCTGTGGTGGAAGTTCTGGCTGTTTTTTATGAATGGGCCGGGAAGCTTCAGACAGGCTATAGCTATTGCTATCGATTATATACTACTGGCAAGTATTTCACACCATGTTGTGTCAAAAAGAAATCTGAATTCTATCCCTTTAGGTTTGGAAAATGTCTGATGTAAATGACGTGAACATTTGGTGTCTTGCACATTGTAGTTTACTATTTTACAGAGTGCAAATACAATGTCCACTTATGGGCAGAGCTTTTGCAGTGGCTTCTGTGCAAAATGCTATTGGCAGCAGTTAGGAATTTCTCAAACGATCCCATTTTCATATCAGCGGACCTCGACACCAGGGTTGTTTAGGTTATGGTCAATTAAAGAACTCTACACAGTAAATCTTGCAGTGTCAAATTAACACTATTCCAGAGTGTATTTGTTCCCAACTACAATTAGTGTTAAATTGACTCTTGCTCTTGTGTAAGAGTTAAATTAACTCTAAATAGAGTAAAAACTTAACACTCGCTTATAGCTCCTATATTTCTTTAAAGATTAATTTTTTTGCATTTTTTATTGCTTTTCATGGTCAGACATGACCGACAGATGAGGAGAGGATGAACGGGAGAAGAGGCGGGGAAGACATGCGACAAATGGGAGTCACCGGGAGTGGGAAGCGAACCCGGGACGGCCGCTTCGTGACGCAGCGCGATACATGGTGTGCTACTAGAGCGCCCCTATAGCTCCTATAATTGCCTCATTAGAAAATACTGTTGAAACTACAACACAGATGATCTCTCTATGACCTCAGTTAAGAAAACAGTATTTCTTTGGTCACATCAGCAGTGCTGGTGTAGAGTATTTCAACAATTATCATAATGAGTGTAAACAATGATAATGCAAGTCTGTGTGTGTGTGTGTGCGTGTGTGTGTGTGTGTGTGTGTGTGTGTGTGTGTGTGTGTGTGTGTGTGTGTGTGTGTGTGTGTGTGTGTGTGTGTGTGTGTGTGTGTGTGTGTGTGCGTGCGTGCGTGCGTGCGTGTGTGCGTGCGTGCGTGCGTGCGTGCGTGCGTGCGTGCGTGTGTGCGTGCGTGCGTGCGTGCGTGCGTGCGTGCGTGTGTGTGTGTGTTTTGTCTGGGAGCTTTGGAGAATTTCTCCAAATGTAGACAGAGAGGTGGCCTGGGCCCCTCCAGACTACACATTTCATTAATGACTGCAGACATCGGCACCCTACACCCACTCAACTCCTCTCCTATTTATTTATTCAGCCATGACTTAGCCAGGTTGCTCTCTGACATCAAACGTCTGGAGCCAAAGCCACGTGATTCAAAATGGCTGCAGGTAATAGTGTTATATACTCTAACGTTGGTTCTTCTAAAGTTCTTTGTGGGTTAAATTGTGCTTTATAGAATTATAGGCTCTGAGGAACCACTTCAATTCCCAAATGGTTCCGAACTGATGAGCTATTAGTGAATCAATATAGCACCAATTGGTTCTATATAGAACCAAATAGTTCTTCTGTGGTTGTGATTCACAAGTGGTTCTATGTAGAACCAAACTACTACTACTAAGCACCCAGCCTTCATGGAGTGTAAATAGTAGGATTTGTCCTGCAGCTAACTTTAATAATTAGTTGGTTGACATGCTTGTTTAAATTCAGCGTAAAGGCAAATTCTCGTCAATATTTGAGCCAGCTGAAGGCCGGGTCTGTGCGAGTGCCTCTCGGTAGAGCAGGGCCCCCACTCTCCTCGTGTCCAGCTCGCCTGCCAGGATGTTGGGGATTTTTCCAGGGGCTTTTCGGGGGATTTCTGCTCTGTCTGCTAAGAAATACATAATAGCAGCACTAACGTGCCAGAAAAGTAGTCGCCTCCCAGCCCAGCTGAACATGCCGGTCAAAACTATATGCTTTGCAAAAACGGTGTCAGAGACATCCAATGAATGTCAAGAACAGAACATAAGAGAGGTGTAATTAGTTATGAGAAATGTTCCTGATTGACTGGCCTGCGCTGCTAGACTGACTCACCTATACACATGCGTCCGGTTGGGTCCAGGAGGAAGCCAGCTCTGCAGATGCATTTGAAGCTGCCATCCTCATTGATACACAACCCATTCAGACACATGTTCCTGATCAGGCACTCATCTTGGTCTGGGGACAAACAGAAAGACACAAACAGAAATTGTTTTGGGAGATTTCATTCAACACCTAGAGAATGCTGTTCAAGTTCAAGTTTCTTTTATTGCCACACGGCCAGGCCGGTGGAATTTGTGGTGTGGTTTAGATTCCCACTTCAAAACAATGCATGCATCCTGCGGGCCTGGGTTCAAACCACCACCACCACCATTTCCCACAGTCCAGTTCACTTCACATTTGTCTAACAGTTACTCTTCAAATGTAATTCTACTCCGTAATGAATGTGTGTGAAGGTGACCTGTGCATGGGACAGACCTAGGCAGTTTTTTCCGTCCGAGGAGATCTCAAAGCCAGCGTTGCAAACACAGTGGAAGCTGCCCTCTGTATTCACACAACGTCCGTTGTTGCAGATGCGCCCGTTGGCCACACACTCGTCCAGGTCTGAGAGACACAAAACGGATATAACGGAAGTAAACATACACATTACTATAGATGTTTTCAGTGGAATGTTTGATGCATTGCTAGGAAAAAGCTAAAACTAGAGTTGATTTCCTGTTGGCAGTATTTGATAACGGGTGAGTTTGTATATTGGCACTTTGGCACAGCGCACTCTGGCAGAAATTGGACAGTTGGTGAATTCAGACCACTATCAGAATTCCTAAATGTAGAGATATTTTATTGTTGTTTCTGCTGCTAAATTGCACACACTACACGCATACTACGATTATTATTGTTAGGAATGACAGGAATATGATTCTCGATTTCCCCTTTCCATTTTTCCTTTCATTCACATTTTGTCTAGACTGGTTTTCATTGAGAAAAATAGATGTGGGTTAAGCTTTGATTGATAAACGTGTGGGAATGAGTGCACATGTGTACACTGGAAGGCCAAAACTAATTCCCAATAATGTCCAGCTGGTGTTCCCAGACGGTGCGCAAAGAGTGTGGGATGAGGAAGTTGAACGCCATTGACCACGAGACAATAATCTACTCATTGTGAACGCCCATGAACTTTGTTTGTTTACAGAACTAGTATTTTGTTTTGTCACCAGACCAAAAAGCCTGAAAGTAACTATCTGAACAGTCACCGCTCAGGAGAGCTAAGACAGTGCTCGCCCGCGGCCTGTGATCTTAGGTACAGATGTGGTAAGCTAACCCTACTGTTATTTCTTGTTATGTCTTCTTTGAAAACCAGACCATGTATTCTGTTTCCGCTGCTATGTTACGCTATTTCTATTGCTCCTATTGTATCCTATTTTATTGATGTCGCTGCTGCAAGGCAGATCATAATTTCACTCTTTTATGCTTGTAAACGGTATGGATAACGTGACAATAAAAAAATTGGAATCGGATAAATCATGATTGCAGAAGGGAGTAGGAGCTTAAACATGTAACTGACAATTTCATCGATATTTGTCATGTTCCCCTGTCATGTCTATTATCTGGACTGTTTGTAAATCCCTCTGCTATTTGTCCTCTATTACAATGGAATCGTAACCCTCTTTATTCCAATCAGAGCATCAGACTGAATGTACGAGCGCACCCAATATCAACGACTGACATGAAATCAAATCTAGTATGTCCCAGAATGTGTGGTTATGTTTGTTATTATTGTCAAGTTAAAACCATCTACACCATCCCTTACGAAAAAG
>NC_140184.1:29500756-29514786 GCF_963971535.1 Notolepis coatsorum
TTAAAGGGATGGTATAATGGCAACGTAAGGGGTATGTGTGGTCTTTTACTGCACAAGTAATAATCAAGCTACCACAGCTGGGGTGGCGCTGACCACAATCCATCGGATGTGGCTTCTTACTCTGCCTTAACAGCACTCATCAGGAAATGGCAGACTAATAAAGTTCTTTAATCTGCCTCATTATGGATGGAGTAATTCAGGGTGACACAGTGCTATGGAGGGAAAGACTTGCACACTCAAAGGGAAACAACATTTCTTTCTCTTGGAGTAGTGTCCCCAATCTTTTTTTCACAGGTGACCCCAAAATTCTCATTAAAGCAACCAAACAGGGATGTCCTTTATCAACAGCGTTATTCACAATATTTATTGAACCACTAGTCAAAGATATCAGGCAAAATAAAGAGTATAGAGAGTCACATGTGTATGTTGAGCAAGGTGGCAGCACAGTAGAAGTGCTCCACTCACCTACCAATACTTACTTAAATCAACCTCCTTTGGCGTTTACGACATATATTTGAGTCGTCTGGAGAGTTATTTGACCCCTAATGACAACCACATCAAAGTATTTAAAAGAAAAAACAACAAACCTCATGACTACCAGAACCCCCCCCCCCCTCGACTGAAGTCAAGGCAACCTCAAGTTCACTGCTGCAAAAGCAGACTGGACAAAATACAACAAGCATGGAGGATGTTTGTAGAAATCACCCCAAAATAAGTACCACAATGCAGGAGGTGATAGCAGATATTACCTATCAAGGAAACAACCAGTGAATTGAAGAACACGATGAATGGTATCTTCCAAGACTGGAGGATACAGAGGGGCTTATCTCTCACCTGGAGGATACGACTGAGTGGCTTGTGAACAACATGGTGAAAAAAGGATGAACGTTTTGCGGGATCGCAATTCAAGTGCTTGAAATTAACAGCAAGAGAAAAATAATGTGAGACTAGTTGGGCTGAAAGAAGAAACCCACAGGACCAATGGCACCATGGAGAGGTGTGTGAAGAGAGGTTTGAGTGAAAGGCTCAGAATTGACCAATTGGAGGATCAAGAAAGGAGGGCGGGTTTCAGATAGGTCAATTGATATGGAAGGCGAATTTTAAATGGCAAGAGCACATCATTGTGCACTAGCCCCCGTGCCCAACGAGGATCAGCCTCCCAGACCGGTGTTGATCAGATTTCTACAACAGTCAGCCAAGGGAGAAACTATTGAGAGCGATCAGAGGGAAACGTGGGATTGAATGGAAAGGCTATCTGTGTTCCCAGATATGTCAAATGAGCTAAGCCGAGAAGAGGAAAACCTTCATAAGCGTGAAAAAAGCGTTGAGATACATACAGGCCCATCCAACAACCCTGGGATTTACAGGAAAATAACTGAACTGAAGAACTGAACTGTTTCCCGGACACCAAAGAGGCAGGAAAACTCATCAGGATGAACTGTAATGTAGATGAGTAAGCATGAATGCTCTATCAAATCAAATCAAATTTATTTGTAAGGCCCGACAACACACATTAATGTCCCCATGGGCCGGACACGTCTTCTTTAAACAAGTCAAGAAGAAACATCACAATAAATCAAGAACAACACAAAAAACACCATAAAGTCAAAAAATATTTTTTATAAATGCAACACTCCCAGACATACCCACGCGAAGGTAAGGAAAAACTCACTAAAACCTAGCAATGGGGAAAAATGCACCACAGGCAATGTGGAGAGAAACCTTAGAAGGGACGTTCAAGGGGGGATCTCCATTCTTAGATGTCGGTGATAGTAGTGTTGCAATCTATCTGATAACAGAAATGTTGCACAGTGAAGGGTGACATGGGCAGAAAAGAGACTGATTTAAAAGTGGGCAAATAAGAGATATGGGTGGGGGTTTGCCTGAGCAGAAAATCCAGAGAGCTTTTGTTTCATATTCGGGCTGGAGTAAAGCAGGAGGCCCAAGTTAGCGTAATTTGGGACCTGTTTAAATTGTATCTTTGTTCTTTTCTTCTTACAGAAGTGATAATGTTTACATTGTTCATAAGTTGTTGAACAAGTTGCGCTTGGTGATGGCAGGTAAAGGTTGGAGTGAGACAAGTGAGACATTAAAGGCAGAATCTGTTATGTCGCCAAACCGCAACCTCTAGGCAAAAGAGCCTTGCTTGGTATTGCGCTTTGTTTACATTTTTGGTCTGATTGATTGATTGATTGATTGAAAATTGTATTAACAGATTGCAGAATGGGTACAATACAGTACAGCTCAATACACACAATTGTTAAGGGGATGCAGACCAGAGAAATACTTTCATCTTGTTTACATCAGGGTCCCCCATTTTCAATTCATAATGACATTTATGACATACGCAACATACAGATATACAGATATATATCATGACATTTATGACATACATGACATACAGATATACAGTACTATTACATTTGTGACATCCAAGATATGCAAATATGCAGTACAAATATACAGTACTGTTAAATAGAGATCCTAACAGAAAATATATACATACGAGGGGGAGGAAACTGTACATTAGGAGGGGGTGGGTGGGTGGGAGGGGGGGGGGGGGGGTTCTGACATTTACGGGGGCCAGTTTCGAATTGCAGCCTTCCGTAGGTGCTCTTGAGAGCGGTTTTGAAGGTGGGTAGGGATTCAAATTTTTTTACGGCTGTGGGTAGGGCGTTCCACATGATGTGACATAATTGCGAAACGTGTTTAGTCCCTTGTTTGAGACAAATCTGGGTTGCACATGATTTGTGGAACTCCCTCTGGTGTTGTGGTACCTCTAACATGTACATGGGTACCTTAGTGGTGTAGTGTATCTTGTAGACCACGCCCATTGCAAGTTGCTGTACTCTGTCGTCTACTCTAAGCCATCCTAGGTTGGATGTTTGGGTTGGAGTTTAGTAACTTATTATACAGTGAATTTCTCCAAACCTCTCTTGGCAGAGCCTGAGGTGTGGCCAGGGAAATAACTAATATTGAGTTAAAACTGAGTTTCAATAGGTATATTTGTCATACATAAAATATGATTAGGAATTATGTTCAATGCATAAATTGGACATCATTGGATGCGGAAATCATGCTAAAAGAGGGAAGGTATTGACTTATCTACAACAATCTACTACACATTCCTGGGTGTTCTCATGAACAATAAACTGGACTGGACGGACAACACGAGGCCCTCTACAGGAAGGGACAGAGCAGACTGTTCTTCCTGAGAGGGCTCAGGTATTTTAATGTCTGCAGCAAACTGCTACAGATGTTCTACCAGTCTGTGGTGGCTGGTGCCCTCTTCTTCGCTGTGGTATGCTGGGGGGGGCAACACCAACACAGACAAAATAAATAAACTGGTCAAAAAAGCAAGCTCTGTGGTAGGCTCTGTGGTACTTTGGCGCACGCCTCACATATCGGCATGTAACTCGAGAACCGCTGAACGAATATTGTCACCTGAAAGGGCAATTGACAGGCAAAAAATTTGACTTTAATTCTATCTATATATTGTATTAAAGGAAATGCACACCCAAGCCGCTAGAGGTCGGCAAAGTGGCGTGTCGCGAATCGTCCTCATGAGGGCCCACATGTGGATGTTAAGAGGTTCTGTTTTTTTATAATTTTTTTTGTAGCCAACAGTAAATACCATAACCCTAACAAAACAGTAGTCAAAGTGTATATTTTCATTTTTACCGATGTTTTATACGATTTACCGAAAATACGAATTTATCGGGAAAATGCTAATTATATCTCTTTTATCGTAAAACCGCAAGGAAATGACTAAATCCAGATTCAACCCTGCCATTGGAAAGAGGAGTCTTTTCCCTATCCATAGATGTATGATTTGGCCATAATAAGGTCAAGTTCAAGTTCAAGGTAAAATATTAATTTATAATTAAAATCGATTATCATTTATTACTGTATCTACAAATCCTTCTGTTTAATCATCTTCCCTTTATTCATTTGCTTTTTTTACACTTGATCTCAAGAGGTGCTGAATGAGCTCAGTGAGCGAGCTCGGCTTGCTCACAATTGTAACATGGTGTTATTCACCGGCACAGATGCACAAATAAATCATAATTTATATTCTCCCTTTTTTCATTACAATTTACTCAAGCCTAGTAACAGACACAATATTTCTGACACTGGCAATACATACCCCCAGGTCCCTAGATGTTCCTAGATACCAAGAACATGCAAATTGGCCTTGTAGAAGTGGAGAAATCTTCCATTTACTTAGGCATGTACCTTTAGGCGAGATTTCTGAAAATAGGGCTACAGCACATTGCACTTGATGCTGAGAAGTTTCAAGTTTCTTTAATAGTTGTCATACAGAAGTACAGAATACTTTTATACAAAATGCTTCTTACTGTTACGCTCCAGAGACTGTGCTAGACAAGATAAGTATCAAATAACATAGTATAGCATGTAAATTAGAAGTAGAAAATGAGGTCACAGTGTTCAGTATAGACATATGTACAATGTTCGATGCAGAATAGACGTAACTGAGTTACCATATAATATACAATACTATGCAGTGTACTAATATACAATACTATATAGTGCAAAGCAGAAATGGGATGAGGTACAATTTAGGTACAATTTACAGTAAGGTGTACGAGTTGTAGTGCAATCCTTTATCAATAAATATAAAGTGTGGGGAGTGGGTGCTACAGTGTGTTTGTTTAAAGTGAGTGTGTGCTATAAAGTGTGGGGAGTGGGTGCTACAGTGTGTTTGTTTAAAGTGAGTGTGTGCGTGTGGATGTGTGTGCTATGTGCATTTGATGGTTGTTGTGTAGTGTTCATTGTTCGTTGAGCAGCCTGATGGCCTGGGGATAGAAGCTTCTTCTGAGTCTTTCTGTGCTCGCCTTGAGACTCCGGTATCGCTTGCCTGACCGCAGCAGTTCAAAGAGGCAGTTGTTCGGGTGACTGGAGTCCTTAATGATTCTCTTAGCCTTGCCCCTGCACCGCTTGTTGTAAATGTTCTGGAGGGTGGGGAGCCCCCCTCCAATTGTGCGTTCGGCTGAACGTGTCACTCTTTGTAGTCTGCTTCGGTCTTGCGCAGTGCTATTCCCAAACCAGGAGGTGATGTTGCCAGTCAGGATGCTCTCTATTGTACATGAGTAGAAGTTCGTAAGGATCTTCTGACTGACTTGGAACTTCCTTAGGCGCCTGAGGAAGTAGAGGCGTTGTCGTGCCTTCTTCACAACACTGTCAATGTGTGTGGTCCATGTCAAGTCCTCGGATATGTAGGCTCCGAGGTACTTAAAGCTGTTCACTCTCTCAACCGGTGCCCCGTCGATGCTGAGGGGGCTGTAGTCCTTGACCCCCGACCTCCTGAAGTCCACAATCATCTCCTTTGTTTTGCTGACGTTCAGGGAGAGGCTGTTTTCCTGGCACCATCCCGCCAGGACCTTGACCTCTTCCAGGTAGGCCCTCTCGTCGTTTGCAGAGATCAGGCCCACCACCACTGTGTCGTCAGCAAATTTGATGATTGTGTTGCTACTCCGCTGAGCCACACAGTCGTGTGTGTACAGGGAGTAGAGGAGGGGACTCAGAACACAGCCCTGGGGGGCCCCTATGTTGAGGGTGATGGATGAGGAGGTGCAGTTGCCTGCTCTCACCACCTGGGGTCTGCCCGTCAGGAAGTCCAAGACCCACTGGCAGAGGTCATAGTTCAAGCCCAGGTCCCTGAGCTTGGCTATGAGTTTGGAGGGGACTATGGTATTGAATGCCGAGCTGTAGTCGATGAATAGCATTCTCACATAGTTCCCCTTCCTCTTGTCCAGGTGTGATGCTGCTGTGTGCAGCACATGGGCTATGGCGTCCTCCGTGGACCTGTTGGGGCGGTATGCAAATTGCAGGGGGTCCATGTTGATGGGGAGGGAGGAGCAGATGTAGCCCTTTACTAGCTTCTCAAAGCACTTCATGGCTATGGAGGTGAGAGCTACAGGACGGTAGTCGTTGAGGCAAGCAGGCTTGGATTTTTTTGGGTACAGGGATAATAGTGGACTTCTTCAGGCAGGTGGGGATGACAGCCTGTTCTAAGGACAGGTTAAATATGTCAGTGAATACCGGGGCCAGTTGGTCGGCACAGACTTTTAGGACGCGGCCGGGGATGCCGTCCGGTCCTGCTGCCTTCCTGATATTCACTTTTTTAAAGGTCCGCCTCACCTCATGCTCTGTTACCCTGAACACTGAGTCTCCATCAGCAGCAGACCCCCCCCCCCCCATTGCCGTGGCTTGTGGGCTGGTGTTGTTATTACCAGCATCAAACCTCGCATAGAAGGTATTGAGGTCATTTGCTAAGGAGATGTCACTGTTCAGTTTGAGGGAGGTGCCTTTGTAGTCTGTCATCGTTTTGAGCCCCTGCCACATAGCTCTGGAGTCGGCCTGTTCAAACTGGAGTTCAATTTTATCCCTGTAGCGCCGTTTTGCCTCTATTACTGTCCTCCTTACGTTGTATCGCGCCACCTTGTGGTCATTCATGTTGCCTGCCACCAGGCCGTCGTTGTATGCTTTGGTGCGCGCTTTCAGAGCTTCACGGATGGATTTGTCTACCCAGGGTTTTTGATTTGGGTAAACTTTAATTGTGGTAGTGGGGATTGTTTCTTCCACCAAAGTACGAACAAAGTCCAGCACTGTCTCCGTGTAGACATTAATGTTATCTGTGTCGCGGAACACACCCCAGTCTGTGCACTCAAGCACAGCTTGGAGCGTCTCCTCTGACTCCACATCCCATTTCTGCACCTCTCGCGAGACTACAGGAATGCTCTTGATTTTTTGTTTGTACTTTGGAGAAAGAAAGATGGCCGCATGATCAGACTTCCCAAAGCCACTAGCAGAATGAGCCTTGTATCCACCCTTGAATTGCGTGTAACAGTGGTCTAAAATGTTACCGCCTCTGGTGTTACAAGTCACATGCTGATAGAAGTCAGGCAAAACCTTTCTCAGATTGGCGCTCACCCACTACTACAATGGCGGCGTTAACGTTCGCTGCTTGGAGAGCGCGGCACTATTGCTGGCTTGCGGTGGAATATACACTCCGACAAGGATGATCGCCGTTAACTCCCTCGGGAGGAAGAAAGGTCGACACTTGATGGTTATATATTCCAGGTTGGGGCAGCAGTGGTTCGATAATTCCTTCACGTTGGCTGGATCGCTCCAATTGTTGTTCAACATGAAGGCGATACCGCCTCCATGCTGTTTGCCGGACTCTGCTGTTCTATCCTTGCGGTGAATGAAGAAGTGATCGGCCGGTTGGATGGCGTGATCTGGGATTTCTGGCGACAGCCACGTTTCAATGAAGCAGAGAACATTGCAGTCTCTAACGTCTCTCTGGAATTTAATCCTTGCTCGGATGTCGTCCAGTTTATTGTCAATTGATTGTACATTGGCTAGCAATATACTGGGTAGTGGCGTTCGGTGTCGTCTGGTTCTCAGTCTGTTCCGGATTCCAGCTCTCTTCCCTCGCCGTCTGATGATTCCTTTGTTCCTGGGGTCAGGATCTGGTCCCATTGTCCTCAGAATCTCCACAGGCCATTGCTGCGGTTCAGAGAGCTGATCCAGGGAGTAATCCAGTCGGTAAGTTTTCCATAATCCAATGTCAATGATTGACTGACGGTCATACACATATAATGCACCAACAGTTGGTGCAAATAAGACTCTTAAAACTATAAAAATTAACAAAAGTGAGCACAGTCTCGACGGAGCGATCAGAAAGGCAGCCGGTCGTAGCAGCGCCATCCTACTAGGCATTCCAATGGGAATTTCTATTTGCAGCTTTACCACATTTGGGATTTTGACCAACTTTTATTAAATGGATTCAAACATACAAAAATCAAAGGCATCTGTGATAACAAGGGACTAAACACGTTTCGCAATTATGCCACATCAATGTGGAACGCCCTACCCAAAGCTGTAAAGGAATGTGAATCACTACCCACTTTGTAATAATTGTAATTACATTTAATTGTAATAATCTCAACCTTATTTAATCTTACTATTCAACAGGGTTGTGCTATGTCACCATTATGTAAGGGATAATGTATAGCTACGAGGTCATTGTCGCAAAATAATTGACCGACAGAGTTTAAAATACAGAGGCGCCTCGCCGAGGTGTTTTAAACGTCAGTGAAGGTCAATTATTTTGCGTCAATGATCGAGTATAGCTATACATTATCCCGCTTATTACATGGCTAACTTACTAACAATATACCTAATTCATTTTACATCGACAAGACGAGATCAAATGCAGACGCAGTTCTGTTCTGGCTCCGCTGTCATCGTCACACACACTCCGCTGTCAGTGCAGCCGGCAGGTGTGTCTGATTGGCTGCACTGATGCAGTGTGTCAGTGGGCTTGATTGCGAACAGCTGCGAAAAACAATAATCACCGGTGGTTATCGAAAAATAATTCACCGCTGTCGGGGGCTATTGACCAATCACAATCAAGCATTTCGGCGAATGTTAAAACGCCATGTAATAATGTTCATTATTACATGGCGTTTTCACATTCGCCGAAATGCTTGCTTGTGATTGGTCAATAGCGCGCGTCAGAGGTCCGATATTACCCGATAACGGACCTCTGTGGAACAATAATGACCGCTGTGCGCAGCTGTGCGCAATCAAGCCCACTGACATCAGTGCAATCAGACACTGCCGGCTGCCGGGGAAGCTGCCGGCGATGACAGGGCGGAGCGACGAGCGGAGCCAGAACCAGTGTTGCGAGTCGATGTAAAATGAATTAGGTATATTGTTAGTAAGTTAGCCATGTAATAAGCGGGATAATGTATAGCTATACTCGATCATTGTCGCAAAATAATTGACCTTCACTGACGTTTAAAACACCTCGCCGAGGCGGCTCGGTATTTTAAACTCCGTGTCGGTCAATTATTTTGCAACAATGACCTCGTAGCTATACATTATCCCTTACATATTGTATTGGAACCACTGGCTGTTGCTGTAAGAAGGCGGGAAGGAGCACAAATTGTTATTGTATGCAAACAATATTTTGATGCTGACCCATTGAATTTGATACCACACTTAATGGACACAATACAATCGTACTCCAAATTATCAGGGTACAAAATGTATTGGACAAAATCGAAAGCTATGCCCATATCGGGATTATGTCATCCAAATTTATTGACACATTTTGGCATTAAATGGGTACCAAAAGGGATGTAATGCTTGGGAATCAAACTATGCCAGGATGTGGAGGAAATGCCTACATTAGACTTTGAACCAGTGCTATAAAAAGTTAAACTAATTTAGGAGTCACATGGGACTGGCAGCACTCTTGGAGAGCTCCTGACAACCATCATCACATGAGATCCATTTAGAATCATACACTTCGTCCTGGAAATGGAGAGAGAAGCCAGACGAGTGGGACTCAAGATTAACACCGGAAAGACAAAAACTATGAGAATTAATGCAAGAAACCATGACAAAATCAACATCAACGACCAAGAGATTGAGGATGTAGACCAATTCACATACTTGGGAGCCACCATCTGTAAAGAGGGAGGAGGTATGAAAGACCTAAAGAACAGACTCTCCAAAGCAAGAGGTGCATTCATCAAACTCAAAAAGATCTGGTACACTCCAACAGCATCTCAAGAAGAACAAAGCTGAGATTGTACAAAACACTGGTGGTGCCAGTCCTACTGTATGGATGTGAAACATGGAAGATGAACATGGAAGATGAACAAGGGAGACAACAAATGAGTCGACGTGTTCCATAACAGATGCCTCAGAAGAATCCTCAGAATCCAGTGGCAAGACCGCATCAGCACCGTAGAGCTACTAGAAAGAGTCAACATGAAGCCGTTGAGCAACGAAGTGAAGTGGCGAAGATGGAAGATGATAGGACACATACTGAGGCACGACCACAACAACGACTGCAACATAGCAATGACTTGGGCACCAGAAGGGAAAAGAAGAAAAGGAAGACCGAAGACTACCTGGAGACGCACAGTAGAGAAAGAAAGAAAAGAGGCAGGGTGGAGCTCATGGCCTGAAGCAAGAACAACGGCAGCTGACCGGGAGAAGTGGAAACGCTCTGTTAAGGCCTTATGTGCCACTAGGCACGAAATGGATAGGTAACAGGTAACTTCGTCCTGAGCCATAATATTTGTACTCGCTACTAAAGTGTTATGGTCAGTTGTTGGCTAACAATTTACAATTTTGCAGTGAAATGTTGAGCAATAGTAGAGCAACATTTTTCAAAGGCACAGGAACAAGACACAAACCAGCTAGGAGAAACAGCCCCCCACCAGAGAGTGCTTCACCAATGGTGTCACCCGACAATAACACGCCCACCCATTAAAACCAAAGTGGATGAGCGGGCCTAAATCCTGGAAGGAATATGAAAGAAATTATGTTTGAGGAAATACGAAAGATGAGTGCTACTCTACAGGTGGTGGTGGATGATGTCTCAATCAAAGAGACAACAAGAGAGCTAAAAGATTCGGTGGAGAATATACAAGTGCGGCTTGGAGAGGCGGAACAACACATATCACATGGAAGACGCAAACGTTGGATGGAAAAAGGTTTGGAGAAATGTGACAAGAAATCAACAACACTGGACCTCCAAAACCGAAGCAGGAGGAACAATGTCAGAATGGTGGAGCTGAACTATGGCAAAGAGGAGACAATGGACCTCATTGGAAGTTCGTAAGAGAAAGCCGACGACAGTTACCCCCAGATTCATCAACGTGTGGAGAGGTTGTCTTAAAGGAACACACCAACTTTTTGTACCCTGTTAGACAAGCAGATACATAATAATAATAATAATAATGGATTGGATTTATATAGCGCTCTTCATGACACCCAGAGCGCTTCACAGAGTCCATTATTTGTTCATACACAATCATACCGGTGGTGGTAAGTATACAATTGCAGCCAGAGCTACCCTGAGGCAGACTCACGGAAGCGTGGCGAATAATCATCGCCTACGGCCCCTCCGACCACCACCAACATTCATTCACATGCATACGAGGCAAGTAGGTTAAGTGTCTTGCCCAGGGACACAATGGCAATGGGATGGACATGGGCTTGAGCGGGATTCGAACCACCAACCCTTTGATCATTGGACGACCCGCTCTACCCCTGAGCCAAAGCCGCCCCTTTTCTTCTCTGTGCATGCATTAGGGTTAGGGAACAGCCGCACCGTTAGCCTAGCTTACCGTAATTCACTGGAATTAGGTGTGCCAGTGTAGCCTACAGTAGTTCCCAACAGTCACGAAATACACTCCAAATACAACTCCAAGACATTCCTGTAAACATGTTGTGACCACGTAAAAAAAAAAAAAAAAAAAAAGATGTTTGCATCAAAATGACACACACCATCATATGAATAAATCTTTCACACTCAAAATAATAATAACAAAAGCAATAAATAAATAATTGCAACAAAAAAAGTTTATTCTTGGAACATGAACATAATAGGAGGTAGAAATGTCAGTCAAAGTCAGTCATAACATTCTTACATTACATGATTCTGAGAATTAGGGGGGGACTATGGATCTATATCTGTGTGTTCGTTAGGGTTGGGTACCGTTCACATTTGAACCGATACTGGTACCGGTACCTGTGAATCGATACCGGTACCCAACGGTACCTTTTTTCTGTACTTTAGTCTAAAAAAATTGCATTACATACCTCAATTAAAAAAAAATAAATAAAAAAAAATGCCAAACTTCTAATAATTTATTATCATTATTTTTTATTTAGAACAATTTGTTAATATATAATATATAATATTGCAGCGAGCGTTGTCTGCATCTAGCTTTTTAAAGTGTAACAACATTTGCGACCGTTTTCGGCTTGCCATTGCCCCGACTGCTTTGTTGTTGAATCAAGCCAAACGTTGATGTGAACGTGCGGCACACTTCATATGTTTATTTTTTATTTATTTTTACAGTACCGAAATGTGGCACCGGCAGATCTCATGTGAATCGGTACCCTTAAATGTACCGGATTTGGTACCCATCCCTAGTGTTCGTTCATTCATTCTTCGTTCGTTCCTCACATTGTAACGTTGACTTTATGCCGCTATAGGGTCTGGCTCTGCAGGGTGGGGTTTACATGTAGTCATTTAGCTGACACTTTTACCCCTCTGACGTTACCCCTCTGGTCTAGATCAGCTTTCCCTCCCAAAATCCTAACCTTAACCATTAGTGTGTGTAGTATCTTAATAGAAGAGACCGTGGTAGTGCTCAGTTGTGCTTTATTCACAGTTTGGTATTCATACAGGTAAACTGTGAAACCGCAGCCAGTCCCCCTGGCTGCTACCTTATTCTGACACAGAGCGCTCCGGGGCGCCTCTGGTTCACGTAACAGTAACCAATGATAAGCAAGACACGTGACACCTTAACATCAGGGGAGTTGTAATCCTACACTACACTACAGTGTGTAGGGGAGATAACTGACCACAGACCACACCAGGATTTACTGGTTACTGTAGAACATGGTGTCAGCTTCCAGGAGCAAAATAACTTGCAAAGCTAATGCTAACCGTACATGTATATGAATGGAAAATGCTGAAAAGATTAGCGCCATACTCCGGAAGGTCTAGGTAAATAAAAACACAGATTTTGGTGTTCTAACCTAGTTTGCTAGTTAGTAGATTAGTCAAGCTTTCTAACCAAGTAGGGTCAACATTTGAATTTGGTAGTTATAACAAAACGTTTAAGCTATGTGATGCTATGTTTCATGTACTGTATGTGAATGGAAAATCCTAATACTATTAGCGCCATACTCCAGGAGGTATAGTTCAGAGTTAATTTACTCAGGGTTCAAAGTTACTAACTGACCCAAGGGGGGAACTACGTCACTGGTGGGGGATAGCATCTTTACTTTGCTCAAAGGCTCCCATTTTCATATCAGGGCCCAGGGGACCCCACTTGGAGGGGGGGGGGGGGGAGTACATAGTGCACTCCAGAATGTGTGTGTGTGTGTGTGTGTGTGTGTGTGTGTGTGTGTGTGTGTGTGTGTGTGTGTGTGTGTGTGTGTGTGTGTGTGTGTGTGTGTGTGTGTGTGTGTGTGAGTGTGTGAGAGAGATTCATACCTTGGAGCAAGATGGAGGAACATTAGGAGTATCACAATTAGATTACACTGTGTACATAGTCCTGGAATGTCCGCTATTTAAATAAGTTATTTAATTTTGTGTGATTCTTACCTTCACATTTCTGTGTGATCTCGTTGAATTTGTGGCCAGCAGGACATTTACACTCGAAGGAGCCCACTGTGTTGATGCAGGTTCCTCCCTGACAGAGACCTGGGATGGCCTGGCACTCGTCCACATCTGAACGCAAAGCACACGCTTAGTATTGTCCCTCTCTATCATACACACACACATAGATACATACATATTCATACACATGGACATACATATACATGCAAACACATACATACTGTACATACATACAAACACACACACACACACACACACACACACAACACACACACACACACACACACACACACACACACACACACACAAGCACATAATGGTATTGATTGATTGAATTGATTGAAAACTTTATTAACAGATTGCAGAATGGGTACAGTACAGCTCAATACATACAATTGTTAAGGGGATGCAGACCAGAGAAAGACTTTCGTCTTGTTTACATCAGGGTCCCCCATTTTCAATTCATCGTAACATATATGACATACATGACATACAGATAGACAGTACTGCTGCTGTCTATCTGGTAGCATGCACATGCTCCTATAAACAGACTCTTTGTAGCTTCACGTAGTGGGCCATGTGCATTTACTGACCATGTGACCAATTCTTGTTGGAAATACTACATTGTACACAGTGTGTGTGTGTGTGTGTGTGTGTGTGTGTGTGTGTGTGTGTGTGTGTGTGTGTGTGTGTGTGTGTGTGTGTTTGTGTGTGCGTGCGTGCGTGCGTGTGTGTATGTGTGTGTGTTTGTGTTGTGTGTGCGTGCGTGCGTGCGTGCGTGCGTGCGTGCGTGCGTGCGTGCGTGTGCAGCTCCTATTGGTGCTGTGAGAGCAGGAACGGGGAC
>NC_140184.1:29514986-29563617 GCF_963971535.1 Notolepis coatsorum
TGTTAGAGACAGAGAGGAGAGTGTTAGAGACAGAGAGAATATATATGTGTGGGGAGAAAAGTCAGTGTACAGCATTAGCTGCAAAATATGTAGATGATTGTGACACAATAAGAGAACAAGCTCTGTAAATGTATCTGAGTGGCCACACTTGAAAATGAGTGACTATTTTGTAAATTAATATGTTTCTTGTTGATTGTCTTTACTGTTATTACTAATATTATGGTATTTTATTGCTTAATATATATGTTATTGTTTGTATGTTGAACTTGCTTTGGCAATAAGTATGTTAATATTTCATGCCAATAAAGCCTATTTGAATTGAATTGAATTTAATTGAATTGAATTGAGAGGAGTGTTAGAGACAGAGAGGAGAGAGTTAGAGATAGAGGAGAGTGTTAGAGACAGAGAGAGGAGAGAGTTAGAGACAGATAGAGGAGAGTGTTAGAGACAGAGAGAGGAGAGAGTTAGAGACAGAGAGAGGAGAGTGTTAGAGACAGAGAGAGGAGAGTGTTAGAGACAGATAGAGGAGAGAGTTAGAGAGAGAGAGAGGAGAGAGTTAGAGACAGAGAGAGGAAAGTGTTAGAGACAGATAGAGGAGAGAGTTAGAGACAGAGAGAAGGAGAGTGTTAGAGACAGATAGAGGAGAGTGTTAGAGACAGAGAGAGGAGAGTGTTAGAGACAGATAGAGGAGAGTGTTAGAGACAGATAGAGGAGAGTGTTAGAGACAGATAGAGGAGAGAGTTAGAGACAGATAGAGAAGAGTGTTACAGACAGATAGAGGAGAGAGTTAGAGACAGAGAGAAGGAGAGTGTTAGAGACAGATAGAGGAGAGTGTTAGAGACAGATAGAGGAGAGAGTTAGAGACAGATAGAGGAGAGTGTTAGAGACAGAGAGAAGGAGAGAGTTAGAGACAGATAGAGGAGAGAGTTAGAGACAGAGAGAGGAGGAGAGTGTTAGAGACAGAGAGAAGGAGAGAGTTAGAGACAGAGAGAAGAGAGAGTTAGAGACAGAGAGAGGAGAGTGTTAGAGACAGAGAGAGGAGAGAGTTAGAGACAGAGAGAAGGAGAGAGTTAGAGACAGAGAGAAGGAGAGAGTTAGAGACAGAGAGAAGGAGAGAGTTAGAGACAGAGAGAAGGAGAGAGTTAGAGACAGAGAGAGGAGAGAGTTAGAGACAGAGAGAGGAGAGTGTTAGAGACAGAGAGAGGAGGAGAGAGTTAGAGACAGAGAGAAGGAGAGAGTTAGAGACAGAGAGAGGAGAGAGTTAGAGACAGAGAGAAGGAGAGAGTTAGAGACAGAGAGAGGAGAGTGTTAGAGACAGAGAGAGGAGGAGAGAGTTAGAGACAGAGAGAGGAGAGAGTTAGAGACAGAGAGAAGGAGAGAGTTAGAGACAGAGAGAAGGAGAGTGTTAGAGACAGAGAGAGGAGAGAGTTAGAGACAGAGAGAAGGAGAGTGTTAGAGACAGAGAGAGGAGAGAGTTAGAGACAGAGAGAAGAGAGAGTTAGAGACAGAGAGAAGGAGAGAGTTAGAGACAGAGAGAGGAGGAGAGAGTTAGAGACAGAGAGAGGAGAGAGTTAGAGACAGAGAGAAGGAGAGAGTTAGAGACAGATAGAGGAGAGTGTTAGAGACAGAGAGAAGGAGAGTGTTAGAGACAGATAGAGGAGAGAGTTAGAGACAGAGAGAGGAGGAGAGTGTTAGAGACAGAGAGAAGGAGAGAGTTAGAGACAGAGAGAAGAGAGAGTTAGAGACAGAGAGAGGAGAGTGTTAGAGACAGAGAGAGGAGAGAGTTAGAGACAGAGAGAAGGAGAGAGTTAGAGACAGAGAGAAGGAGAGAGTTAGAGACAGAGAGAAGGAGAGAGTTAGAGACAGAGAGAAGGAGAGAGTTAGAGACAGAGAGAGGAGAGAGTTAGAGACAGAGAGAGGAGAGTGTTAGAGACAGAGAGAGGAGGAGAGAGTTAGAGACAGAGAGAAGGAGAGAGTTAGAGACAGAGAGAGGAGAGAGTTAGAGACAGAGAGAAGGAGAGAGTTAGAGACAGAGAGAGGAGAGTGTTAGAGACAGAGAGAGGAGAGAGTTAGAGACAGAGAGAAGGAGAGAGTTAGAGACAGAGAGAGGAGAGTGTTAGAGACAGAGAGAGGAGAGAGTTAGAGACAGAGAGAGGAGGAGAGAGTTAGAGACAGAGAGAGGAGAGAGTTAGAGACAGAGAGAAGGAGAGAGTTAGAGACAGAGAGAAGGAGAGTGTTAGAGACAGAGAGAGGAGAGAGTTAGAGACAGAGAGAAGGAGAGTGTTAGAGACAGAGAGAGGAGAGAGTTAGAGACAGAGAGAAGAGAGAGTTAGAGACAGAGAGAAGGAGAGAGTTAGAGACAGAGAGAGGAGGAGAGAGTTAGAGACAGAGAGAGGAGAGAGTTAGAGACAGAGAGAAGGAGAGAGTTAGAGACAGAGAGAAGGAGAGTGTTAGAGACAGAGAGAAGGAGAGAGTTAGAGACAGAGAGAGGAGAGAGTTAGAGACAGAGAGAAGGAGAGAGTTAGAGACAGAGAGAAGGAGAGAGTTAGAGACAGAGAGAGGAGAGTGTTAGAGACAGAGAGAAGGAGAGAGTTAGAGACAGAGAGGAGAGAGTTAGAGACAGAGAGAGGAGAGAGTTAGAGACAGAGAGAAGGAGAGAGTTAGAGACAGAGAGAGGAGAGAGTTAGAGACAGAGAGGAGGAGAGTGTTAGAGACAGAGAGAGGAGAGTGTTAGAGACAGAGAGAGGAGAGAGTTAGAGACAGAGAGAAGGAGAGAGTTAGAGACAGAGAGAGGAGAGAGTTAGAGACAGAGAGAAGGAGAGAGTTAGAGACAGAGAGAGGAGAGAGTTAGAGACAGAGAGAAGGAGAGAGTTAGAGACAGAGAGAGGAGAGTGTTAGAGACAGAGAGAGGAGAGTGTTAGAGACAGAGAGAGGAGAGAGTTAGAGACAGAGAGAAGGAGAGAGTTAGAGACAGAGAGAGGAGAGAGTTAGAGACAGAGAGAAGGAGAGAGTTAGAGACAGAGAGGAGAGAGTTAGAGACAGAGAGAAGGAGAGAGTTAGAGACAGAGAGAGGAGAGTGTTAGAGACAGAGAGAGGAGAGAGTTAGAGACAGAGAGAAGGAGCGAGTTAGAGACAGAGAGAAGGAGTGTTAGAGACAGAGAGAGGAGAGAGTTAGAGACAGAGAGAGGAGAGAGTTAGAGACAGAGATAGGAGAGAGTTAGAGACAGAGAGGAGAGAGTTAGAGACAGAGAGAGGAGAGAGTTAGAGACAGAGAGAGGAGAGAGTTAGAGACAGAGAGAGGAGAGTGTTAGAGACAGAGAGAGGAGAGAGTTAGAGACAGAGAGAGGAGAGAGTTAGAGACAGAGAGAGGAGAGTGTTAGAGACAGAGAGAGGAGAGTGTTAGAGACAGAGAGAAGGAGAGAGTTAGAGACAGAGAGAAGGAGAGAGTTAGAGACAGAGAGAGGAGAGTGTTAGAGACAGAGAGAGGAGTGAGTTAGAGACAGAGAGAAGGAGAGAGTTAGAGACAGAGAGAAGGAGAGAGTTAGAGACAGAGAGAAGGAGAGAGTTAGAGACAGAGAGAGGAGAGAGTTAGAGACAGAGAGAAGGAGAGTGTTAGAGACAGAGAGAGGAGAGAGTTAGAGACAGAGAGAGGAGAGAGTTAGAGACAGAGAGAAGGAGAGTGTTAGAGACAGAGAGAGGAGAGAGTTAGAGACAGAGAGAAGGAGAGAGTTAGAGACAGAGAGAAGGAGAGAGTTAGAGACAGAGAGAGGAGAGTGTTAGAGACAGAGAGAAGGAGATAGTTAGAGACAGAGAGAAGGAGAGAGTTAGAGACAGAGAGAGAAGAGTGTTAGAGACAGAGAGAGGAGAGAGTTAGAGACAGAGAGAGGAGAGAGTTAGAGACAGAGAGAGGAGAGTGTTAGAGACAGAGAGAGGAGAGAGTTAGAGACAGAGAGAAGGAGAGAGTTAGAGACAGAGAGAAGGAGAGAGTTAGAGACAGAGAGAAGGAGAGAGTTAGAGACAGAGAGAAGGAGAGAGTTAGAGACAGAGAGAGGAGAGAGTTAGAGACAGAGAGAGGAGAGTGTTAGAGACAGAGAGAGGAGGAGAGAGTTAGAGACAGAGAGAAGGAGAGAGTTAGAGACAGAGAGAGGAGAGAGTTAGAGACAGAGAGAAGGAGAGAGTTAGAGACAGAGAGAGGAGAGTGTTAGAGACAGAGAGAGGAGGAGAGAGTTAGAGACAGAGAGAGGAGAGAGTTAGAGACAGAGAGAAGGAGAGAGTTAGAGACAGAGAGAAGGAGAGTGTTAGAGACAGAGAGAGGAGAGAGTTAGAGACAGAGAGAAGGAGAGTGTTAGAGACAGAGAGAGGAGAGAGTTAGAGACAGAGAGAAGAGAGAGTTAGAGACAGAGAGAAGGAGAGAGTTAGAGACAGAGAGAGGAGGAGAGAGTTAGAGACAGAGAGAGGAGAGAGTTAGAGACAGAGAGAAGGAGAGAGTTAGAGACAGATAGAGGAGAGTGTTAGAGACAGAGAGAAGGAGAGTGTTAGAGACAGATAGAGGAGAGAGTTAGAGACAGAGAGAGGAGGAGAGTGTTAGAGACAGAGAGAAGGAGAGAGTTAGAGACAGAGAGAAGAGAGAGTTAGAGACAGAGAGAGGAGAGTGTTAGAGACAGAGAGAGGAGAGAGTTAGAGACAGAGAGAAGGAGAGAGTTAGAGACAGAGAGAAGGAGAGAGTTAGAGACAGAGAGAAGGAGAGAGTTAGAGACAGAGAGAAGGAGAGAGTTAGAGACAGAGAGAGGAGAGAGTTAGAGACAGAGAGAGGAGAGTGTTAGAGACAGAGAGAGGAGGAGAGAGTTAGAGACAGAGAGAAGGAGAGAGTTAGAGACAGAGAGAGGAGAGAGTTAGAGACAGAGAGAAGGAGAGAGTTAGAGACAGAGAGAGGAGAGTGTTAGAGACAGAGAGAGGAGAGAGTTAGAGACAGAGAGAAGGAGAGAGTTAGAGACAGAGAGAGGAGAGTGTTAGAGACAGAGAGAGGAGAGAGTTAGAGACAGAGAGAGGAGGAGAGAGTTAGAGACAGAGAGAGGAGAGAGTTAGAGACAGAGAGAAGGAGAGAGTTAGAGACAGAGAGAAGGAGAGTGTTAGAGACAGAGAGAGGAGAGAGTTAGAGACAGAGAGAAGGAGAGTGTTAGAGACAGAGAGAGGAGAGAGTTAGAGACAGAGAGAAGAGAGAGTTAGAGACAGAGAGAAGGAGAGAGTTAGAGACAGAGAGAGGAGGAGAGAGTTAGAGACAGAGAGAGGAGAGAGTTAGAGACAGAGAGAAGGAGAGAGTTAGAGACAGAGAGAAGGAGAGTGTTAGAGACAGAGAGAAGGAGAGAGTTAGAGACAGAGAGAGGAGAGAGTTAGAGACAGAGAGAAGGAGAGAGTTAGAGACAGAGAGAAGGAGAGAGTTAGAGACAGAGAGAGGAGAGTGTTAGAGACAGAGAGAAGGAGAGAGTTAGAGACAGAGAGGAGAGAGTTAGAGACAGAGAGAGGAGAGAGTTAGAGACAGAGAGAAGGAGAGAGTTAGAGACAGAGAGAGGAGAGAGTTAGAGACAGAGAGGAGGAGAGTGTTAGAGACAGAGAGAGGAGAGTGTTAGAGAAAGAGAGAGGAGAGAGTTAGAGACAGAGAGAAGGAGAGAGTTAGAGACAGAGAGAGGAGAGAGTTAGAGACAGAGAGAAGGAGAGAGTTAGAGACAGAGAGGAGAGAGTTAGAGACAGAGAGAAGGAGAGAGTTAGAGACAGAGAGAGGAGAGTGTTAGAGACAGAGAGAGGAGAGTGTTAGAGACAGAGAGAGGAGAGAGTTAGAGACAGAGAGAAGGAGAGAGTTAGAGACAGAGAGAGGAGAGAGTTAGAGACAGAGAGAAGGAGAGAGTTAGAGACAGAGAGGAGAGAGTTAGAGACAGAGAGAAGGAGAGAGTTAGAGACAGAGAGAGGAGAGTGTTAGAGACAGAGAGAGGAGAGAGTTAGAGACAGAGAGAAGGAGCGAGTTAGAGACAGAGAGAAGGAGTGTTAGAGACAGAGAGAGGAGAGAGTTAGAGACAGAGAGAGGAGAGAGTTAGAGACAGAGATAGGAGAGAGTTAGAGACAGAGAGGAGAGAGTTAGAGACAGAGAGAGGAGAGAGTTAGAGACAGAGAGAGGAGAGAGTTAGAGACAGAGAGAGGAGAGTGTTAGAGACAGAGAGAGGAGAGAGTTAGAGACAGAGAGAGGAGAGAGTTAGAGACAGAGAGAGGAGAGTGTTAGAGACAGAGAGAGGAGAGTGTTAGAGACAGAGAGAAGGAGAGAGTTAGAGACAGAGAGAAGGAGAGAGTTAGAGACAGAGAGAGGAGAGTGTTAGAGACAGAGAGAGGAGTGAGTTAGAGACAGAGAGAAGGAGAGAGTTAGAGACAGAGAGAAGGAGAGAGTTAGAGACAGAGAGAAGGAGAGAGTTAGAGACAGAGAGAGGAGAGAGTTAGAGACAGAGAGAAGGAGAGTGTTAGAGACAGAGAGAGGAGAGAGTTAGAGACAGAGAGAGGAGAGAGTTAGAGACAGAGAGAAGGAGAGTGTTAGAGACAGAGAGAGGAGAGAGTTAGAGACAGAGAGAAGGAGAGAGTTAGAGACAGAGAGAAGGAGAGAGTTAGAGACAGAGAGAGGAGAGTGTTAGAGACAGAGAGAAGGAGATAGTTAGAGACAGAGAGAAGGAGAGAGTTAGAGACAGAGAGAGAAGAGTGTTAGAGACAGAGAGAGGAGAGAGTTAGAGACAGAGAGAGGAGAGAGTTAGAGACAGAGAGAGGAGAGTGTTAGAGACAGAGAGGAGGAGAGAGTTAGAGACAGAGAGAAGGAGAGAGTTAGAGACAGAGAGAAGGAGAGAGTTAGAGACAGAGAGGAGAGAGTTAGAGACAGAGAGAGGAGAGAGTTAGAGACAGAGAGAGGAGAGTGTTAGAGACAGAGAGAGGAGAGAGTTAGAGACAGAGAGAAGGAGAGAGTTAGAGACAGAGAGAGGAGAGAGTTAGAGACAGAGAAGGAGAGAGTTAGAGACAGAGAGAGGAGAGTGTTAGAGACAGAGAGAGGAGAGAGTGTTAGAGACAGAGAGAAGGAGAGAGTTAGAGACAGAGAGGAGAGTGTTAGAGACAGAGAGAGGAGAGTGTTAGAGACAGAGAGAGGAGAGAGTGTTAGAGACAGAGAGAAGGAGAGAGTTAGAGACAGAGAAGGAGAGAGTTAGAGACAGAGAGAGGAGAGTGTTAGAGACAGAGAGAGGAGAGAGTGTTAGAGACAGAGAGAAGGAGAGAGTTAGAGACAGAGAGGAGAGTGTTAGAGACAGAGAGAGGAGAGAGTGTTAGAGACAGAGAGAAGGAGAGAGTTAGAGACAGAGAGGAGAGTGTTAGAGACAGAGAGAAGGAGTGTGTTAGAGACAGAGAGAGGAGAGTGTTAGAGACAGAGAGAAGGAGAGGGTTAGAGACAGAGAGAGGAGAGTGTTAGAGACAGAGAGAGGAGAGTGTTAGAGACAGAGAGAAGGAGAGTGTTAGAGACAGAGAGAAGGAGTGTTATAGACAGAGAGAAGGAGAGAGACAGAGAGAAGGAGAGTGTTAGAGACAGAGAAGGAGAGTGTTAGAGACAGAGAGAAGGAGTGTTATAGACAGAGAGAAGGAGAGAGACAGAGAGAAGGAGAGTGTTAGAGACAGAGAGAAGGAGAGTGTTAGAGACAGAGAGAAGGAGTGAGACAGAGAGAAGGAGAGTGTTAGAGACAGAGAGAAGGAGAGTGTTAGAGACAGAGAGAAGGAGTGTTATAGACAGAGAGAAGGAGAGAGACAGAGAGAAGGAGAGTGTTAGAGACAGAGAAGGAGAGTGTTAGAGACAGAGAGAAGGAGAGAGTTAGAGACAGAGAGAAGGAGAGAGACAGAGAGGAGAGTGTTAGAGACAGAGAGAAGGAGAGAAACAGAGAGAAGGAGAGTGTTAGAGACAGAGAGAAGGAGAGTGCTAGAGACAGAGAGAAGGAGAGAGACAGAGAGGAGAATGTTAGAGACAGAGAGAAGGAGAGTTCTAGAGACAGAGAGAAGGAGAGAGACAGAGAGAAGGAGAATGTTAGAGACAGAGAGAAGGAGAGAGACAGAGAGAAGGAGTGTTAGAGACAGAGAGAAGGAGAGTGTTCGACAGGGGAATAGGGAAACAGATGGTCATGAGAATGATCACATAAGTAATACAGTTGACAGCTACGCCTTGCTTGCACAATACGAGCGAAGGGAGACGCCATGAAGTAAGACAGAGGCTGGAGACCTAGTTTAATTCTGGTGATATGATCTGAAGTATTAATTTGCTCTTCCATCCATCTATATATCAATCTATCCATCTGCCCATCCATCCACCAATGAATCCATCTATCCACCCATCTGTCTGAATATCTATTCCTCCATCCATCTACCTCTACCTCTATGCCTTACTACCTGTTATGACCCTGGCTCATGGGCACGCAACCTATGTGCAAACCAACACCAAAACCCCGTGCTCTAACTCAAAGTGCTACTATATCAAGGAACTATTAATGTAAATGTAAACTAATGTACTAATGTAAACCCAACGGACAAGGACTGGAAGAACCTGACAGCTCTTCCTCTAAGCACAGACACTGCATGTGTGTTACTAGGGCTGGCTTTAAAGCTCCCAGCAGGTAACCAATCAGCACTAATTGGCTAATTGGCAGCCCTCACCTGCATGCCCCGTGACACAGGAGTGATCAGGTCTGCCTGCACAGTGACACAGGAGTGATCAGGCTCCTGGTACATAACACCTCCCCCACCAAACTGGTTGCCCCAGAGGCAACCACCACACAACAACCCATAAACAAAACAAAAAAAACAACTGTGACCCATTAGTTGTCAGGGCCACCACCACAACAGTGATAGCGGGTCGGCCCCTGTCGAACACGACCACCAACCGTGTTGTATGCTCCCTTTCAACAGGCCCCTCCACCGATACCGACCTGTCAAAAATAGACTGCAAACCAAAATCAACCTGAGAACTGCGCTCAACAGAACAGAACACAGCAAAACAAAAACCATAGATCACTGATACCACCACCGCGCCCATATCCATCCCACCTGGCACTGGCAGTCCAGGATACTGCAAACCGTGAACATCCAGAGTAGGATGTACCGCCTCAGGTACAGCCCCACCGTACCTGGAACATGGCAGTACGACAGTCACAAAAACGTCTGGAACACCATCTAAAATGGCGTCACCCAAAATAACATTGTCCTGATCAAAATCAAAATGGCTGCCACTCAACAGACCAGGTCGCGAAGGCGGCTCCTGCTCCACAGGACACAGGTAACTAGGTTGACTAGCACACCTAGTGCATGGCAGAGAATCAGTGTGGACATGTGGATCAATGTCAGAATCATCAACTGACATACTGGGACCATCCCTGCCCACAAGTGAAACATTAGGGACAATAGAGCTACTGTGGGAAGGCTGGCAGCCTAAGTCAGGCTTAGTAGCCTCTCCAACTAGAACGGTGTCACATGAAACAACAGCACCTCTCATAGCATCCTTCCCACACTCCTCCTCCAACTCGTTCGTGGCCTCAGCCACCATACAGGCTGGGAAGACCCTGAGACACTGCGCTGCTATACCATCTCCTGCCACATGCTTCTCCGGCACGCATGTCAACTCTGGTTTCACCACCGGGCCTAACACAAAGCCACAATCAAGAGAATCATTATGCAGAGGTAGATCCACAGTGTGCTTTCCAAAATTCTCAACAGGTACACATTTTAATTCAACAAAGAATGTGTCACTAAGTGTAATGTCCCAAGTCGAAGTATCAACAACATCACTTTTGTCCTTTGACATTTCCCGAGCCACAGCACACACACGAAACACTCCTGGATGTTTCTGTGCCAGCTCATTAGGGACCTCAGAAACCACAGGAATGGGAGTTACAACCGGAGTAGCCAACACTTTGTCACCAGCCAAATCATTCCCTAGAATGAAGGACACCCCCTTTATGGGAATGTGAGAACATACCCCCACAACAACATTGCCTGATACTAAGGGAGAATTGAGCGTGACCTCATGCAAAGGTGCATCCACAAGTCCACCCCCAAAGCCCCGAACAACGACACCGGAATGCAAAGAAGAGTTTTCTGAAAACGGCAAAACCCCCTCCAGAATGAGGGACTGAAAAGCACCGGTATCTCTCCAAATTGTTATAGCCTGTTTGGACTCTAGTGCATTAGTCAGGGAAACAAATCCATTCATCATAAACCTTGAGGAACCCTCAAGCTCTTTGTCCACACGTTTGATACTTCCCCCATCCCCATCTAACGTTGGCATAGGCGTTCTGCATATGGTTTCTACCAGAGCCACGGTTCTGACATTTTTCTGCTCAAGCACCGGGCACCCAGCAACGATATGACCAGGTTCTTTACAGTAGAAACAGATAATCCCTTCTGGGAATGCACCAGCAGAACCACCCCGCCTAGGAGGTGAAGTTAACTGACCAGCAGACACAGGTTTTGGGAAACGGCCCCCCTGAACAGGACGCCTATCCCCGGACTCAACACGGTAGTCCTCCAAAAACACGGACTTGTGTGTCAACACAAACTCATCAGCGAAGACAGCGGCGTCGCCTATCTTCGATACCTTATGCTCATTTAGATGTGTGGAAACGGTATCAGGAACACATCTTTTAAATTCCTCTAGGAGAATCAACTGCCTAAGCTGCTCTCTTGACTCTTGACTCTCTGAGAAGTGCACCACCTGTCAAACAGGTTCTCCTTCTCCCTTCCAAATTCAACATAAGACTGCCCCTCCGACCTGCGATAACCTCTAAACCGCTGACGATAGGCCTCGGGGACCAACTCATAAGCCCTCAAAATGGAAGCTTTAACCAGCTCATAATCAGCGCTTTGTTCAAGGGACAGAGCAGTGTAGGCTTCTTGTGCCCTACCAACTAAAACACATTGCAGCAGCAGTGTCCAGGCGGTATCAGGCCACTTCAATGTGGTTGCCACCCGTTCAAAAAGGGGAAAATATCTTTCCACGTCTTTCTCAAAAAATGGTGGCACCATCCTAATATTCCTGCCTACATCAAACCCGGAACGTGACTCTGGATGCAGAGCACCCGCCTGCAAGGCAGCATGCTTATATTCAAGCTCCTTCTGTGCACGCTCGTGCTCCAGCAACATTTGTTTCTCCTTAAACTCACGCTCCTCACGCTCACGCTCACGCTCCACTTTCCTCTCTCTCTCCTTAAGCTCACGCTCCTCTTTCCTCTCTCTCTCCTTAAGCTCACGCTCCTCTTTACTCTCTCTCTCCTTAAGCTCACGCTCCTCTCTCCTCTCCTCACGCTCTCGCTCTAGCTGCCTTTCCTTAAACTCCAACTCCCTAATCCTCCACTCACCCTCTACACCAGGTAATAGCGGAGACGCGCCAGACGAAGGAGGCTCCTCCACCCTCTCCTCAAGCACCTGCTCCCTAATGAGTAACACCCTTAAAGCACTCAAGGCAGTCGGCTTCACACGTTTCTCACCTGCAGAAAGCTCTACCCTGTAGTGTACAGCAAGTTCTAGAAGTTGTTCTTTGGAAAACTTCTCCAACATGTCATGAGACGGGCGATCAACAAAGTCCTTGATGGAAGCCATCGTCACTGTACCAGCCACCACAAGCTACACACTTTACCTCACAGTCACGAAGAACCACTAACGAACCACTGAAGAACCACGAAGAACCACTGAAGAACCACGAAGAACCACTGAAGAACCACTGAAGAATGCTAAATGCCAATAATAACAACCAGAAGGGAACGCGGTGGAAATGTGAGCTCTACGGAGCACACCTTTCTAGGTTGCAAAAAAATTTAAAATTAAAATAAAACACACCCACCCTAAATAGACGTGTCATACACGCAGGGTGTTAGGTGCTACCAGGTATGCTCACCAAACACTCAAACAAACAAAATAAATCCAACAAACAATTCCAAACAGGTGCGCCTTCTAACCTGATATGACTACATATGCTTCTACGTCTAAACTGCAGTTAAAACCGGCCCACCACATGTCTACCCTAAGAAACACTAAATCAAGCCCTACCACACTACCTGTGTTTTCTGGCCGCCCTAATCTACCTACCCTTAAACTAATGCCCTGTAGACCTAACCATCTTCAACCACACCTGCTACCAGTCAAAGATCATACTTGACCATCCACCCGTCCAGTACATGATACGGTACCAGACAAGCAGATGGTGCTAATCCCTTCCCTGACTGCCCCAGGAGTACGTGGTGCACAGGACGCTAACCAACAACCAGAAAATAATGTCCCTATCTACATGTGGTGCCCACTAAACTATATATTTTAACAGCATAAGTAGTCACATCAAATTACAAACAAATACGGCATACTCACCTGTTTGATGAAATGGCTCAAGCCCCCACGTTACACCATATGTAACGAGCACCACCCAAACCATAATACCATGACACCCCGTGTAACACAAAAAAAAACCACCAAACAAATTTCTAGGGGTAAAAGATCCCGGACGAGCCCCCAACTGTTACGACCCTGGCTCATGGGCACGCAACCTATGTGCAAACCAACACCAACACCCCGTGCTCTAACTCAAAGTGCTACTATATCAAGGAACTATTAATGTAAATGTAAACTAATGTACTAATGTAAACCCAACGGACAAGGACTGGAAGAACCTGACAGCTCTTCCTCTAAGCACAGACACTGCATGTGTGTTACTAGGGCTGGCTTTAAAGCTCCCAGCAGGTAACCAATCAGCACTAATTGGCTAATTGGCAGCCCTCACCTGCATCCCCCGTGACACAGGAGTGATCAGGTCTGCCTGCACAGTGACACAGGAGTGATCAGGCTCCTGGTACATAACACTACCATTGTATATGTATACCTGTATAACTGTACAGACTGTGCATACATCAGTTTAGCATATATTACCAGCTTGTTATATATATATATATCACATTGAATCACTTGTACATTGTATATTGTTAATGTACTTGTGAATTTTCACTTCTGTACTCACTTCTTTTCGTTGTACTGTACTTGTGTTGTGCAATGACAATACATTTTAATCTAATCTAATCTAATCTAATCTAATCTATCCTTACATCCACCAATCCATCCATCTATCCATTCACCATTTGTGTAGCACAACCAAAGGTGCACACCTGGGCTGGGAGTGCTACATTAATTCATATTATCATACATACATTCATACATATTATCATTAAGGCTGTCAGTTAAGTTAATGCGGTATTAACGTGTTAACGCCCAATTCTATTAACGCCACTATTTTTTTAACTCACGATTAACTTTTAAGAAATGTTTAATATTTTTTTTATCCACTTTTTCTCCCATTTTCTATTTTTCTCCCATCCCAATTTTCGTATCATCCAATTCAACCCTCCCCTGTCTTTGAACGCTGTTTCATGCCTCCCACAAGCCGGCTGCAATGTGGACTAAGTCATACATAGCACGAGTCCCCTCCGATACTCTAGGTAACAGCAGTCGCATCTTTCCACCTGCGCGGCTCGATCCTTCAGCGTCAGGGGTCTGGGCTTTGGAGGGGCCCCGCCCCCGTCGCTTCCTGATTCTACTGCGCAGGCGCACCAACCGACCTGTAGGAGTCACTGTCCACAACGCCCGATCCCCACCCATCAGTTTCCCTCCCCCTAATACTGCCAATGTGTATTAGTGCGGACGACCAGCTAAACTGAAAGCAATGTGGAGCGCTGGGCTCGAACAGGGAGGCGAACCTGTTCGAGCCCAGTCTCCAGTATTCGTGGTGAGCGCCTTGCCCACTGCACCACGTAGCCGCCTATAGAAATTTTACATTTTTTATTTTGTATTTTTACTAGACTTCACTCAGGTGTATTATTGATGCTCTCATTGATACTATGTTTGTTTCTGAAGTGTGTGTGTGTGTGTGTGTGTGTGTGTGTGTGTGTGTGTGTGTGTGTGTGTGTGTGTGTGTGTGTGTGCGTGTGTGGTGTGTGTGTGTGTGTGTGTGTGTGTGTGTGTGTGTGTGTGTGTGTGTGTGTGTGTGTGTGTGTGTGTGTGTGTGTGTGTGTGTGTGTGTGTGTGTGTGTGTGTGTGTGTGTGTGTGAGAGAGAGAGATAGAGAGAGAGAGAGGGGGGGTGAGAGAGATGAGGAAGGGGCAAGAGAGAAAGAGAGCTGGGAGAGTGTGTGTGTGAGAGAGAGGGGGGGGGGGTGATTACTCAGCCCTTGTGTGGGTGAATGTAACAAGTTCCTAACGTTTTCTTTCCCCTATTATTTCATGCACACTTTATTCATTGTTTTAAATTATAATTTTCTTTTAAGTTATTTGTTCTGTTTTGAATTTGATGCAAATTTGCAATGCATGAGGGTCATCCTTTTGTGTTAAATGGCTGTATAAAGCAAGCATTTGTTGACTCGCATGTTGATAAGAGTATTAAAACTTGGAAAAAGATCAGTTTAAGGTAGATACAAAAAAAGCGATTAATTTGCGATTAATCGCGAGTTACCTATGGACAATCATGCGATTAATCAGATTAAATATTTTAATCGATTGACAGCACTAATTATCATACATACATTCATTCATTCATCTTATCATTCATACATACATTTTATATTTATTAGGTTATTATGGTTGTGGGTTTTATTGGTGTTGCTGTTTGCTTGGTATGTTAATGAAAACATTTCTGTATATAGTGTGTAGGAAACTGTTAACGAATTGACGTGTAGGTTGTTTATTAATGTGTGGCCCCTGTGTAAAGCCTGATGTGAGGCTATACCAGGTGTTCATGAGGGCTGCACTGGCCCTGTGTGAAGCCTGATGTGAGGCTATACCAGGTGTTCATGAGGGCTGCACTGGCCCTGTGTGAAGCCTGATGTGAGGCTACACCAGGTGTACATGAGGGCTGCGTGAAGCCTGATGTGAGGCTACACCAGGTGTACATGAGGGCTGCGTGAAGCCTGATGTGAGGATATACCAGGTGTACGTGAGGGCTGCGTGAAGCCTGATGTGAGGCTATACCAGGTGTTCATGAGGGCTGCGTGAAGCCTGATGTGAGGCTATACCAGGTGTTCATGAGGGCTGCGTGAAGCCTGATGTGAGGCTACACCAGGTGTTCATGAGGGCTGCACTGGCCCTGTGTGAAGCCTGATGTGAGGCTATACCAGGTGTACATGAGGGCTGCGTGAAGCCTGATGTGAGGATATACCAGGTGTACGTGAGGGCTGCGTGAAGCCTGATGTGAGGATATACCAGGTGTACGTGAGGGCTGCGTGAAGCCTGATGTGAGGCTACACCAGGTGTACATGAGGGCTGCGTGAAGCCTGATGTGAGGCTATACCAGGTGTACGTGAGGGCTGCATGAAGCCTGATGTGAGGCTATACCAGGTGTACGTGAGGGCTGTGTGAAGCCTGATGTGAGGCTACACCAGGTGTACGTGAGGGCTGCATGAAGCCTGATGTGAGGCTATACCAGGTGTACGTGAGGGCTGTGTGAAGCCTGATGTGAGGCTACACCAGGTGTTCATGAGGGCTGCGTGAAGCCTGATGTGAGGCTATACCAGGTGTACGTGAGGGCTGTGTGAAGCCTGATGTGAGGCTACACCAGGTGTACGTGAGGGCTGCGTGAAGCCTGATGTGAGGCTATACCAGGTGTACGTGAGGGCTGTGTGAAGCCTGATGTGAGGCTACACCAGGTGTACGTGAGGGCTGCGTGAAGCCTGATGTGAGGCTATACCAGGTGTACGTGAAGGCTGCGTGAAGCCTGATGTGAGGCTATACCAGGTGTACATGAGGGCTGCGTGAAGCCTGATGTGAGGCTATACCAGGTGTACGTGAGGGCTGCGTGAAGCCTGATGTGAGGCTACACCAGGTGTACATGAGGGCTGCGTGAAGCCTGATGTGAGGCTGCACCAGGTGTACATGAGGGCTGCGTGAAGCCTGATGTGAGGCTATACCAGGTGTACGTGAGGGCTGCGTGAAGCCTGATGTGAGGCTATACCAGGTGTACATGAGGGCTGCGTGAAGCCTGATGTGAGGCTATACCAGGTGTACATGAGGGCTGCGTGAAGCCTGATGTGAGGCTATACCAGGTGTACGTGAGGGCTGCGTGAAGCCTGATGTGAGGCTACACCAGGTGTACATGAGGGCTGTGTGAAGCCTGATGTGAGGCTATACCAGGTGTACGTGAGGGCTGCATGAAGCCTGATGTGAGGCTATACCAGGTGTACATGAGGGCTGCGTGAAGCCTGATGTGAGGCTACACCAGGTGTACATGAGGGCTGCGTGAAGCCTGATGTGAGGCTATACCAGGTGTACGTGAGGGCTGCGTGAAGCCTGATGTGAGGCTACACCAGGTGTACGTGAGGGCTGTGTGAAGCCTGATGTGAGGCTACACCAGGTGTACGTGAGGGCTGCGTGAAGCCTGATGTGAGGCTATACCAGGTGTACGTGAGGGCTGCGTGCAGCCTGATGTGAGGCTACACCAGGTGTACATGAGGGCTGCGTGAAGCCTGATGTGAGGCTACACCAGGTGTACATGAGGGCTGCGTGAAGCCTGATGTGAGGCTACACCAGGTGTACATGAGGGCTGCGTGAAGCCTGATGTGAGGCTACACCAGGTGTACATGAGGGCTGCGTGAAGCCTGATGTGAGGCTACACCAGGTGTACGTGAGGGCTGCGTGAAGCCTGATGTGAGGCTATACCAGGTGTACGTGAGGGCTGCGTGAAGCCTGATGTGAGGCTACACCAGGTGTACATGAGGGCTGCGTGAAGCCTGATGTGAGGCTACACCAGGTGTACATGAGGGCTGCGTGAAGCCTGATGTGAGGCTACACCAGGTGTACATGAGGGCTGCGTGAAGCCTGATGTGAGGCTACACCAGGTGTACGTGAGGGCTGCGTGAAGCCTGATGTGAGGCTACACCAGGTGTACGTGAGGGCTGCGTGAAGCCTGATGTGAGGCTACACCAGGTGTACGTGAGGGCTGTGTGAAGCCTGATGTGAGGCTACACCAGGTGTACATGAGGGCTGTGTGAAGCCTGATGTGAGGCTACACCAGGTGTACATGAGGGCTGTGTGAAGCCTGATGTGAGGCTATACCAGGTGTACATGAGGGCTGCGTGAAGCCTGATGTGAGGCTACACCAGGTGTACATGAGGGCTGCGTGAAGCCTGATGTGAGGCTACACCAGGTGTACATGAGGGCTGCGTGAAGCCTGATGTGAGGCTACACCAGGTGTACGTGAGGGCTGTGTGAAGCCTGATGTGAGGCTACACCAGGTGTACGTGAGGGCTGTGTGAAGCCTGATGTGAGGCTACACCAGGTGTACGTGAGGGCTGTGTGAAGCCTGATGTGAGGCTACACCAGGTGTACGTGAGGGCTGCGTGAAGCCTGATGTGAGGCTACACCAGGTGTACGTGAGGGCTGTGTGAAGCCTGATGTGAGGCTACACCAGGTGTACGTGAGGGCTGCGTGAAGCCTGATGTGAGGCTACACCAGGTGTACATGAGGGCTGCGTGAAGCCTGATGTGAGGCTACACCAGGTGTACATGAGGGCTGCGTGAAGCCTGATGTGAGGCTATACCAGGTGTTCATGAGGGCTGCGTGAAGCCTGATGTGAGGCTATACCAGGTGTACGTGAGGGCTGCGTGAAGCCTGATGTGAGGCTACACCAGGTGTACATGAGGGCTGTGTGAAGCCTGATGTGAGGCTACACCAGGTGTACGTGAGGGCTGCGTGAAGCCTGATGTGAGGCTATACCAGGTGTACATGAGGGCTGCGTGAAGCCTGATGTGAGGCTACACCACACCAGGTGTACATGAGGGCTGCGTGAAGCCTGATGTGAGGCTACACCAGGTGTACGTGAGGGCTGCGTGAAGCCTGATGTGAGGCTATACCAGGTGTACATGAGGGCTGCGTGAAGCCTGATGTGAGGCTACACCAGGTGTACATGAGGGCTGCGTGAAGCCTGATGTGAGGCTATACCAGGTGTACATGAGGGCTGCGTGAAGCCTGATGTGAGGCTACACCACACCAGGTGTACATGAGGGCTGCGTGAAGCCTGATGTGAGGCTACACCAGGTGTACATGAGGGCTGCGTGAAGCCTGATGTGAGGCTACACCAGGTGTACATGAGGGCTGCGTGAAGCCTGATGTGAGGCTACACCAGGTGTACATGAGGGCTGCGTGAAGCCTGATGTGAGGCTACACCAGGTGTACATGAGGGCTGCGTGAAGCCTGATGTGAGGCTACACCAGGTGTTCATGAGGGCTGCATGGGCCCAAGGGAGGCGGCCTTCACCTGCTCAGTTACAGTGAAGGGAACCTAGCGAAGCGCCGTAAGTGTTTTGTTTGTTTGTTTAGTATTTTGTGAGTTATTGGGGAACTCATTTGAAATAGTAGGAATAGTGTATTTCTTGTTTTGTTATTTCGCTTGTGTCACTTTTTGTAAAATAATGTCACCTCTGCACCGTGGGACGCAGGCAAATAAAACAACACCAAGATAATCTTTCCCACTATGCCATCGTTTGTGGGAGTTTTGAGGAGTTTGAGAAAGAACCCCGTCCACACCATTCCTTCCTTCCATCCATCCATCCATCCATCCATCCATCCATCCATCCATCCATCCATCCATCCATCCATCCATCCATCCATCCATCCATCCATCCATCCATCCATCCATCCATCCATCCATCCATCCATCCATCCATCCATCCATCCATCCATTCACTGTGTTGAGGAGGGGCTAAAGATGGCCTGGTTCTGGTGAGTCCCAACATGGCAAGACCTCAGCCATGTCTTCATGAGCCTGGGTCGCAGACCAACACCACATTTACTACATTAGCCTTTATGAGCTAATGTCATGTATCAGGGACTGTATGTTCCCCCGATTCCCGTCTCCTCAGCAGTGGTCCTGATGTTGTTGGGTCGGGAGAGGGCTGGCTTACCAGAAATGAGCCACACGTGGCACCGCCACTGAACCGTGTTACTGCCCCTGACAGTCCCACCACAGTGGGTGTCTGTGGGCATTCCATACACACACGGGGGGTCCTGCCACCCACCCCAATATAACCCAATTAGAACTAATCCTCCGGGAGGGGAGCATGGGTGGAGGCGAGGGGGGGGGGGTGGGGGGGCGAGTTGGAGAGGGGCAAAGAGGGACATGGAGGGAGGAGACTGAGAAGACGAGGGGTTAAAACAGGCATGGAAAGGGACAAGAGCCACTGGGTGACTTTTCACACGCCAAGAAGGGAAGGACATGCAGGGAGAGAGTGAGAGAGAGAGAGAGAGAGAGAGAGAGAGAGAGAGAGAGAGAGAGAGAGAGAGAGAGAGAGAGAGAGAGAGAGAGAGAGAGAGAGAGAGAGAGACTTCACCTTGGCACGCTCCAGAGCGGTGGTTGGGTATGAAGCCTCGCCGACAGGGCTGAGGCTGGGCGGGGCACATCTCACAGGGGTGTCCCCACGCCCGGCCCACCGTGGCACAGCACAGGGTCTTTGTGCACACAATGCCCGTCAACTGGCCCTGGCACATCTGGTTGCTGACCGAGGCGAAGCACGGGCCGGTCCTGTAGTCTGGAGAATACAACATGTGTGTTAGTACACAAAAATAAACTGTAAAACCGGTGTCTCAGGCCTTCATTCACTATACCAGGGGTCAGCAACTTTTACTATCAAAAGAGCCATTTTTCCCCCTCCCACAAAATAAAATTCCTCTGGAGCCGCAAAACCAATTTACCCTTAAAATGAAGATAACACAGTGTATAACATTTTATATATAGTTATCCCCAAGCATACCCCACATTTAGCATAAAACACCTGACAGTTGCCCGGTGGCAACTGCCACATGGTTGTGCAGCTGGGAAATCTCTGACATCACTGATATGCACATTTTGAGATGACTCAGTTCGGTGAGGGTGAATGTTGTGAGGGGAATTGGAAGAATACGCCTTTATGAGAATTAGAGACATACGTTTTATTAATATAGGGCCACACGGCCGGGAAACGGTGCTGAATACTGGGAAAGGCCATTTATGAGATAGTACCCCTTTAAATTTAAAATGTTGTACTCTGTTTTTTTTTTTTTTTATAATTTGTTATCTCTGTATTATTATTGTTTCTGTTATCTCCCTGTGAAGTTCTGTGTATTGTTATTGTGGTTATTGTGTTGTCTTGTTTTCATGTAAGTAATAATAAAAAAAAAATGATAAAAAAAAAAGAACACCTGACAGTTGCATACCCAAAGTAATTTGTGATTTATTATACTTTATACTTATAGCACACAGTTTGTTGCATTAATGGAATTATAAAGCAACAAAAAGAAAACGTTTGACTTTTTGTTGCTGTTTTTACCTGTTATAACATAGGAAAACCTCAAACTCTTATGAAGAGGAGAAAAAAGACTGGCTGTGTAGACCTATTTTTAAATAAAACACAGAAGAGGAGACAAAACACTGGTGTCTGTAGACCTACTTTGAAATAAAACCCTGAACTATGCAGGTATATTTGAGTCTTTCCCTTATTTGTGGAAAATCTTTTATCCATGGTTAGCTTACTGGGGGGTCAGAAACTCAAGATTAGCCACTTGCAGACGGCAGGGAGAGGCGCGGGGTGTGACGTACTGTTTGGGTTGATGAAATATTTTTTCATTTCAGTGTCACAGTATGACATCGATCTCCAAAATAAGAGATAAAAATAAAAAAAGTCAAAAAAAGAAATGATAATCTTTAAAATTTTCTTTGCCAGGGAGCCGCAGCTGATTGGCTAAAGAGCTGCATGCGGCTCCGGAGCCGCAGGTTGCCGACCCCTGCACTATACAAACACAAGTCTTACATAGATACAGGGATAGAGTCACTGGAGAACACAGACAGCTTAAGCCTTTATTTCTGGTGCACTAACTAGGTGTAGCCAACATTCGGATGCTACCGCATCTTCGTCAGAGTCCGGAATGGCTCAATCGAACATAGTGCTGGAGTCTCTGTTCTTGTTTGCTATGGTAACACTATGTAAAAGGAAGAGCTCTAAAGAAGGTTTATGATCATGCTAAATGTCAGGAGCTTTCGTGGGAGGCGCTCAGACGTCTGGTAATTGTAATATAAGCAGAATGAGTAAACTTTGACAAATGAAGGATAGACTTTTGGTTCTTTTTGACCAGTTAGCTAAATAATGTGTGTTCAATTTAAACAAATTAATTTATTTAAAAAATATATATATAATAATAATAATGATAAAAAGCAAACCTCAACTTGTATGAGATATTTAAAAGCAAAAACCTAATAATAGAAACCCAAAAATGTGGGAGTTGAAAAACCTAGAAGACTGCCTACTTGATCCTGTGAGCCAAGAAGGGGAAGAGAAAAACAAGAGGCTGTAGCAACTTTCTACCAATGTGCTTCAATCAAGCCAGGCTCCAGAGGTAATACAAGGAAAAGCAACACGCTTCTCCCAGTGTACAAACACAAGCACTCACAATCTTTATCATAGACAGCACTTGTAAAGTAAATCTGGAGTCTACTTATAACGCAATATGGGACATAGAGTATTAGAATAATAAACGCTCAAAAGAGTAAGCAAGAACAGCCCCGAAACATCTGAAATATCAGTCCGGAGAGCGCGCCCGTGTCCTATTCTACCACCGTTCTGTTTCCAGGGTAAGATGGTACCCTGACTCACTCCTAGTTGGCCTAGTGTGCTACTTTAGAATCCCCTCTGCTCAGAACTCCAGCAATACACAATCTGGGGAATAGGTCATCATTCAAAGGGCCAGTTGAGGCTGATGGACGGGGTATGTCTATGAAACACAGTGGGTGATTTCCATGCCAGCCACAGCAGACCTACTAGAGCTGACTTAGCAGCTGGAAGGTGTAACGCCATGGATACATACAACGATATGGCAAATAAATACATGTTCATACTATATATTTAAGTTAATCAAACACATATAAATGGAAAACATTTGATGAAATAGCACCATGACACATTGTAATTTGTACTGTAAAATGAAATATGTCAAATACCGCTATATTGTCAAAACTACAAAAGATATTCACAAGATAATTTGGTCATATCACCCAGCCCTATAGTAGCAGGGATGGAAGTAGTCCCTGTCTCACTCACTCACTCACTCACTCACTCACAATCTCCTCATCTCTCCAACTCTTTTAAACCTCTTTCTCTATACCTTCACCCCGTATCCTAATGTCTGCATATTCCATCCCCTCTACTCATCCTCCCCTCCAATACCTTCATCCATATATCCCTCCTCCTTCTCAACCACCTTATTAACCCTCAGACAAAACATAAACACTGATGGATATCGGGGGAAGGACAGAAAGATGGTCAAATAGAGACGGATAGAAACGGGTAGAGAAAGAGAGAGATAGAAAGACACATGGAGAGATATAGAAAGAGATAGAGAGGCAGAGATAGAAATACCGAGAGATGCACAGAGAGTGATAGAGAGAAGGAGAGAGATGGACAGACAGGGAGAAATACAGATAGATAGAAATACAGAGAGAGGAGAGAGAGAGAGAGAGAGAGAGAGAGAGAGAGAGAGAGAGAGAGAGAGAGAGAGAGAGAGAGAGAGAGAGAGAGAGAGAGAGAGAGAGAGAGAACTCATCCCTCCCAATAGAATCTGGACAGAATCCAAAAGCAAAAATCATTTCCACATTTCGCAGCAGACAACAGACAGCGAGAGGAAAGAGGGAGTCCCGTTCCAACATTACAGTCGTTTTAAAACAAACGAGACATTGTGCGTTTCCCGTGTGGACCGGGGCCCAGCCTAGACCCGTCACGTGCACCTCAGGCCTCCACGGGCCTCTCCGTCTCTGGCTCCAGCCCTGTGTGAAACAGAACTGGGTCATCTCTCTCTCTCTCTCTCCCCCTCTGTCTCTCTATCTCTTACTCTCTCTCTCCCACATCTTTCATTCTTCACTCTTCACTCTCTCTCTTCTCTCGGTCTCTTTCTCCTCTCCCTTTCTCTCCCCCTCTCTTGCTCTTTCTCCCTCTTCTCTCTCTCCTTTCTCTCCCTCTCTTGCTTTTTCTCTCACTCCTCTCCCTCTCTCTCCCCTCTCATCCCTGCTCGCTCCCTCTCTCTCTCTCTCTCTCTCTCTCTCTCTCTCTCTCTCTCTCTGTCTCTCTCTCTCTGAATGGTATGCAGTGGAGGCTGAAAGCTTTAACAGGTGTGAGGAGGATACCAGCCCTCTCCTCCTCTCTGGAGTGATGGTGATGAGACTCATCGACCTCCTCACTACAGCAGAGCACCAGCCCCTGGCTAGATACCCGTCTGACCTGGTCCTGTGTAGAGCACGGCACTAACACTGCCAGGGTTAGGAGGCCACCCATGCTATATACACTCATGGTGCTGTAAGGCACTTTGGATAAAATGTCTATTAAATGGCAAATGTAAGGCTGGGTATAATTCGATTTTTTTTTCAATACCAGTGCTAATACCAATACCTGGGATTCAATACCTATACGAAAATTATATATAAGGTATATTTCCGATACCTAATATGCATCACATGTGCTCTATATGCCAATCAGAGGCTCTGTTACACTTTGGATTGGTTGAAGAAACAGCCTTATATCTTGGAACAAACATGCTTATGCACTGACCCTCATGAGATGAATTACTTAACTACCATGTTTCAGAATAGCGTTATCGAATGACACAGCATTTTTCGATACACTATAGTATGTAAGCAATTAAATCGCATAGCATACAGTATCTAATTTTGATACCCAGCCCTATGGGCATATATTATGTTAATATAATTCTTAGCTCTTTTTGTTTAGCAAGTTCCCAGGTGGGTGTATCCCTCATCAAGACACATTAAGACGGTGTCTGGTTGCTATGTTAAGTTAAGTTAACAATAGTAGTATAAATTGATAATCAGTATGAAAGATTTGACTCTCACTCAATTGTTCTGTGTGAAAAAACCCTACCCATCTGGTATTCAGAGCAGGTTTAAAATAAATGCTAAGAATTATTTCCAAATACAGGGCGGCTGGGTGGCGTAGCGGAGATTGCGCTCGTCACCAATGCAAGAGACTCCGGTCTCGACCCCCCGAGTCAGCGTTGCCTGCGGCTTGGGCCAGTCGTCATACTATCTCAATTGGCAGAGGTAGCAGGTGGAAAGCCGGTGGGTGGGGATTGGACGTTGTGGACAGCGACTCCTACAGGTCGGTTGGGTGACGCCTGTACAGCAGAGACAGGAAGTATCGGGGGCAGCGTGAGCCTCCCACGCGTTACTCGTTGCCGCTGAGGGATCGCGCTGTAGAGGTGAAAAGATGAGACAGCTGCCTCCTCGTGTACCGGAGGGGACATGTGATGCAAGGCTTGGTCCACATTGCAGCCAACCAGTGGGAGGCATGGTCTAACAACGTTCGAGACAGGGGAGGGTAGAATTGGACAATACGAAATTGGGATGGGAGAAAAATAGAAAATGGGGAGAAAAAGTAGATAAAAAAAAAAAAAAAAAAAAAAAACTACCCATCTGGTATTCAGAGCAGGTTTAAAATAAATGCTAAGAATTATTTCCAAATACCATATGACCCAAGTCTGCTGCCTCGGTGGCTACAGGGTGCACCTCTCTGACACAGCACAACAAAGAGATCTAGCGAAGCCTGCATGGGGAGGGCAATTACAGGGGATATGGAACGTTTTCACATGGCGCCCCATATGAAGCAAGTACAGTAGACTGTGTAAATATAGAACCAGGGTTTCCCTTTTCAGCAGATTAAAGTCTACGTGTTATTATTATTGTCTGGCTGCCACACATAATCCATCTGACATAATACCTGTTTATTACAGCCATTACTGGAAGACAAGAGGGACTAAAAACATAAAGATCAGAGCATGAAGCAAACTGAATAGAAGCCACTGAAACAGCCAACAGAGAGGTAAACGGGGAGAGGCTCACAGCTGTAGGAGTGTTATTGCAACAGTCATCCGTTCCCTCTCTCTTTCTCTCTCTTTTCTCTCTCTCTTTTCTCTCTCTCCTGTCTCTCTCTTCTGTCTCTCTCTGTCTCTCTGTCTCTCTGTCTCTCTCTCTCTCTCTCTCGCTCTCTCTCTCTCTCTCTCTCTCTCTCTCTCTCTCTCTCTCTCTCTCTCTCTCTCTCTCTCTCTCTCTCTCTCTCTCTCTCTCTCTCGCTCTCTCTCTCCATGAGCTGTGTACAGCTGGGGGATCCACCCATGTCCTGTACATCTGGGAACAATCGTACATGTTAGCACACACACTCACACTCACACACACACACACACTCACACTCACACACTCACACTCACACACTCACACTCACACACTCACACTCACACTCACACTCACACTCACACACTCACACTCACACTCACACTCACACACTCACTCACACTCACACACTCACACTCACACACTCACTCACACTCACACACTCACACACTCACACTCACACACTCACACTCACACACTCACTCACACACTCACACTCATATCATTGTATATGAATTCCTCTTGTTTCTTTGTTTACATACATTGCTTACAGCTTGTGTTATATTACGTTTTATTGTATTTTCTTTTTTTTGTGGCCATCTTGGTCTATATAACCTACTGTATTGTCAATGTCATAATTTGTCAAGTAATTTGTCAAGTATACTATTATATAGTTATTGTTTATGTGTCTTGTAAGCCTGTATGGGCTGGGCATACACCTGTATGTAAGACACGGAAATAAAAAACCATCCAACATCCATCCATCCACACTCACACTCACGCACTCACACTCACACTCACACACACACACACACACACACACTCACACACACACTCACACTCACGCACTCACACTCACACTCACTCACACTCACACACACACTCACACACTCACACTCACACACACTCACACTCACACTCACACACACACTCACACTCATTCACACTCTCACACACACACACACACACACACACACACACACACACTCACACACACACTCACACTCACACTCACACTCACTCACACTCACACACTCACACACACTCACACTCACACACACACTCACACTCACACACACACTCACACTCACACACACACACACACACTCACACACACTCACACTCACTCACACACTCACTCACACTCACACACACACTCACACTCACACACACACTCTCACACTCACACTCACACTCACACACACACACACTCACACTCACACACACACTCACACTCACTCACACACTCACACTCACACTCACACACACACACTCACACTCACACTCACACACACACTCACACTCACACACTCACACTCACACTCACACTCACACACGCACACTCACACTCACACACACACTCACACTCACACTCACACTCACACTCACACAGAGGGTCTCAGCCAATCTCTAAACTGAGTGGTCCACACAGGGCAGCCGCCCAGAGATGAGCTCAAAACAAAACAACCATAAAAAGGTTGTTTTGCTCACATTTGCGTCCGCTTTACTTTTGGAAACACAACATCAGTTCCTTCAGTAAACATGCATGTTTACATTGTTTAGTGTTCTTTACCATCAGAAGAGATCCAGTATTGAGTTTACACACAACAACGCTGCTTTGGTGTGAAATAGGGGAAAACCCACCAGGAAGTGGGTCAAAAGAGTTTCCTGGATTAACTCCAAATTGTTTGTTTACACAGACATCTGTCCACCTTTTCCAAACCCACCCTTCCTCTCTTGACCCCTCTCAGACTGTGTTCACCACCAATCACACCATACTTTTGTTGTATAATGTGTGTATATCAGCGTATATATGTGTGTCTCTGTGTGTGTGTGTGTGTGTGTGTGTGTGTGTGTGTGTGTGTGTGTGTGTGTGTGTGTGTGTGTGTGTGTGTGTGTGTGTGTGTGTGTGTGTGTGTGTGTGTGTGTGTGTGTGTGTGTGTGTGTGTGTGTGTGTGTGTGCACTCCAGTATCTGGGTGGGACCTTCCCTACAGACAGAAGGCATGTCATCAGAATTCTCTGCTCTCTGTCCACTAACAAGGAGTGTGAAGAAACACACACACACACACACACACACACACACACACACACACACACACACACACACACACACACACACACACACACACACACACACACACACACACACACACACACACACACACACACACACACACACACACACACACACACACACACACACACACACACACACACACACACACACACACACACACACACACACACACGTCCTTGTAGACATAGACACACTGAGCTGAGCTGAAGGGTTTGATGATCAACCACCTGGGCTTTGCAGTGGGCTGGAACAGGGACTGATATGGGGAAAGTCATTGAGTCATTGAGACACAAAGGAGCTCCTCAGCCGACTGCTCTGACTGCGGGCTGGTTGACTGTGTGGCTCACATGTTGCTGCTCTTTCACAAGCCATCCCTGGAGAAATGAGCGGCGTCGCACACACACTGGAAAGCTTATCATTTCATTGTTTCACAGCAAGCGGAGTCTGCTGTGGGAACGGCGTGGCTCCTGCATGTGATCATTCTGCAGCATCTGGCCCAGATTCCAGCCTAAATCACATTTTCTAAGTAACAGAGAATGCGTTGATCTGTCAGGTCACACTGACACTGTGGGTTTGCCGGGTGGGACGGCCCGTTGGACAGGACCCACCTCAGCGGCGATGAACTGTAAGTCACGCAGGTCTACAACACTGACGGGTTCATATTGAGGACTTCTAGCGACAGATGGGGAGCTTTCCGTGACTCTGTCCAAGAACATCTCTTGGTCCAGAATCCAGCTAGTTTTCATTGTGTCAGGTCACGTGTTTTGGAAACCCTCCTGGTCCTGCTAATGTGATAAGATCAGGTCCTAATGGGGTATTGTTCTGTAAATAGCGTTAAGAACAGTGTGTGTTCATTATAAGGACACGGTGTGTGTGTGTGTGTGTGTGTGTGTGTGTGTGTGTGTGTGTGTGTGTGTGTGTGTGTGTGTGTGTGTGTGTGTGTGTGTGTGTGTGTGTGTGTGTGTGTGTGTGTGTGTGTGTGTGTGTGTGTGTGTGTGTCTCAGAGCACAATGGCATTCCCTCAGGAGAGGATGCCGATGGACACTAGCCAAGGAAATTCCAGAGAAAGTAACTTAACCCAAAATGCCACCATATCCATTGCCCTACTTTCTCTACCTCTGTGGGGAATATACTGCTATGATCAACTGCTAAACACAGAACCAAGTCATTGGTACTGTATTAGTTGGTTCAGGTTAGCATGGGAGTCATGGAGAGACTTGATATCACACAGGTGGTGACCTACAAACAAAGGTGGTGGGTAATGTAGGCTAAGCCTTCCCTAAATGTTAAAGCCTTCCCTAAATGTTAAAGCCTTCCCTAAATGTTAAAGCCTTCCCTAAATGTTTAGGCCTTCCCTAAATGTTTAAGCCTTCCCTAAATGTTTAGGCCTTCCCTAAATGTTTAGGCCTTCCCTAAATGTTTAAGCCTTCCCTAAATGTTTAAGCCTTCCCTAAATGTTTAGGCCTTCCCTAAATGTTTAAGCCTTCCCTAAATGTTTAAGCCTTCCCTAAATGTTTAAGCCTTCCCTAAATGTTTAAGCCTTCCCTAAATGTTAAAGCCTTCCCTAAATGTTTAAGTCTTCCCTAAATGTTTAAACCTTCCCTAAATGTTCAGGCCTTCCCTAAATGTTTAAACCTTCCCTAAATGTTAAAGCCTTCCCTAAATGTTAAAGCCTTCCCTAAATGTTTAGGCCTTCCCTAAATGTTTAAACCTTCCCTAAATGTTTAAGCCTTCCCTAAATGTTTAGGCCTTCCCTAAATGTTTAGGCCTTCCCTAAATGTTTAAGCCTTCCCTAAATGTTAAAGCCTTCCCTAAATGTTAAAGCCTTCCCTAAATGTTAAAGCCTTCCCTAAATGTTAAAGCCTTCCCTAAATGTTTAAGTCTTCCCTAAATGTTAAAGTCTTCCCTAAATGTTAAAGCCTTCCATAAATGTTAAAGCCTTCCCTAAATGTTAAAGCCTTCCCTAAATGTTTAAGCCTTCCCTAAATGTTTAAGCCTTCCCTAAATGTTTAAGCCTTCCCTAAATGTTAAAGCCTTCCCTAAATGTTTAAGCCTTCCCTAAATGTTTAAACCTTCCCTAAATGTTCAGGCCTTCCCTAAATGTTCAGGCCTTCCCTAAATGTTTAAACCTTCCCTAAATGTTAAAGCCTTCCCTAAATGTTTAAGCCTTCCCTAAATGTTTAGGCCTTCCCTAAATGTTTAGGCCTTCCCTAAATGTTTAAACCTTCCCTAAATGTTTAAGCCTTCCCTAAATGTTTAGGCCTTCCCTAAATGTTTAGGCCTTCCCTAAATGTTTAAGCCTTCCCTAAATGTTAAAGCCTTCCCTAAATGTTAAAGCCTTCCCTAAATGTTAAAGCCTTCCCTAAATGTTTAAGTCTTCCCTAAATGTTAAAGTCTTCCCTAAATGTTAAAGCCTTCCATAAATGTTAAAGCCTTCCCTAAATGTTAAAGCCTTCCCTAAATGTTAAAGCCTTCCCTAAATGTTTAAGTCTTCCCTAAATGTTAAAGTCTTCCCTAAATGTTAAAGCCTTCCCTAAATGTTAAAGCCTTCCCTAAATGTTAAAGCCTTCCCTAAATGTTAAAGCCTTCCCTAAATGTTAAAGCCTTCCATAAATGTTTAAGCCTTCCCTAAATGTTAAAGCCTTCCCTAAATGTTAGTGCTTCCCTAAATGTTAAAGCGTGTCCCTAAATGTTAAAGCCTTCCCTAAAGCCTTCCCTAAACGTTAAACCCTCCCTAAATGTTAAAGCCTTCCCTAAATGTTAACGCCTTCCCTAAATGTTAAAGCCTTCCATAAATGTTTAAGCCTCCCATACATGTTAAAGCCTTCCCTAAATGTTAAAGCTTTTCCCTAAATGTTTAAGCTTTGCCCTAAATGTTTAAGCCTTCCGTAAATGTTAATGATATTTCCGTAGCCTTTTTTTGTTGATCTAAATGTTACTGATTGTGTTAAATGGGCATATAATATCGTCTCATATCGATCGCAGGCACTTGAATCAAGTCAAGTCAAGTCAATTTGATTTGTATAGCACATTTCTAGGCAGCAGCAGCTGGCACCAAAGTGCTTCACAGGCAGGTTGATAAAAAGACAAAAATAATACAATGCAAGATATAAAATTAAAAACACAGTAAAACAATGAATGTAATAAAAGCAGGTAGGACACAGTAAAACAAAGAAGATAAAAAGGGGCCAGGGGTCTAGTGGTGATTAAGTGGGGGGGAAGGCCAGGGAGAACAGGTAGGTTTTTAAAAGTGATTTAAAAACCTGCAAGGTCTGAGCGGCCCGTACTTTGAGGGGGAGGCTGTTCCACAGTCTAGGCGCTGCAGCGGAGAGTCTTGAGCCTAGTTCTAGGCACCAGCTGGGCAGCTGATCTAAGGGATCTGTGGGGGGGGGGGGGGTGGCGGTGCAGGAGCTCGGATAAATAAGGAGGAGCCGTGCCATTAGGTGATTTAAAAACATTTAGGGCTAATTTAAAATCTATCCTGAAACGAACAGGCAGCCAGTGGAGCGAGGCCAGAACTGGGCTGATGTGCTCGTGTTTTTTTGTTTTGGTGAGGAGGCGCGCGGCTGCATTCTGCACCAGCTGTAGGCGGCGGAGCAGGGATTTATCAATCCCTGTGTAGAGGGCATTGCAGTAGTCAAGGCGGGTGGTGACAAAGGCATGTATCACTGTCTCTAGGTTATTTTGAGAAAGGTATGCCTTTGTCTTCGCCAGGAGTCTGAGGTGGTAAAAGCTATTTTTCACTACGGCGCTGACCTGTTTATCGAATAAAAAATTGCTGTCAAAAATTACTCCGAGGTTCCTGACAGAGGTGGAGAGGTTTTGAGCCAGGGGACCAAGTGCGTCGATGAGGGGGGCCGGGGGGGCACTATTAAAAACAATGACCTCTGTTTTCCCTTCGTTCAGTGTCAGGGAGTTTTCAGACATCCAGCACTTGATCTCTGCCAGGCAATCAAGTAGCGGCTATATGGATGTTTTCCCTTGGGTGGATTTTAGGGGGAGGTAGACCTGCACATCATCGGCGAAGCAGTGGAATAAGATGTTATGTTTAGCCAGGATCTGGCCTAGGGGGAGTATATATAAGAGGAAGAGGGTGGGACCCAATATCGAGCCTTGGGGCACCCCACAGGTGAGGGGGGCCACAGAGGAGGTGAAGTCGCCAAGTTGGACGGAGAAGGTCCGGTTACTTAAGTAGGACCGGAACCAGTCTAAGGCGGGGCCCCTAAGGCCTACGTGATGCTCGAGGCGAGCTAAAAGGATGTTGTGATCTACCGTATCAAAGGCAGCTGTGAGGTCAAGGAGTAGTAGTAGGGATGAATTGCCTGCATCAGCAGCTGAAATCAAGTCATTTAAGACACGGAGGAGGGCCGTGTCTTAGGAGAATTAGGAGAATCTAATCGTATCTTATCGTGGCAGACTTTGTGATATCGGCAAATATCGTATCGTTGTCCAAATAATCTATAATAATCTTGTGGGGCGGCGTGGCTCAGGGGTAGAGCGGAGCGTCCAATGATCGAAGGGTTGGTGGTTCGAATCCTGCTCAAGCCCATGTCCATCGCATTGCCGTTGTGTCCTTGGGCAAGACACTTAACCTACTTGCCTCGTATGAATGTGTATGCATGTGAATGAATGTTGGTGGTGGTCGGAGGGGCCGTAGGCGATGATTATTCGCCACGCTTCCGTGAGTCTGCCTCAGGGCAGCTCTGGCTGCAATTGTAGCTTACCACCACCGGTATGACTGTGTATGAACGAATAATGGACTCTGTGAAGCGCTCTGAGTCAGAGAAGAGCGCTATATAAATCCAATCCATTATTATTATTATTATTATATCGTATCATATCGTGAGGAAACTGGTGATTCCCACCCATAAATGTACAGTTTCTTCCCCTTCAAATGTATATATATTTTTTTTATGATCTCTTTCTCAGTACTATACTGTATATTTGTATGTCTTGTATGTCATAAATGTATTGATGAATTGAAAATGGGGGACCCTGATGTAAACAAGATGAAAGTATTTTTCTGGTCTGCATCCCCTTAACACTTTGATTACCACTGGTGAACATAGTAAAACCCTGTTAACACTTTCAGTGCCACGAGGTGGCGCCAGAGTTAGCGCTTCAATGCCACCATCGGCGCCAATGTTACGCTTAATATCGCCTAATCTATGTTTTAAATTATGGCTATGTGTCTAATCTGCCCGTCGCTTATCAAAGAATCCTTTTCCAGTCAGTGCTGTCAAGGCATATTGGTTTTTTATCGCTTCATTTCCGTTTGAGAGCATTTTGAAAAGCACCCGTTTTGAGGTAAAAAAACAGTCCATTCTGGACCATTCTATGATAATCGTCTTTTACTGGAATATTCCAGAACGTTGATATTTGTCGGCCTATTTATGAATCGTTTTCAAATAAACGCTAGATGATCAATATTATACGTGCACGCACGCACATTCGAGCCGCGCACGGATAATCGCCGTGTTCATTTCCTCTTGGATTTTTACAGTGAAACCGAAAGAGCCCATTTCACAAAACAGCTTATATCTTCATCAAAATGACTCTGATTATCCTAACACTGATAACATAGATTCCTTACCTGACATCAGATGGTATCCAACTGGTATATTCCAATTCCTGATCACCATTCGAAAAAATCGATAAGTGTATAGATCCAACGTGATACAGTAGTACACATGATTCCGCGGGTCTCAGAGGCTCCAGAATTAACTCTGATAACCCCGGCTGCATCAGTGGACTGGAAAATGTGGAGTACAGGATTTTTTTCCCCATCCATTTTCATTGAGTCCATTCCAAAATCCCTTATGTCATCTGGGAGACGATAGGGGGCGCTTTTTTCCACATCTGATGTCGTGAGTGGCTTTCAACGAGATATTAATAATTCCGAGAAAACTTGTGCGTGGCATAGAAAGTGTTAAATGCCACCACCGACTTCAATGATAGCGTTGTGAACGCATATTCTCTCTCTTAAATTATGGCTATGTGTCTAATCTGCCTGTCGTTTATCAATGACTTATTTGCAGTCAACATTGTCGAAACGGATTGTTTTTTTATCGGTTCATTTTTGTTTTATAGCATTTTGAAAAGCCCTCGTTTTCAAGGAAAATATAAAGATTCCGTGATAAAAGGCATTTACTGGAATATTCTAGAATACACAAAAACCTTGTAATTTTTCGGCCTATTTATAAATCGTTTTCAAATAAACGCTAGATTATCGATAGTATATGTGTACTTATGCACACTATAGAGGTGGGCTGAAAAAATATTCTCTCATTTCCTCATCAGCGATCACAGCCACACACACACACGCATAGGGAAAAAGCTTATACTGTATCTCCGTGAAAACAGGTCTGATTATCTTAAGACTGGTAAAATAGATTCCTTATCTGAGATCCGATGTTATCCAAAAAGATTATTCCAATTCCTGATCGCCATTCCAAATATCGATCACGCTTATTGATTACAGTGTTGAGTCCTGTAAATACATAATCCACACGTTTTCCGGGCCGGTAAGCACAATCGATCCTTCAGATGCCTTGAAGGGAAAATAAAATGAGGAAACTGACCACCCCCCCTTCAGCAGTGTAATGTAATGGGGTGCAGTTACACAGGGAGAGACAATAGGGGGCGGTATCTTCCCAATTGAGCTCAGAGAGACTCTGCAGCACTAACCCGAGGCTCGATTGATGAAATATTAATTCAAATCACCAATAAAATAAATACGGCAAACAAACGATATAATGTCGTTGGCGGGCACTCAACTGGCGGGATGAACTAACGACTTATAGCGTTGGTGGCATCCAAAGTGTTAACAATTGTTTGTATTGAGCCGTACTGTATACCCATTCTGCAATCTGTTAGTAAAGTTTTCAATCAATCAATCAATCAATCAAACGTTTTTCCCTAATGTTTAAGCCTTCCCTAAATGTCTTGCCTGGATTATTGGTATTATTTTGTGTGTGAGTCATTATCACTGCACCAGGATGAACTGTGTACTTCTCATGGGTAGGCTAAAAGAAATCTCCAGATAATTATAATTTTAGTATCAGTGCTATCATGTCCAGGATCCGTGGAGATCATCACATCTATCCCATCTGTGTTATATGTAGGGCTCAACACTGCAAGACGAGTTGCAATTTAACTGCTGAAGTACAAATCTCCTGTCTGTCTCTGACTGGATTACTTTACCTGATCAAGACATGGATTATTTTAAACAAGTGATGTTAATATATGATGAATGATTACAGGATTCAAGGTGGCTAATTGTGGGTTAGTTAGATGTGGTGAACATGTAAGGCTAATATTACATAACGTTATAGTTTGTGGTTGTGAAACCCCTTGGGTAATGTTAAGTTGCCTGATTTGTATTCCGCGTCACTGCCAAGGATGTGGCAAATCAACGTTACGGTTGATTGGCCCGGGTTTTACTTTTTGTGATCAATCTCGGGCCGCCAAAAATATTGTCTGCCCCAACCGCCAACTCAACCCCAACTCATTCTCAGCCTCAGCCGCTGGCTATACAAACATACAAAAACATAAACATATTGTATGTTGTGAGCACACAGGAAGTACATTTAAACAGACTGCATTAGAAAGATGAGTGAAGATGGAAGTTGGTCTCCACTCCAAAGAGCTTTCTCAAAACACACGCACGCACGCACGCACGCACGCACGCACGCACGCACGCACGCACGCACGCACGCATGCACGCACGCACGCACGCACACACACACACACACACACACACACACACACACACACACACACACACACACACACACACACACACACACACAAATAAACTATGAGTCTGCATCACATCCTGAGGAGAAAGAGACCAGTAAATAGCTGAGGCAGACCATACATACACACATGTATTGAAACATTTCAATAGGTTGGAAGACAACAATGCATGCAGATATAATTAGACAGAATTATACACAGGCATATCTGATGAAATACCAGTTTTAAATCGACTCTGATCTGAACATCTCTTTACTATGAACCACTATGGTGATGTATTTTTGTACAAAAGAAATACATCACCAGAGACACTCAAATTTCCAATGTCTTATTCCCTGGGACTTGTGAACAGAGTCAAGATGGTCAGACATGTAGGCTAATAGTTACTGTGAGAAAACTGAGATCTCTCAACATCAGTCTCCAGCCAAGCCTCCAGGACAGGACAGCATGGGAACTGAAATCAGAACATAAAACTGAATCCAGTCGATAAGACAAGTGGCTAAACTCACCAAGCACACAGATAGTGTCTAACATTAGTTGCTTAGTTGAACGAGAGGACACATCCACAGCCAAGAACAACTGACAGTTCCACAAAGCCTGTGCTCCTTAAGAGGGATGTCAGTAATTAGGAGGTCTGCAGCCAATCCAAATATTAGCTTTACAAGGTCACCACACTGACCCCCAGAGATCATCACAGCCACAGACCACCAGTCTGCCTGTAAACCCCCTTCGGTAAGAGATACACAATCCTACGTGCGTGTGTGTACGTGCATACAAATAAATGTATGCCCATGCGCACACGCACACACACACACACACACACACACACACACACACACACACACACACACACACACACACACACACACACACACACACACACACACACACACACTTGACTCAGAAACGCAGGACAGGCTCTGTTTGCGTGCACCACTTGTATACTTTTAGAACCTTGCTCACATGCGCCAGAGTTGAAACCGCAGGGGGTGTGGAGGTCTTTAGTTTACAAACAGAGCACGTTCAAAAAGACATTACATTCCCCACAGCATCATTTCGGAGCAGATGTGGAAAATAATGGTCCTTTCTGAGCTTGACATGCGAGTGTTCCACAACAAACCGCATACCACGAACACACGCCAGTACTGTGCCTCAGCGGGAGCTGTCTTTGTCACCAAATACCACCAAGTCGTGTTGTAAACCCGAAGCAGTATGGGTTTAACACCACAATACACGCCCCTGAGGACAACAAGGATGTATGAGCAGCTTTGACACAGAGAGGCGACAACCATCGAGGGTGCCTTTGAGCAGGGCACTAAACCCCCCCACCCCCACCTGCTCGGTGGCTAACGACACAAGACTGTCCCCGGCTGTTGCTGTTAATGTGTTCTTAGCCAACTTGCCTGGTTACATGAGAATGACACGCATACCGCTTGAGCCATAGATGTCAGGAATAACTATGTTGGCAATTGATGTGATCAGTAAATATCTTGTATCTCTAAAAGGGTGAACTTTTCAGGAATTCAGAATTGCCACCGCATTTTCAGACTGACACCCACATATATTTTCTAGATTATAGAGGGTGGGTTTTAAATGGGTTACATGGGTGATATACTCATAAAACCTTCCCACCATATATAGCTAGAGACCCCTCTTCATTGAGGGTTAAGGACAGGGGGTACTGTGGGCTTGTGAAGCCTGTTGAGACATGTATTGTGATAGATACATTCATTTGACTTGACTTGACTGTAGAACCATGTTGACTTTCACTCATGTCTCATGAGCATAAGGTGAAGGAAAATACCAAACGACAGGTTTGAGGAATACATATAATATAAAGTGATCAAATACATTTAATTAGTAAATAGAGCAAAACAGACCCAGGACTGGGTAATGAAAATTTTTTTGTGCAGTAGTAATTGTTTAAAAGATAAATAAGAGACTGTTAATTACCTCTCTCACACTGAGCCCCGGTGAAGCCGTAGGTACACACGCAGCGGTTCGGAGCCACACACCTTCCTCCATTAAGACAGCCATTTTCGCACACCGCTGGCAGGCGAGAAACACGCAAAAAACATGTAAGTTAATGACACAGCAGTGCACACATTTAGCACACACACACACGTGAGCGAGCCCTCATGAGTGCGATTCATTCTTCTCTTTTATTTTCATCTGAGGTAGTTGTACCTTAACTCATTCACGGCCAGGCATGCGTTGTTCATGGGACGGGGTAGCACGGTGTGGGACCTCACTCGCTATTTGCATATCAATAGCTCCGGTCGTCAGGTGTGTTAAATACGTTCTCAGACACATTCACACCTAACCTTGTTGTGAAGACGTGTTACATTCCATTCGTAGAGGCAATTAGGCACTGTCTTTAGTCTGTGCCCAAGCGAGGGGACATTAAATGCGCATTCGCGGGAGCGCGCGCACGCGCAGGGAGCGCGCGTGCACGTGGTGCGTGTCACCCCAGATGATTTCAATAACGCACCACTGTTCACGGCCAACCACGACTATAGTCGGGTTATCTCGCCAACCGTTGAGCGCCGAAACCCGAGTATAGTCGGGTTTTCGATCGTTTTCATAGTTTTTTCTTTTATTCGATTTTAATATCCTCTACACTCTCACGTACCTCTGTGTTACCATTGGAACTCATTCTGAGACCCCGAGAGTGCAATACCGGCCGAATCCTGCTAGGTGGCAGTATCGCCTACCCTTTGAAACCTTATTTCACACTGTGTGTTACATTGTATATGGTCCGGGCGGAGAATTTAGACCAAGCCAAGTGAATCGCTTCTAGTAGGGTCATCTGTGGCACTTCCGTGACCGTGGAGAGCGAAGGTCCGTTTCTCAATGGATTTGTCATCTCCAAAGGGATTTTTTTCAAAATCGTCACAGAGCCTTCATATTAGGCTCTAATGAAAGCTCTGCTCATGATGAGTTGAATAATATACAGTATAAGTACACAGAAGTAATCTCTGAGGTCAATAAAGTCAATGTTTGTGTGTAACCAACAGTTGCTGATTTGCGGTTTTCCATTAAATAGGGTAGGCTACTGAGAATAATGGTTCATCCCATCACATTTTCATAATGAACCAAAAATAATTTTGCACTATAGCCTAACATAAAATAGTATTCTGTATGCAAAGCTAGCAAGGTTAGTTTCTTGAGCTGAATTTAACCCTTGTGCGCTGCTTATTTATTTATCTTACTTTGGTGTTAACAAAAACTCTGGGTCCGAATGGACCCGCTGTGTAACTCAGTACCAACCACCCCAAAAAACAAGGATTATTATCCAGTTTTGTTTTGTACTTCATTACTAACTTATTATAACCAGTCCCCATATCAAACCTTATTTTATATGTCCCCATATGGCCCCAAGACACAATATACCTATTTATATTTATTATCGAAAATAGGATTATATTCATTCATGCTGTTACCCATATTGAAGAAAATGGGTAAATATGTATGCAATCTGACTATGAAGACACTTTATTGAGTAAACGGCTTTGTGGGTTTTAGAACTGTATTATGGAAATAAATCAATATATCAGAATGAACTTGACAGGAATCCAAACCGTGGCTATTTATTGGTGTTGCTGCGAAAAAATTTGTTATGCCACTCTCCCAGCCCCCCACAAGATGATACAATGTATCTATGTTTGTGTGGGAATGTCTCGGTTTTTGTGGGAATATTGTATTCCGGTGTGCACTGTACTGAACTGTAGGCCTGTGTGTGTGTGCATGCGTGTGTGTAAGTGTGTCTCTATGTGTGTAAGAGTGTGTAATCGTGACCTTGTTGCAACACCCCTTTTTCAGTCAAGCTGTGAAGCAGTCAGAGTGTCAGCACTCGCTTTTTCTCTAACTAACATTAACGTTACACACTTTAAATTAAGACACTTTGTTTGAGGATATCAACGTTATTCACTAGTCTAAAGATAGTTCTACCATCAAGAACATATAAAACCTAACGTTACTAACTCTGCAATGCTCAAAGTGTAAGCCTATTTAATTTTTAAAGGATCACATTCACTCCTAATGTGTTAGAAACGCTACCACCAGCGGCTACGTGAGTTGCTTTCCCTCCCAATGAAAGACAAAGCACACAATGTCCTATGAATGTGTCCTAAAATGTGACATGCCTTGTAAGCCCACCGATACTATAAATCAAGGCAAATGGGACAGCATACATTTAAAAGCCCAAAACTGGCCAGGACTTGATACATTTGGTGATGTTTACACAACCACCTCCTGGGAAGATGGGCCAACCAATCACTACATGCATTCATCATGTTATATTTCTATCTCATCTTCAGCTGTGCTTAAGCAAGCCAGGCGACGCAAAGACAACGAAAGTAAAGATGCTCAGTGTTCAAGATCTGAAATGCCTGCTCAGAGTGCTTTATGTGATGAAGAGGCAGAGGGACCGTCACCAAAGCACCTTTGTTCGTCAGTGGGTGGCCTCTCCATGACAAAACAAAATGTGTGTGTTGTATGCAAGGTACGGACATGAGGCAACCAAACAGGAAACAATGCAAGCTGTTAAGAATCAACACACAGTCAGCATGGCGCTCCTTCAAGCGCCACACAATCCTCATAGAAGATGAGGAGCTCAGGGATCGTCTCACATGACTAATTGAGTCAACGACAGCACTGTCAGATCCTTACGCAAATGATATAATGTACCACTATGCCTGTTGGATGAAGCATATCCACCACACAGTCTTCAAGACAGATGATGCTATGCATCTCCAGAGTGTGTCTCTCTCAGAGGCAAATAATTTGTTCTTTAGACACGTTGATACTGTCATCTTTGATGAGTGCGAGATCCGTTCACTGCAGTCTCTTTTAACAGACTACAGACGCATCGTCAGTGACTATGGCTACCCAGTGGGCGAGGTCAAATCATCTTACGTCTAAAGTCTGCTCATTGACCACACCTCAGGCTTCTATGGGCATGGAAAGAAAAAGGTGTTGGAGAAGGCGATGGTTGTTCCTGAGGCAAGAGAGCTCCTGGGACGAGTGGGTGAGAGTCTGGAGTTGAAAGATGAAGTGAGAGCGGATATGAAAGCCTTTGTCCTCTCAATTGTTTACGCTGAGAGTGCAGATGTTACGTGTGGCCAGGCCAGAGCTTCCAAGTGGCACAAATTGAAGAAGAAGTGTACGATTCGTCTCCCAGCTGATGAGGACTCCATGGATCTTCATGTGGAAAGGACAAACTACATTACATATTGCCAGCTCCATTACAACCTTCAAGAACATCCTTCCCCCATTGGTCACGGCTGGGAACTAGTGAATGGGAAGTGCCGGCCAGTGCGTCATCATACCCTTCCCCTCTTGCTCCAGCAGCTCACATCTCATGACTGCTCAGATGAGAGTAGCAGTGATAATGAATGGAGTCAGTGTGGAGAATCAACAGATGAAGAATAGTGATTCTGTCTCCGGTTCTCATCATCCATCAACAACAAGTTGTTAAGTTATATCGTCTGCTTAGCTTACTTTATATCCATCCCTACTCTGTATTTTGTTTTGTACCAGCCTTTTCTCTCCACCCTTATTTCCGTTATTTTTTAATATTGTGATGTGAACATTAGTGTGTTTTATTCTAACAATTATATTTTCAGTTTGACATTACATGGTTCAGTTGCTGTGTCAGTCAGAGGGAGATGCTGTTGCCTCCAAATCTGCCCTTAAGGCCATTAGGCTACTAGTTGATCAATTATTATTTTGGAGTGCTATTTGTTGAAGCACCACACCTCCCTTTTGACTGTTCACCTTGTAGTGGTCAGGGAGCTTGAGTACCTCAGTGAACCCTGAGAGCTATGCCAGTAGGAGGAAACTCCTAGCAGGTTTTACCAAACCGGACAGGTCTAGGGTGAGAGGTCAGACAAAGCAGTCAGACAACCTTGTGGAAACAGCATCTGGGGCCAATAACCCACCCTGCTGAAGCAAACAGGGGTGATCATGTCTCCGACTTTCACAGATGGATGGAGTATGATGGAAGATACCCACCTATCTCCTCTGTCCATAACTCAACTCATCATGAGCAGAGCTTTCATTAGAGCCTAATATGAAGGCTCTGTGACGATTTTGAAAATAATCCCGTTTGGAGCAAAAAATTTGCAGCCATCTTGCATTTGAAGGTCAACAATAGGTCAAATCATTATATAAACACCAAATATGTATTCCTTGATCAAAATAAGCTCTGAAACCATGTATTGTGCATCATTGTAGGTGAAACCATTAAAAAGTTAATTTCCACGGCAGCCATTTTGGATTTTGGTCTCTCACGAATTTCCCCTGCCTTTTAAAAAAATACACCCCGGCTAAATTTGTTTATTAACCATCCTAGATGACAAATCCATTGAGAAACGGACCTTCGCTCTCCACGGTCACGGAAGTGCCACAGATGACCCTACTATTCATCCGAGCACACTTCATGCATATTTTGTGCCAGTTCATGTCAGGGACCCGATGGACATCAATACTGGAAATTGTGATCAGACAATTGGAATATTCTTTTTGGGATACCTCCTAGTAAAGGTAAGGACTATATGACATCAATCCTACTTTGATCCAACAATGATTTCACATCGATCGCAACGATCATATGTCACGTACTCCAAAACGTATGCCGTTGCTGACGATCAGAGCACCTTTGATGCATTCATGATGAAACATAATACCTATTATATACTTTTGATTAGGAAATAGTAGCATGTCCAGGCGGGCAACGCGAACGCCTTTAGCAAAATTCACATAGCGCTCCATAACGCAGCTTCCAGGAATTAGTCAGGATCACTCTGAAACTATACAATATTCACCACGGGATAACATGCAAACGTATACATGAAAAAAAAAATTACATGTTGGACCAGAGATAGTGACTGTCAAATGAGCCATAGTATTGTCTCCATAGCTATAATATAGAATTTAGATATAGCTCTGCAAACATCGTGACGCACAGTGAAAATCCCTATCTTTTAAATCCTGGCCCATTGACTACAAGGATGGATAAAATGGCTGGCGCTGAAAGTGTTAAGATAATTGAAGGCTGGCATCTGTAAATGCACATATAAGTACTTTATTCTTATTCTTTTTTTTGTATCCACTTTTTCTCCTTATTTTTCTATTTTTCTCCCATCCCAATTTCGTATTTTGCCAATTCTCCCCTCCCCTATCTTGAACGTTGCTAGACTATGCCCCCCACTGGTCGGTTGTAGTGAGGATAGAAGCCTTGCATCACGTGTCCCCTCCGGTACATGAGGAGGCAGCCTGTTGCATATTTTCACCAGACAGCGCGGACTCTCAGTGGCGAGGAGTAACACGTGGGAGGCTCACGCTGCCCCCGATACTTCCTGTCTCTGCTGTGCAGGCGTCACCCAACCGACCTGTAGGAGTCGCTGTCCACAACGTCCAATCCCCACCCACCGGCTTCCACCCGCTACCTCTGCCAATTGAGATAGTATGACAACTGGTCCAAGCCGCAGGCAATGCTGACACCGGGATTCGAGACCGGAGTCTCTTGCATTGGTGACGAGCGCAATCTCCGCTACGCCACCCAGCCGCCACCGTTATTCTTATTCTTATTATTATCATTATTTTCTTTCCAATAAAATGAAAATCGGAAAATAAGTGGTATATGATGGAAAATGGATCTGTTTTTAATTTTTTATTTACTGATCTGTAAAAGTCTTGTCGAATGTAAGGTTTTATGTTTTGTGTGGACCCCAGGAAGACTAGTTGTTGTCATGCAACAGCTAATGGGGATCCTAATAAACTCAATAAACTCAACTCAATAAAACACAACACTTTAAAATGAATTAACATCCAGAGGCTGAGGTGTTAGAAGGTTGACCCTTTCACTACCACACTACAGAGGGTTAACCTTTCACTACCACACCGTCTGTAGTGTGGTAGTGAAAGGTTAACCTTCTGTAGTGTGGTAGTGAAAGCGTTAACTCTTTGTAGTGTGGTAGTGAAAGGGTTAACATTCTGTAGTGTCGTAGTGAAAGGTTAACCTCTTAAGCCCTAGCCCTATTTTCTGAAAATCCACCTAAAAATACATACCTAAGTAAATGTAATATTGCTCCACTTCGACAAGGTCCATTTGCATGTTCTTGGTATCTAGGGACATCTATGGATCTCAGGGAACGTATTCCCAGTGTCAGAAATATTGTGTCTGTTACTAGTGTAAACTATAGAATCATCAGTCGCAGTCAACCAGTACCTGCTAACGGGTCGAACCCTTTAGCTCAACTGGTTGACGCGGCTGTTGCGGAGCACGAACTTGAATAGGAGAGCTGTATTTGCTCTTGGTATGTCAGGTCTGTTTTGATTGTGTCATGGCAGTCTTTAACCGTCTGACGGCTCATATGTTGTCCATTTCGACCAGCGTCTGTCGTATGTCTCGGCCTTTATTCTCAGCAGGAATGTCATTTTTTCCATAGCGCTTATCTCCTCCACTATTCCCCTCCATGTCTCTTTGTCTGATTTTGAACAGGTACAAGTCTTCATTGTGTATGGTCTCCTCTGTGATCAAACCCAGGTACATCAACTGGGGTTTCATGGGGAATTCGTAGCTAAGGATTCTGTACATTTCCTGTGTAATACTCTCCCAGAATCTCATCACAGACCGCAGTGGTTTTAATGGTCAGATAGTGGTTATAGGGCGGTCCTTACGTTGACCGCAGTGGTTTTAATGGTCAGATAGTGGTTATAGGGCGGTCCTTACGTTGACCGCAGTGGTTTTAATGGTCAGATAGTGGTTATAGGGCGGTCCTTACGTTGACCGCAGTGGTTTTAATGGTCAGATAGTGGTTATAGGGCGGTCCTTACGTTGACCACAGTGGTTTTAATGGTCAGATAGTGGTTATAGGGCGGTCCTTACGTTGACCACAGTGGTTTTAATGGTCAGATAGTGGTTATAGGGCGGTCCTTACGTTGACCACAGTGGTTTTAATGGTCAGATAGTGGTTATAGGGCGGTCCTTACGTTGACCGCAGTGGTTTTAATGGTCAGATAGTGGTTATAGGGCGGTCCTTACGTTGACCGCAGTGGTGTTAATGGTCAGATAGTGGTTATAGGGCGGTTCTTACGTTGACCGCAGTGGTTTTAATGGTCAGATAGTGGTTATAGGGCGGTTCTTACGTTGACCGCAGTGGTTTTAATGGTCAGATAGTGGTTATAGGGCGGCCCTTACGTTGACCGCAGTGGTTTCCTACGTAGCCGTTCTGGCACTGGCAGTGGTCCTCAGCACATGTGCCTCCGTTCATACAGCGGATGTTACAGTGCTGGACTGCAGGCACACACACACAGAGAGAAGAAGGAAAATGAATGGTTAAACTTACAACACAAACACACATTACAGGTTAGACTTACAACATAAACACACAGAAATGCACGATGAGCCATGTTTATCATAAATCACGCTAAGAAATAATATTCCCCAGAAATGTATAGTGTGACAACAGATGAGCACATTGGGTAAAAGTGCTGTGCACTGCTAGAGGGCGACATGGAGGAGATGTTGACTATGGATCTCTTCCAAAGCACACATGCCCATTCTGCTCACACAGACAACAATATGCTTTCAGAGTTAGCGTGCTATTTCCGAGAGTGCAATTGTAACATAGATCAATTACTGCACGTTTTTTGGGCAGTATCAAGGGTGGTTTTGGCAAAATACTTCAACCTTGGATGATTGTGATACTGTGCATGTGTTCTGGTATGGTGCTAGTTATTGTCCCTAGAACACTGCAAACCTGATAAAAAAGGAGACCAAGGGAGAGGATGTGGTATTATACATATTATAAAAAAAAATAAAAGTCTGAGAAATTCCAAATGGAAAGATTTCTAACAAAAAACATTCCTTTCGATTGTTGCTCTAGAGAGGCAGAAATATCACAATACCACACGTCTGTCTGTTCTAAGTCACCGCTCGTCACTTGCTGCTGTTGTTGTCATTATTTAATAGTTTAATTATACCATCAAAGCTCTTCCATAATGGTACTGCTCTTTGAAACCAAGAAAAGGCATTTGTTGCTCACATTATTACAGTATGTGGCTATATAAATAATATTATCAGTGTTTTTACATAATGCACATTATTCTGCATACTACCTTATATTCCAGACACAGTCTTAATCTTAGTCCTAGGTGTAACAAGAGGATGGGTCATAGCCCAAACATTCATATGACGGTTATTCAGCGCTGGGTGACAACACTACATCTTACAATGTGATTTGTGTCCCGTTGGTAACGAGGGAAACCATTTCTATGATGACACTGACCCACCCTCTTCTTATGACTTTGTAGTACATGACTAAACAGAATATTGGCAATATTGCCATGGAAAAAGAACTATCACACTCTGCAAAACTCAACAGTATGTGGGATAAGATGTTTACATGTCTCAGTATACTGAATAATATCCCAGAGATCATAGCCAGCATATGAGCTTATCCTGGCTATTTCTGCTAACGAGATATCGCATTTACATGTTCCAATCGAAGAACAGAACACGCAAAATCAATCAATCAATCAATCAATCAATCAACATATTATGTAAATGCACTTCATGTATTTATCTGTCAACCAGGAATCAATTCACTCATCCATTCGCCAATCTAGCAGTGTTATTACAGAATGATTTCAGAGGTTTTCCATGTAAAGCAGCATCACATTAGGAGGTGCATTAGGAGGGCAGTAAAGTACCTGACTTGGATCCACAGGCAGCGGAGATCTGGCCGTTGGGACAGGTGCACATGTTGGGTCTGGAACAGAAGCCGTCTCCACATGCGCTGCGACAAATTGCTGTAAAGACACATCAAAACAACATCATAAAATCATATATATCACACAACTGCTCACTGTAGCAAGGTAAAGACACATCAAAACAACTCATCATACAATCATATACATCATACAACCATCCACTGTAGCGAGGTAAATAACTTCATAAACAACATGGATGTGGACATACGCACTGGCCTTGCATGAAGCCTGGCTCACTGCAGCCTTTCCCTTCTTGTGCTTGAAGGAAAACACAGCTAAAGCTAAAGCTACATCTGCCTATACGTTTAGAATTCCCATGGGAACAGCGTGGGAACATGGTCCATGTGCTAAAACCTATATTAACACGGTGGCATGCAGTAGATGCAAACCCTTCTCGCATAAATGTAACTGGTCTTACACAAAGTGTCATGCCTGTGGGCCGCCACTTGGGGCAGAGTGGCTAAGTGTGAGTGGATTACTAATTAAGTGAGTGAGTGAGTGAGTGAGTGAGTGAGTGAGTGAGTGAGTGAGTGAGTGAGTGAGTGAGTGAGTGAGTGAGTGAGTGAGTGACATTGCCGATCATAGAGATGCTTTGCATCAAAAACAAAATCAACAACTCTTCAAAAATAGACCAGATACCAAATATGGCCATTCTGCTCCTTAACTCTCAGCAGATTGGCAGTGGTCCTGAGTGTTTTTTGTTTGTTGTTGTTGTGCTTTTTCCATGTTTGATTCACAGACGTAGCTGAAGGCCAATGTGCATTTAGTGGCTGTTCTGACTTTGTTGTTCCCTTTCCCACAGTCTGCTGCTGGCATGGTCCCCTGCCTCCTGTCCCGTCAGGTAGAGTCCAGCCACTGACCCCAACTCCCCGAACCCCACTGCTAAACTATGTCATTAGGGCTGCTACAGGCAGCCAGCCAGCTAGACTGCAATCACACAACACAACAGGCCCTTTGGCCTCTTCCTGTCTGCTGAGAGAGAGAGAGAGAGAGAGAGAGAGAGAGAGAGAGAAGAGAGAGAGAGAGAGAGAGAGAGAGAGAGAGAGAGAGAGAGAGAGAGAGAGGAGAGAGAGAGAGGAGAGGAGAGGGAGAGAGAGAGAGAGAGAGAGGGAGAGAGAGAGAGAGAGAGGAGAGAGAGAGGGAGGAGAGAGAGAGGAGAGAGAGAGAGAGAGAGAGAGAGAGAGAGAGAGAGAGAGAGAGAGAGAGAGAGAGATGAGAGAGAGAGAGAGAGAGAGAGAGAGAGGAGGGGGGGGGGAGAGAGAGAGAGAGAGAGAGATGAGAGAGAGAGAGAGAGAGAGAGAGAGAGAGAGAGAGAGAGAGGGGGGAGAAGAGAGAGAGAGAGAGAGAGAGAGAGAGAGAGAGAGAGAGAGAGAGAGAGAGAGAGAGAGAGAGAGAGAGAGAGAGAGAGAGAGAGAGAGAGAGAGAGAGAGAGAGAGAGAGAGAGAGAGGGGGGGGAGGAGAGAGAGAGGAGAGAGAGAGAGAGAGAGAGAGAGAGAGAGAGAGAGAGAGAGAGAGAGAGAGAGAGAGAGAGAGAGAGAGAGGAGAGAGAGAGAGAGAGAGAGAGAGAGAGAGAGAGAGAGAGGGAGAGAGAGAGAGGAAGAGAGAGAGAGAGAGAGATGAGAGAGAGAGAGAGAGAGAGAGAGAGAGAGAGAGAGAGGGGGGAGAAAAAAGAGAGGGAGAAAAAGAGAGAGGGAGAGAGAGAGAGGGAGGGGAGAAAAAGAGAGGGAGAAAAAGAGAGAGGAGAGAGACAGAGTTTCGAATACTAGAGGCCTACAAAATAAAACTCAGTAAAAGGATAAATCCTGTTTTTCATGGCCTGCTCTCTGCTTATCGTCACACAAACATTTAGCTTAATTTAGATGGCAGCCACTGGTGCTTCCTGAATGTGAGTCATGGGGTGAGCTGCAATATGGAACACAATTGTCTTTCATGCTAAATGAAGATGCTGTTGCCCATAATGATTCTTTTAATGATTCTTTGAGTTATCTCAGTCTAAAGAACCATCCCAGTGTCGTCTGAGTCTTTGAGTTCTCTCAGTCTAAAGAACCCTTCCAGTGTTGTCTGATTCTTTGAGTTCTCTCAGTCTAAAGAACCCTTCCAGTGTTGTCTGAGTCTTTGAGTTCTCTCAGTCTAAAGAACCATCCCAGTGTTGTCTGAGTCTTTGAGTTCTCTCAGTCTAAAGAACCATCCCAGTGTTGTCTGAGTCTTGAGTTCTCTCAGTCTAAAGAACCATCCCAGTGTCGTCTGAGTCTTTGAGTTCTCTCAGTCTAAAGAACCATCCCAGTGTTGTCTGAGTCTTTGAGTTCTCTCAGTCTAAATAAAGCTTCCAGTGTCATCTGATTCTTGTCATATTATCACATGAAGGTTGCACGTGTAAAGGCTGGCTCCCAATCCTATGAATGGCTGCATTTTCTATAGCACTACACAATGGCGTTTTTACAATGGAAAGACTGCATACATTATCATCAGGCACTCAAGTCTAACTGAAAACTGTAGATCTTATACCCACTGAATGCTAAAAACATGATATTGTAATATTATTACTTAAAGAGGAATGCCTTAGTTAGGGCTGGGAGGTATAGTACTAGTAGTGGTGGTGGTAGTAGTGGTGGTGGTAGTAGTAGTAGTAGTACTAGTAGTAGTAGTAGTAGTAGTAGTAGTAGTAGTAGTAGTAGTAGTAGTAGTAGTAGTAGTAGTAGTAGTAGTAGTAGTAGTAGTAGTAGTAGTAGTAGTAGTAGTAGTAGTAGCAGTAGTAGTAGTAGTAGTAGTAGTAGTAGTAGTAGTAGTAGTAGTTATACCGATACCGGATCCATGTAAAGGTATGTATTTTTACCAATCATTGTTTAAACATTGAAAAAATGATACATGTATTTTTAAGCTCAGTCTGGGGGGGTTCAAATCTGCCATTCTGAATGAAAGAGCATGACCATGACGTGAAGTGTATTACCAAATAAAAAATACATAAAAAATATGTCAAATCATAATGTTATTTCCATTGGATTAAAACCAAACACCATCA
>NC_140184.1:29563817-29583817 GCF_963971535.1 Notolepis coatsorum
TGTCCAGTCCACTGTGACCTGAATGTTTTCAGCACATAATTTACACACTACATCATCTCTGGTGCCCCACCCAATATGTAGCCCATAGAGTGCAGCCTGGCTCCATCCTGCCAAGCAACCAGGAGAAACTATAACTATTATGTGATGTCCTCCACAGCTCTCTATTGTCTATCTGTTCTGCTTCTATCAATTATAGTCTCTTCTACTCATTCTTCTCTATATGTCTGAAGAAACAGCTTAAACCAACACTTCATGATATGGGGTGCAAATGCACACTGGGTTTTACCGTAAAGCTTTGAATAGGAATACAAGAAAATAGCTCCAATTAAATGCAACACCGTAGAATTCTCCTCTTTGCCAAGTCTTCAAGGCAGATCTTTAAGCTTTCTTTCATTTGACTTAAACTGTCTCAGCTCAGAGAACCTGCACAACTCATATTCTCTCTGAACAGTCTTACTGAATAGTGGCGTCTTGCCCTTATGAACACAATCATGTATCATCCACTGCAGAACAGAATATGGGCTTAACGTTGACTGGCAATGATGCAAAATGTATTAGAGGAAAAAACACACAAAAGACTTTCCACCAAATTATTACAGACACAACTCTATACATCTCACACCCAGGGAGATAATGGATCTGGGTAAAGAGAGGAATGAGAACGTGTGGGTTGAAGAGAAGAGAAGGAGGGGGAAGTCCCATCTTCTTAACAAATATTTGGGGCTTATATTGAGTCTTAAAATGTTTTCAGAAAACAAAGTGAAAACATCTGTCAACGTGGTGAGAGAATTTAACTTTGTTCCACATCCAACTGAACTTGTTTCATGACTCTTCTTGCAACAAGTGCCACCATCTTGAAAGGAGGCAGGTAACTATTCTGTTCAACGTGAGTTTAGCCTCTCGTGAGAAAATCCTTGAAATAATGACATTTTTATTGGAACAGCAAGTGAAATAATCTCACCCCGTTGGCAGTTTTTTTTCACTCCTTTTAAGAAAATAAAAATGTAAGACTCAATGTAAATGACTTGTTAAGATGGCGATGTTTTATTTTTTTTTGTAATGGAAGAAACGAGGAGCAGAGCTGGCCTCTGATGATGGGAGGGGGTTGTTTTGACAGTAAGAGAGCCCCTCCTAGGCTCAATTAGATCCGTTGGATCCCAGTCTCTCTCTCTCTCTCTCTCTCTCTCTCTCTCTCTCTCTCTCTCTCTCTCTCTCTCTCTCTCTCTCTCCTCCCCTCTCTCTCTCTCTCTCTCTCTCCTCTCTCTCTCCTCTCTCTCTCTCTCTCTCTCTCTCTCTCTCTCTCTCTCTTCTCTCTCTCTCTCTCTCTCTCTCTCTCACACACAGTGAACATAGCAGAGCTGAGATCAGCTGCTACAGTACAAGCATGACCTGGGTGTGGTGGTTTTAAGGTGGGGGTGCAGGGCTGGGGGTGCAGAGTGGGGTGCAGTGTGTTCGAGTCTGGGGAGTGATCCGAGACAGAGAGAGAGGGAGAGAGAGAGAGAGACAGGGAGACAGAGTGAGAGAGAGATTGCTGGCCTCTGCTCAGATAAATACTGGTGACTGGGCAGAGACTGGGGTTGCGGTGCTGGCCTGCCTGTAAGATGTAAAAGTATTGTATCTCTCTCTCTCTCCAAAAATGATTAGGATGGGGTTATGCATGTCTGGGGCATCAGGGGTATGCTGTGAACATACTCCAAATGATGGAATGTTGTCCTTTTTGTCGTCCATTTCTGAATGACTTCACTTACTGTATTTTTCTCCTGTTCTTTTTTAGTGAAGGTGCGTCTCTTTTTTAGCTGCAACCAAGCAGTATAACTCTGTCTGTCAGCCCGCCCCGAAAAAAAATTTAAAAAAAAATTCTCCTCTCACAGTTTTTACACCATGGTCACGGGTCATACCTCAAATCGCGCAGCTTCATTGGGAATGGTGTGCTATTACTTTGTGTAAATTATTGGTTCATGGTGTGGGAATAATTAAACTTTTTGGGGGGCAATTGCCCCATGGAAATGAGTGCAGCAGCTTGCATTCATCCTTTTGAGCATTTTTTCTAGCTTATTATACTGTTCCTACCATTTTCACACAAACTAGGATTTTTTTCTTAACCTGTTTTTCTACTTATAAAGGTTGAAAGCAACGCCATGTTCCCCTTTTGCGTTAAAAAAAATTGGTCTGGGCAGGTGCAGCTAATCAACCCAGGTTTTTCATTGGTGTAGGTTAGCCTTGTTCCTTATACTTTAGCGCCACTGTCTTTCATAATTCATTAACTGCTTGTCCTAGAGACTTGTGGGAGACTGAGAAGAGTTCCGCTGTGGATATCCTCTTACAATTACATTAAAGCACCAGTACAATGATATTAATTCAGTCAGAAAAGGTTATTGTTAATGTTAATGTTTTTTCAGTTTCAGATGTATCATTTGATTTGTTATAAATGTTTTAGTACACCATCTTTGAGCACAGCCAAATCTATAAATATGTTGAGGGGGCATGGCCTTCTATTATTGGTCATACAGAACCAAGCATTTCACCGTAAAGTATGTGTATTTTATTGTGATAATTAATAAACAACCTTGAACTTGAAACTATTCATTGAAATGTCAAGTTACTATTATAATACACAACGCTTTCAATGTTAACAGATTCATGGGACCAGTATGATTGGTTGCTATGGGAGATTAACCTTGCCTAACAGGTGCTAAAAAAATTGCCACAGTTGCTCAATTATAGCAAACTAGTTTCATTACTTGTTTGTGGACTAGCTAGCTGATATCCTTTCCAACTACTGACAACTGACAGATTGATTGATCGTTAGGGTAACTCAAGTATATTATGCAATCTCTTCAGGGAAGCAGATTGGATGTCTGAAATTGTTGGATTATGTTAATATCCAAGGGGATAGATATCAAATGGTACAACAACAACAACAATTCTTACATTTTTGGTAATGTTATATGAACTGTAAAACTGTAAAACATTGCAATGAGATTGAAAAATAAGATTTTCATTGTACTGAATCTTTAAGCTTAGTGCTACTTTGAGAGCACCTACACAATGGAGGGTTGCAATTAATCAGGAATTACATGCTTGCATATATATAATTATTTACAAACAGTTTTTAAATATGTCAGTGTGTGTGTATGTGTGTGCGTGTGTGTGCATGTGCGCTACATGGCTCAGTAAAAGTGTCTGTCCTACATCATTAGTGTGTCTCTTTGCAGATGTCTCAGCCAGCATACAGCCATCTGGACTACATAACTATATTGGATATGAATATGAAAATGACATCTACCATAAACACATAGAAATACCACCACCAAACACATACACACAGACACACTAACATACACACACACACACACCATTGTAAGAGTCATAGTTATGATGTGATGGTTTTCTACTGAAGACCTCCTGCTACTTTACATGTTGCTTACAGTCATGGTCAACAGGATATAGTGTGGGAGAAAAAATTATGCCAAACACAACAGGGTAACCCCCTGGCCTCTGGTGCAGAGGAACTATCATTTATAGTAAGACATCACCCACCACCCCCTTTCCTCTGTCTCCACTCAAAGCATTTCTCTCAAAACATTCTATACTATACTATATTAAGCGCACACCAATCTGGCTTTAGAGCAAAACATAGCATGACCTCTGTCACTATACTTTGGTTGTAAATGATATAGTATCCACCCTGGCCAAAAGAAAACATTGTGCTGCCCTATTTGTAGATCTGTCAAAAGCCTTTGACACAGTTGACGATTATCTACTTTTACAAGAGTGTGTCAGTGTGTGAAAATGGGAAATGCTCAGTCAGTGAGTCAGAGTTCTTACCCATTACAAAAGGCGTCCCACAGGGATCAATCCTAGGTCCTATCTTATTTACCATCATTTATTTTAATCTTCTAAAGCAGAGTGCCCACGTGCCACTAGACATGTTTTGCAAAACATGACACATCTTTGGAATCATTTATGATAAAGGCTTGCTTTAAATTGTATCTGAATTAGGAGATTCTCTTCTCTCTGGCTGAAGTGAGAATTCTCTCTTGATGAACGGCTGTCTGGCAGTCCACACAAGTATGGCCTGAATCTTGAAATATCTAGATTTTCTCTCTTCCAAATGCAGGCTAGTAAATCCCCTGCATCTATTTATCTGTCACTGAGCTTTTACCCTATAGCCAATGGAAATGCTAGAAATGGTCATGTGGGCTGGGAGGACCATGGCAAATTCCTATAGTTTCTCCAATCCAGTGGCTCCAATCTCCGCAGATCGGACCATCATTGCTCACGCGTAACAGAGAATAGAGAGAGGAGTGTGTCCCTGACACGAAAATAAGTATAAAAGAGGAACTCATTGTGGATGTTGAGGATGATCCAGATAATATGAATGGAAAGGACTGTGAGCCAGATAGATGGGACAGTGATGATGACAATCATAGTGAAGGATTTTATGCATTTGAAGCTATGGTTTAAAGTAGCCTACTCTTGTATCAATTGATCTGACAACTATATAATTTATTGTGTAGCTTGAATGAAAATCACCTGTTGATGATTCATGTGTGTAACTATGCTATTTGGATAAGATGCAGTGAGGGACATTGATAGGAGTCCACAACAGAAAATATATATGATGGCGGGGCCTTTTGTTAGAGGTAGTGTGTGGTGTGTGTGTGTGTGTGTGTGTGTGTGTGTGTGTGTGTGTGTGTGTGCGTGCGTGCGTGCGTGCGTGCGTGCGTGCGTGCGTGCGTGCGTGCGTGCGTGCGTGTGTGTGCGTGCGTTGTGTTGCCTCCAAATATGAAGGCAATACCAAAATATATATATTTTCACATTGTCCGCTTAAAAAATGCCAGAACAATATCCAAATAAATGGCTGTCACTCACTGAGGAAAAAGTGTATTTGCACCAAATTTTGCATAGGAGGTCCAAAACACCTAAATAGAACTTTACATGTTGAAAAAGGAATAATTCCCTGGTAAACTATAGTTATTCAACAACAACAACCAAATGCAATGGGCATTCCTTTTATGTAATGGTGACTTTACACTGCAACAGAAATAAAGGGTAGGTTCCCCTGTATCATAAAAGGTATACCACTTGATACTGACTCAAAGAATAAGCTCATAATCTGCAATGGTATAACACTATGTCCAGGCGAACCATTGTCTGTGTAGGCTTAAGATGGTTAATAATATTGGCTTGTCTTTGAGTGGCTGTTAAGTTCATCTTTATGCAGATGACACTATTGTTTATTGTATTACAGACTCTGTACAACTAGCCATTGAGAATCTGCAGCTATCCAACAACAGCCAGCAGAGAAAGAGATTATCCAACGGCGTTGGAGATGGATTGGCCATACACTCCGTAAACCATCCCTGAGCATCACAAGACAATCTCTCAGGTGGAACCCCCAAGGGAAAAGAAAGAGAGGCCGACCACGAAACACCTGGCGCAGAGACTGGAAGATGATTCCAAGAAGATGGGACACACACCTGGGGCCAGCTTGAGAAGTTGGCTCAGGATCGGGATGCTTGGAGAACCCTTGTTGACGGCCTATGCCCCAAACGGGGTAAAAGGCGTAAGTAAGCTATCCTTTAATGCTTTGCAAGATATGCATATTAATCTTAAACCTGTACTTAATGCAAATAAAACAAAATGTCTGATGTTCTCTAGAGCCAAATGTATATAATATCTCTACTGTGTCTAACATAATACAAATAATAGAAAATACAAATATCTTGGCACATGGATTAATGAGAAATGTACATTTAAATGCCATTGCCATATAGACAATCTTGCCAGTAAATTATGGCAGAAATGTCCTCCCTGTCCAGGAACAGAAGCAGCTTCCCAGTGATTAGCAGAAAGAGGGTTGTTGAAGCAGTTGTCTTTTATCTGTCTTGGGTTATGGAGATGTGATTTATAGACATGCGGCTGCTTCATCTCTTAAGGCCTTGGATTTATCACTCAGCCCATAGATTTATCACCGGTGATAATTACTCACCATTTTATCCTGTACAATAAGGTCTGGCGGAGAGGTGTGATTTGCACTGGCATCTGTTTCTGTACAAAGCCATTGTTGGAGATCGTAACCCTTATACCACTTAATTATTGGACTGGACCTCTGAACCGTATCGTACTCGTTGTTCCAATGACTGGCTTACACTTCAGACCAGGGGCGGACTGGGACACAAATTCAACCCGGGACATTCAGATGCACCAGCCCACGCACGGGCCCCGAAATTGGCCCACACAACGGTCGTTATGAAACACTCGTCCCAGTATTAAACAACCCAAGGCTGTGGCTAAGGAGTCAACATCAGAGAGACCAAATCTACACCCCGCCCCTAGATGTGCACTCGTGCACAGTGCACACACACACACACACACACACACACACACACACACACACACACACACACACACACACACACACACACACACACACACACACACACACACACACACACACACACACACACACACACACACACACACACACACACACACACACACACACACACATACCGTTACTTCCTGTCATTGGCATACGGTTTATCTTTTTTACTAACATCTTAGTGCCTCATTAGCACTAAGTGTAGTTAAGTATTAACTACACCATAATAATATTAAGGTTTTGATCCATAGAAATGTCTGTGCTACACAATTTCAGTTAGATTCGATTTATTGTCGTTTAATTTTGCACTCATGACATTAGTTGCTTGCCGTTTAATCAACATCAAAATACCCCCCACTTCCTCCCAGACACCCATTCCAAGAGCCTGTTCACTCTCTCTGTCTCTCCCCCAATTAAACTGTCCTACTCTACATCACCAGCATGTTTCGCAGCAAGTCACTTGTTCCTTCCTCTACTAAACAGGTCTGTAATTCTCAAATATTGTTCTGCGTCTTTTACTAGCAATTTAGTTGACACTGAAGTTAGTAAAATGCCATCCGAATTATGAAAAAGCTTTCTTGATGGAGAAACAGTGTATCAAAAATCTGAAAGAAGGAAAGATTTACTGTTTGAAATTCTCCTAGTTGTTAGATTACTGCTTCACTCTGCTGATCAGCTCTTCCACCTTAGAGCTATATCTCCAGGCAGCCTCACGTTGTTCACTAAGCACAACATTTGACGACACAGAAGCGAATCTTCATTCAAACAGCAATGGCAGGCAGCTCGCACAGTAGAAGCAATCGTCCGTGTTATCTGATTTGGAGAGTCTTCCTTTATTAAAAGGACAACAAAAAACTTCTCTGAAGGCTTATTGTCAGAGAATAGGCTACGGTGTCAGAGAATTAGGAGAATTAGGCTATGCGGTATGCTCCAAATGGCATTGAGTTTCTCTCGTTCGATGTCATGGATAGGCTAGGGCAGGGGTTCCCAAAGTGGGGGTCGCGAGCCGCAGAGGGGCGGTCGCCAGATGATTTCCAAAAAATAAAATAAAAAATTCCCCAAAGAAATTAATATTTTTTTTGTTTGTTTTTTATGCAGTCAGGCCACTTTTAACAATAATTTGTGATGCCATCACAAACACTGGCATTTAAAGGGTACAAATAAAAAAATTCCTGCACCAGAATGCAGGAAATTAAGTCTTTGTAACAAAATAATTCCTGGTGGGGGACCCCCAGACCCCCTGCTAAAAAAGTGGCCTGACTGGGGCTATATTTTGCACTATATTTCCTGGCCTGAATGAATTCCCCAGCGGCACGGTGGTGTAGTGGTTAACACTGTCGCCTCACAGCAAGAAGGTCCAGGGTTCGATTCCCGCTTGGGGACCAGGTTTCCATGATGCCAGGTACTCAGGTGGGGTATCTCCCAGGCCTTTCTGTGTGGAGTTTGCATGTTCTCCCCGTGCTTGCAAGGGTTTCCCCCCCGATAAGATAAACCCAATGGAAAAACATGCACAACAACAGATCGCTAACGCTGTGGCGTCCTTGACGAAGACGGACAGGAGCACTTGGATTGGTCCCCTGGCGCGGCTCACGTTGACGCCTGTCTGCTCCCGGCTGCCCTTGGGGGGGAAGGACGACGGGATGGGTTAATCGCAGAGACAAATCGCATCCGCGATCCTAAAGAGACAATGCATGCGTGTGTGTTCCGGTGTGTGTGCTAAACTAACCGCTGTGTGTACCACTAAAACATTGAGTGTCGTTGCATGCCGAATAAAGACCTCTGCAACAGGTCCTGCATTATTATTATTCCCCAGTCCGGCCCTGGTTAAAAGCCTCCAATGCTTATTACTAGTGTGTGTGCGTTTGAACGTTTGCATGTTTCAACCATACATTTCCATTAAAAACCATACATTTCCTCCTATAATAGTGGGGGTCGCGGCTCTCTCACACCGTTATTTGGGGGTCGCGGCCTGAAAAGTTTGGGAACCCCTGGGCTAGGGGACACAAATTCAGCCTGAGACGTTCAGAGTCGCTCCGGCCCGCACGCACACACGCACACACACTATTGTCACCTATGTGTGTCGTTGCGCTCTGGGTAGTGTATCTGTAGTAGAGCGCTGTGTAGGCTACATCATCTGGATGGACTGTTTCTGTGCGAGCGAGCATGTGTACTATGGAATTTAATCCTGCCGGCGCCACTGCCGGCCCACACACCAGCCCACACACCGGCCCACACACTGGCCCACACACTGGCCCACACTCCAGCCCACACACCAGCCCACACTCTGGCCCACACACTGGCCCACACACTGGCCCACACACTGGCCCACACTCCGGCCCACACACTGGCCCACACACCGGCCCACACACCGGCCCACATACCGGCCCACATTAGTGGCCCACACACCGACTCACACACTGGCCCACACACAGACTCACACACTGGCCCACACACCGGCCCACATTAGTGTCCCACACACCGACTCACACTGGCCCACACCGGCCCGCCGTACAGACCATGTAGCCTGGGAGATGACTGAAATCACTGCAAGAGCTAGTAGGCAATTTTTAAGCATCTTTCTGTGGTAATTTTCATTTTTACATCTAACTTTTTCAGCCCTACCCTACCAAAGTGTGCCGATCGGAGTGGACTAAATGGGCCAGTCAAACCACCCCATAAAAAAAAAAAAAGTAAAAAAGAAAAAAATATATATATATATTTTTTGGACCAGCCCACTTTACTTCCGGCCCATAGGGATTCGTCCCGAACGTCCTGATGGCCAGTCCGGGCCTGCTTCAGACCCCCATTTGCACTGAAATTGGGAAATCTGTTTTAGCTTCTGTGCCCCCAACATGTGGAATGTCCTGCAATGTACCATTTAACTCAATACATTAGTATAATTTGGCCAATCCTTAATGACCATCCTTAATGAAAATCCTTAATGACCAGCCTGTAACATTCTGCCCCTCCTGCCTGACAGTGTTTTTAGTTTTCTTGTATTTTGGAACATCAGCTCCTTTTAGTCCAGTTTTAACTGTGGACAAATTGTATTTGAGTGTTCTGCACATGTTTGCACCCCTGGTCCCTGGAACCTTCCTCCTGCAATTGGGTTCTACCTCCACATCCCACCATCGAAGCGCAACCATTTCACCCCAGTTTGCAGTTGCTTTAATTAATTTATTTTCTTGTTTATTTATTTATTGGCTGTATTCTCTCGGCAACATTGAAAACGAGAGCTTTCTCTCAATGGTATTTTCATTGGGACTCCCTGGAAGAAGAGATCTTGTATCTCAATGGGACATTCCTGGATAAATAAAGGATAAATAAAAAATAAAAATAAAAATAAAAATAAAAATTGAATGAATGAATGAATGAATGAATGAATGAATGAATGAATGAATGAATGAATGAATGAATGAATGAATGAATGAATGAATGAATGAATGAATGAATGAATGAATGAATGTTTTCTATATGAATTGAAAATGTTTCTATATGAATTGAAAATGGGGGACCCTGATGGAAACAAGACAAACGTCTTTCTCAGGTCTGCATCCCCTTAACAATTGTATGTATTGAGCCGTACTGTATTGTACCCATTCTGCAATCTGTTAAATAAAGTTTTCATTCATTCATTCATTCATTCATTCATTCATTCATTCATTCATTCATTCATTCATTCATTCATTCATTCATTCATTCATTCAACTAATTCAATCTCTCTGCTGTCAGTAACCAACCATGGGCTTAATTGTATGTATGTTTACTCTCCAGTCCTGAAATGGCAAAACAAATAATAATAATAATAATAATAATAATAATAATAATAATAATAATAATAATAATAATAATAATAATAATAATAATAATAATAATAATAATAATAATAATAATAATAATAATAATAATAATAATAATAATAATAATAATAATAATAATAATAATAATAATAATAATAATAATAATAATAATAATAATAATAATAATAATAATAATAATAATAATAATAATAATAATAATAATAATAATAATAATAATAATAATAATAATAATAATAATAATAATAATAATAATAATAATAATAATAATAATAATAATAATAATAATAATAATAATAATAATAATAATAATAATAATAATAATAATAATAATAATAATAATAATAATAATAATAATAATAATAATAATAATAATAATAATAATAATAATAATAATAATAATAATAATAATAATAATAATAATAATAATAATAATAATAATAATAATAATGTGACTGAAATGGATAAACGATGAAACAGTTTTTGGTTCCTCCGTTCTCTGAAAGTAATTAAGAGACAACAGAGTTGATTCTGTTCTGTGCATCAAGTTGTCAGAAAGTAGGTTTTTCTTTTAAGATGAGGTTGGACAGAGAAGAAAGGAGATTGTAATACATAATAATAATAATAATAATAATAATAATAATAATAATAATAATAATAATAATAATAATAATAATAATAATAATAATAATAATAATAATAATAATAATAATAATAATAATAATAATAATAATAATAATAATAATAATAATAATAATAATAATAATAATAATAATAATAATAATAATAATAATAATAATAATAATAATAATAATAATAATAATAATAATAATAATAATAATAATAATAATAATAATAATAATAATAATAATAATAATAATAATAATAATAATAATAATAATAATAATAATAATAATAATAATAATAATAATAATAATAATAATAATAATAATAATAATAATAATAATAATAATAATAATAATAATAATAATAATAATAGATACTTGTTTAACTCCCACCAAGGACCAGACAAAACTAATGTTTCTGGCCCTCTGGCCTTCGTCAGTTGTTGAATATGAATTCTCTACATAATATCACAAGCTACTGTAGTTAGTACTGTTAGGTACCTCAATATCACCCGTCAAACTTGTAATCACTTCATCAGTTGATTAGTCAATGAATCCATCTGTTTCCTTCAATCACGACTGTTGCGAAGAAGGTGGATTTGAGGTAGGTTAGTTAGTAATTAAAATAGTTATTTCCTGAAAGATGAGGACCACATGTGATTTAAAGACGTCATACTTCATGACAGCAAATGGGAAACACTTGTGGATAAAACCAACTAACCGATTAGTTCAGAGTAGTTTCGTTGGCCTAGGATGACCCACACAGTTTATCACGTCATAATTCAGATAATTCAGATTCCTTGTAGCTGGTTTTCCGCTTTTTTCATTAACTGTGTGTGCAGCGAGGAAAAAACGTTCCCCTACCCCGACATACACACATGACAAACATCCCCCGCCTATATCGTCAATACATTTCCGTGCCTATATGTTCCATGTATCCCAGAGGCAGTTTAATAGCCTAGATTGAGATCAGTTCTGGCCGCGCTGAGAGCAGTAACTGCAGCAAGACTTTCTCACACTGTGTGTTGTCTTTGGCTCCACGGTCAGGCTTCATTTCCTTTTGTCTTCTGCTGCACAACTGCTGCCAATATTCATGTGAAATATTTCAAGAAAATGAGTTGAAGTCTCTCTCTCTCTCTCTCTGTCTCTCTCTCTCTGTCCTTTTTCTCTTTCTCTGGCTCCCTCACCTTCTCTCTCTCCTCTCTTTCTTTATCCGTCTCTTTCTCTGTCTCTCCCTCTCTCCCGCTCTCTCTCTTTCTCCTCTCTACCCTCCCTGTGCACATGTGTGCGTGTGTGTGGGTAATAGCAATGCTTGCAAATTGTTGGGGGAGTTTGGTCTCTATCTTTTTTTGTCATGAGAATAATGGCATAATGGAATTCCATCCTCTTTTTGGGGTTGGCCTTCTATTAGCATACACAGTCTCATTCAGTAACACAAATACACAGTGCAGTTGAACATAACCACAATGTAACGTTGAGGAACCTCTTTTTGCCCGTACAGGATACTTCTCAGCACAAAAGTATCATGATTTCAAATAACGTCAACTCTGATAGAGGGTGGGAGAATGTTGACCACTCATAAGTTTTGAGACACATATTTAGAAATACCACATTAGCTCATCTTTTTCCAAAAAAAAATATATAATGATTTCCTAAGGAGCGAAATCAGCCTGTGATTGATGAGGTGATGGAGAGGAGGGGAGGAGGACCACCACAGAAGTGGACCCAGTGATTCATCATCCTCAGCATCCTGGGGGCAGAGTTTAATGACTGGAGTCAGCCACAATCTGCCCCCTGTCTCTGTCCTTGGCCATAAAAACAGAACATTGTGACAGTCAGATCACCCACCCCTCACAGAGGCAGCCCCCTCGTCACACTTCCATCTGCCCCTAAAAGAGAGAGAGACACACTGTTGTGGTTTGTAAAGCGACCCCAATAGCACAACACAGACAGGTATTCAGAGTTTAGCCAAAAATAAGGGCATGAATTATTTACACACAAAAAGCGGCACTGACCCTTTAAGGGTGAAATACACTAGAGTCCAAGAAACAACAAATATGCAGCGCTGTCCCTTTAAAGGGCAAACAAAAAGTACACTGGAATATCTTCTTGAGTCCATGGATGAAAATGAAAGTTCGGAGTCTGGTCTCGTACAGACTCACCAGAACGCTGCCGACGGGCAACACAGCAAACAGGGGGTCCAAGGGGAATGGAGTGGGAACACGGGCATCCTCCCGACCAGAGCGCTGCCGACGGGCAACACAGCAAACAGGGGGTCCAAGGGGAATGGAGTGGGAACACGGGCATCCTCCCGACCAGAGCGCTGCCGACGGGCAATGCAGCAAACAGGGGGTCCAAGGGGAACGGAGTGAGAACACGGGCATCCTCCTGTGGAACTATAAAGAGCGATGACGAGGCCTCACCCCAGGAACGAGGTCCACGAAGAGGGAGTAGGGCTCCAGATTCACACCAAACTCTATCTCTCCATCATCGTCATTCTCTGTTAGCTGGAGTCCGTGGGAGGAATAAACATCCTTGAACAGGGAAGATGACAAGATGATGGTGAAAAACATTACCATACACACACAATACTGTACACATACAGTACCATACACACACAATACTGTTCACATACAGTACCATACACACACAATACTGTTCACATACAGTACCATACACATACAGTACCATACACACACACAATACTGTTCACATACAGTACCATACACATACAGTACCATACACACACACACACACAATACTGTTCACATACAGTACCATACACATACAGTACCATACACATACAGTACCATACACATACAGTACCATATACATACAGTACCATACACACACAATACTGTTCACATACAGTACCATACACATACAGTACTGTTCACATACAGTACCATACACATACAGTACCATACACATACAGTACCATACACATACAGTACTGTTCACATACAGTACCATACACATACAGTACCATACACATACAATACTGTTCACATACAGTACCATACACATACAGTACCATACACATACAATACTGTTCACATACAGTACCATACACATACAGTACCATACACATACAGTACCATACACATACAGTACCATACACATACAGTACCATATACATACAGTACCATACACATACAGTACCATATACATACAGTACCATACACATACAGTACCATACACATACAGTACCATACACATACAGTACCATACACATACAGTACCATATACATACAGTACCATACACATACAGTACCATATACATACAGTACCATACACATACAGTACCATATACATACAGTACCATACACATACAGTACCATACACATACAGTACCATACACATACAGTACCATACACATACAATACTGTTCACATACAATACTGTTCACACACAATACTGTTCACATACAATACTGTTCACATACAGTACCATACACATACAGTACCATACACATACAGTACTGTTCACATACAGTACCATACACATACAGTACCATACACATACAATACTATACGCATACAGTACCATACACATACAGTACCATACACATACAGTACTGTTCACATACAATACTGTTCACATACAGTACCATACACATACAGTACCATACACATACAGTACTGTTCACATACAGTACCATACACATACAGTACCATACACATACAATACTGTACACATACAGTACCATACACATACAGTACCATACACACACAATACTGTACACATACAGTACCATATACATACAGTACCATACACATACAATACTGTACACATACAGTACCATATACATACAGTACCATACACATACAATACTGTACACATACAGTACCATATACATACAGTACCATACACATACAATACTGTACACATACAGTACCATACACATACAGTACCATACACATACAGTACCATACACATACAGTACCATACACATACAGTACCATACACATACAGTACCATACACAATACATACAGTACCATACACATACAATACCATACACATACAGTACCATACACATACAATACCATACACATACAGTACCATACACATACAATACTGTTCACATACAATACCATACACAATACATACAGTACCATACACATACAGTACCATACACATACAGTACCATACACATACAGTACCATACACATACAATACCATATACATACAGTACCATACACATACAGTACTGATGTTAGATACTTTGACTGGAGTCGCATCCATCCAGGCTAGTCTATCTGACCACTTATCCCCACTCACCATGAGATTTATGCAGTGTTGGAGTTGGTGTGGGCCCCCCCCCCCCTCCGCCACACACACACACACACACACACACACACACACACACACACACACACACACACACACACACACACACACACACACACACACACACACACACACACACACACACACACACACACACACACACACACACACACACACACACACACACACACACACACACACACACACACACACAAATCTGACCATTTTAGGAATGGAAAACATTCCCCGCTGGGGGTTCACTGCGGCCATCTGCCACAGACACTTGGCACATAAACACACCATGCTACCAATACCAATACCAATACTGCATGTGAGTTACCCTGTTGTCTCTGTATGTGTGTGTGTGTGTGTGTGTGTGTGTGTGTGTGTGTGTGTGTGTGTGTGTGTGTGTGTGTGTGTGTGTGTGTGTGTGTGTGTGTGTGTGTGTGTGTGTGTGTGTGTGTGTGTGTGTGTGGTTTCTCAAGCTATGGGCCAGGACCCAAAATGTACCACAGGCCCTCTTCTGGTGGGTCCCCAAATGACAAACAGTAGTAATATCTTTGTGGTATGTTTCAATGAGCCTGGGTAACATGACAACAGTCAGGCACGTGCACACATAGAGCCCAAAGGGTGCTAGAGCACCTGCCCTTTTGTGCCTCATAAAAAAGTGCCCTTTTTATGCCGTTTTGTTTTTATTTTTATTTTTTTTTAAATGCATTTATATTAAACAATACAGAATATACAGCACTTCTTCTTGGGTCTGTAGAGTAAGCACTTATTCCCTCCCCCCTGAACATTTATGGAGATGTATGGGCCTTTTAAGTCAGTGATAAAAGTGTCTTTCAAGGATAAGTGAGCTCCTTTTCAGCCTTTGAGCACATGCCCCTCTAAAGTCCTGTGCACGTCCCTGACAAAAGTAGTAATATCTTTGTGATATTTCAATAAGCCTGCGTAACATGACAACAGTAGTAACATGTTTGTGATATGTTTCAATGAGCCTGGGTCACAAGACAATAGTAGTAATATATTTGTGATATGTTTTAATTAGCCTGGGTCACATGACAACAGTAGTAATATATTTGTGATATGTTTTAATTAGCCTGGGTCACATGACACCAGTAGTAATATCTTTGTGATATGTTTCAACGAGCCTGGGTCACATGACAACAGTAGTAATACTGTATGTTTGTGGTATGTTTCAATGAGCCTGGGTCACATGAAAACAGTAGTAATATCTTTGTGATATGTTTCAACGAGCCTGGGTCACATGACAACAGTAGTAATACTGTATGTTTGTGGTATGTTTCAATGAGCCTGGGTCACATGACAACAGTAGTAATATATTTGTGATATGTTTTAATTAGCCTGGGTCACATGACACCAGTAGTAATATCTTTGTGATATGTTTCAACGAGCCTGGGTCACATGACAACAGTAGTAATACTGTATGTTTGTGGTATGTTTCAATGAGCCTGGGTCACATGAAAACAGTAGTAATATCTTTGTGATATGTTTCAATGAGCCTGGGTCACATGACAACAGTAGTAATATGTTTGTGGTATGTTTCAGTTAGCCTGGGTCACATGACAACAGTAGTAATATGTTTGTGGTATGTTTCAGTTAGCCTGGGTCACATGACAACAGTAGTAATATGTTTGTGGTATGTTTCAGTTAGCCTGGGTCACATGACAACAGTAGTAATATGTTTGTGGTATGTTTCAATGAGCCTGGGTTAACTTAGGAAAGAGTGTAAGGTTTCAACATCATTACAGTCACCCCTCTAAGCTCACTCCACACTGAGCTGGGCTCAACCATATTATCCAAGTCAACAGGCACCACTTGTAACGGCGGTCACTAGCTGACACTTTGTGCTGGACACCTGTCCTCCGACAGCCTGACCATGAATGTTAAATACCACGGTCTAATCCATTCCACCACCTGAAAGGGATCCAGGAGGGTATTTAACCTAGGAGTCAGGCTACCATTGCAAGCTTTCAACCGTGTTACACAGCAGGACAAGGAGAAAACAGAGAATGAAGTAGGTATGATAAGAATATAGAATTTAACAGAGAGGGGGAGAGAGAGAGGGGTTATCAAAGAAGAGAAGAGCGGAGACAAGAGGAGAATCAAAGAGAAGAAATACAAGAGAAGGAAAGAGAAGAGATGAGAGGCATGGAAAAAAAGAGAAGAAAAGAAGAGAGGAGAGTTAAGAAAAAATAAGAGGGGAGAAGAGAAAAGGATGATTGGGGGTAAAGAGAGCTGGAGGGAAAGTCCGCTGTGACAATGACTCCTTCCCAGTGTTTTATAGGATCCAACTTTTGATCTAAGGCTCTGTTACAAATCCAAGGGAGAAGTGTGTGCAGCTGGCCAAAGCATGAGGGAACGACAGAGGAATGGAGATGAGAAAGGAGAATAACACGAGGGAATGACAGAGGAATGGAGAAGAGAAAGGAGAATAACACAAGGGAACGACAGAGGAATGGAGAAGAGAAAGGAGAATAACACGAAGGAACGACAGAGGAATGGAGAAGAGAAAGGAGAATAACACGAGGGAACGACCGAGGAATGGAGAAGATAATAACACGAGGGAATGACAGAGGAATGGAGAAGCGGAAAGAGGATAACGTGAGGGAACGAGAGAGGAATGGAGAAGAGAAAATAGAATAACGTGAGGGAACAACAGAGGAATGGAGAAGAGAATAACAATGAGGGAACGACAGAGGAATGGAGAAGAGAAGATAATAACGTGGGGGAACAACATAGAAATGGAGAAGAGGAGAGAATAACACGAGGGAACGACAGAGGAATGGAGAAGACAAGAGAATAACATGGGGGAACGACAGAGGAATGGAGAAGAGAAGATAATAACATGGGGGAACGACAGAGGAATGGAGAAGACAAGAGAATAACATGAGGGAACGACAGAGGAATGGAGAAGAGAAGATAATAACATGGGGGAACGAGGGCGGCTACGTGGCGTAGTGGGCAAGGCGCTCGCCACGAAATCTGGAGACGCTGGGCAAGGCTGTTCGAGCCCAGCGCTTCACATTTGCTTTCAGTTTAGCTGGTCGTCCGTACTAATACACATTGGCCGTATTAGGGGGTTGGAAACTGATGGGTGGGGATCGGGCGTTGTGGACAGCGACTCCCACAGGTCGGTTGGTGCGCCTGCGCAGTGGAATCAGGAAGTGTCGGGGGCAGCGTGAGCCTCCCACGCGTTACTCCTCGCCACTGAGAGATCGAGCTGCGCAGGTGAAAAGATGCGACTGCTGTTACCTCAAGTACCGGAGGGGACTTGTGCTATGTATGACTTAGTCCACATTGCAGCCGGCTTGTGGGAGGCAAGAAACAGCGTTCGTGACAGGGGAGGGTTGAACTGGATGATACGAAATTGGGATGGGAGAAAAAAATATAGAAAATGGGAGAAAAAGTGGATAAAAAAAAAACATGGGGGAACGACAGAGGAATGGAGAAGACAAGAGAATAACATGGGGGAACGACAGAGGAATGGAAAAGACAAGAGAATAACATGGGGGAACGACATTTGTACCATTTGAAGTTTGCCGCCATGATGTTTGGACTCGAGTCTCCCACATCGTTCAACAATCCCCCACCCACTCACCTCACACACACACACACACACACACACACACACACACACACACACACACACACACACACACACACACACACACACACACACACACACACACACACACTCACACACACACACAAACAATGGTAAATTCCAGTCAACTGGTCCAGAGGAACATAAACATATCAAAGGAAGTTCTTTAACCATGTGCCAGATAAGCATGGTAACTGAACATGAATACAAATACATATTCACATCAATGAACACACATGCACACACACACACATTTAAATCTGATGAGCTTAAAATCTGGATACTTTACACTGTAGCCTTACTGATATCAAAGATTGGAAGTCACTGAATTCCTTTACAGCTGAATATGCACAAAGCAGTAATCTTGGTCTTTGGCCCAGACAAAGTTTCAAAGAGTATTAGTCCATACCTCAGGCATTTAGCAGAGAATAGAAAACCATCTGCTAGAAATATTGGTGTTGTGTTTGATCAAAATCTGAATTTTGACAATCACATTAAGAAATTGGTTCTGTCTTGTTTTTTACAACTGAGAAATATTGCCAAAAATCAGTTCAGCATTGCCTAAGAACATCATAGAGCAAATCATCCCCGCTTTCATCTCTTCCTGCCTGGATTAGTGTAACTTTAAGCGAGCCTGCAATTGTTCGACTTCAACTGGTTCAGAACACGGCAGCCAACACTAAACGAAGAGAGCATAATACTGTCGTGTATGCTTCAGAATTCAGTTAAAAATCCTCCTGATCACATTCAACACCCTACATGGCATGATGGCACCCTCTTATTTCTGAACGCTGCACCAAGATTACTTAGATCTTCAGAACAATTGCTCTTAAGTGTCCCACAGTCCAAACTCAAAACATGCTTTTACCATTGTAGCAGCCAATAAGTGATTAATGATAATAACTTAGTTAGAAATTATTAAAAACTGCCAATGATAATTTCATTATAATTCACAAGGTTTGAAATAGTCTGAAAATGCATAATTTAGTAATGTATAAATTCTATGGTATGACATCACTGTTTAGTCTTAGCTGTGGTTGGATGTAACCTGTCAGTTTTAGCCATGGTTGGATGTAACCTGGGTCAGTTTTAGCCATGGTTAGACGTAACCTGGGTCAGTTTGGAGTCAGATCCTGATGAAAGCTACACAGTTTTTGGACCGTGCGTCAGACTTGTAATTTATTTTTCAAGTTTTCAAGTAAACACTTTAAAACAAAGGAAGGTTGTCTTGTCTCGTTGCTCGCATTAG